>NC_139849.1:16330563-16722651 GCF_963691815.1 Echiichthys vipera | reverse complement strand
AACTCCGGTTCAGAAGCTTTCCCATACAATCTCCCAGTAATACAGGTGCAAAGCAGCCTAACCATGAAGAATATGTGGTTGATTTCACTTTTCGATAGCATTGGGCCGATTTACAGGTGAAATGTCGTTTCCAGCCTTCAGGAGCAGTTAAAGGCTTCAAAACCCTCATTTTCAGCCTTTCAGGCTCTGAAACGCTTAAAGCCACTTCGCATGGAAGCGACTGTAACTCCGGTTCAGAAGCTTTCCCATACAAATCTCCCAGTAATACAGGTGCAAAGCAGCCTAACCATGAAGAATATGTGGTTGATTTCACTTTCGATAGCATTGGGCCGATTTACAGGTGAAATGTCGTTCCCAGCCTTCAGGAGCAGTTAAAGGCTTCAAAACCCTCATTTTCAGCCTTTTCAGGCTCTGAAACGCTTAAAGCCACCTTCGCATGGAAGCGACTGTAACTCCGGTTCAGAAGCTTTCCCATACAAATCTCCCAGTAATACAGGTACAAAGCAGCCTAACCATGAAGAATATGTGGTTGATTTCACTTTGCGATAGCATTGGGCCGATTTACAGGTGAAATGTCGTTTCCAGCCTTCAGGAGCAGTTAAAGGCTTCAAAACCCTCATTTTCAGCCTTTTCAGGCTCTGAAACGCTTAAAGCCACCTTCGCATGGAAGCGACTGTAACTCCGGTTCAGAAGCTTTCCCATACAAATCTCCCAGTAATACAGGTGCAAAGCAGCCTAACCATGAAGAATATGTGGTTGATTTCACTTTTCGATAGCATTGGGCCGATTTACAGGTGAAATGTCGTTTCCAGCCTTCAGGAGCAGTTAAAGGCTTCAAAACCCTCATTTTCAGCCTTTTCAGGCTCTGAAACGCTTAAAGCCACCTTCGCATGGAAGCGACTGTAACTCCGGTTCAGAAGCTTTCCCATACAAATCTCCCAGTAATACAGGTGCAAAGCAGCCTAACCATGAAGAATATGTGGTTGATTTCACTTTTCGATAGCATTGGGCCGATTTACAGGTGAAATGTCGTTCCAGCCTTCAGGAGCAGTTAAAGGCTTCAAAACCCTCATTTTCAGCCTTTTCAGGCTCTGAAACGCTTAAAGCCACCTTCGCATGGAAGCGACTGTAACTCCGGTTCAGAAGCTTTCCATACAAATCTCCCAGTAATACAGGTACAAAGCAGCCTAACCATGAAGAATATGTGGTTGATTTCACTTTGCGATAGCATTGGGCCGATTTACAGGTGAAATGTCGTTTCCAGCCTTCAGGAGCAGTTAAAGGCTTCAAAACCCTCATTTTCAGCCTTTTCAGGCTCTGAAACGCTTAAAGCCACCTTCGCATGGAAGCGACTGTAACTCCGGTTCAGAAGCTTTCCCATACAAATCTCCCAGTAATACAGGTGCAAAGCAGCCTAACCATGAAGAATATGTGGTTGATTTCACTTTTCGATAGCATTGGGCCGATTTACAGGTGAAATGTCGTTTCCAGCCTTCAGGAGCAGTTAAAGGCTTCAAAACCCTCATTTTCAGCCTTTCAGGCTCTGAAACGCTTAAAGCCACCTTCGCATGGAAGCGACTGTAACTCCGGTTCAGAAGCTTTCCCATACAAATCTCCCAGTAATACAGGTGCAAAGCAGCCTAACCATGAAGAATATGTGGTTGATTTCACTTTTCGATAGCATTGGGCCGATTTACAGGTGAAATGTCGTTTCCAGCCTTCAGGAGCAGTTAAAGGCTTCAAAACCCTCATTTTCAGCCTTTCAGGCTCTGAAACGCTTAAAGCCACCTTCGCATGGAAGCGACTGTAACTCCGGTTCAGAAGCTTTCCCATACAAATCTCCCAGTAATACAGGTGCAAAGCAGCCTAACCATGAAGAATATGTGGTTGATTTCACTTTTCGATAGCATTGGGCCGATTTTACAGGTGAAATGTCGTTTCCAGCCTTCAGGAGCAGTTAAAGGCTTCAAAACCCTCATTTTCAGCCTTTTCAGGCTCTGAAACGCTTAAAGCCACCTTCGCATGGAAGCGACTGTAACTCCGGTTCAGAAGCTTTCCATTACATATCTCCCAGTAATACAGGTGCAAAGCAGCCTAACCATGAAGAATATGTGGTTGATTTCACTTTTCGATAGCATTGGGCCGATTTACAGGTGAAATGTCGTTTCCAGCCTTCAGGAGCAGTTAAAGGCTTCAAAACCCTCATTTTCAGCCTTTTCAGGCTCTGAAACGCTTAAAGCCACCTTCGCATGGAAGCGACTGTAACTCCGGTTCAGAAGCTTTCCCATACAAATCTCCCAGCAATACAGGTGCAAAGCAGCCTAACCATGAAGAATATGTGGTTGATTTCACTTTTCGATAGCATTGGGCCGATTTACAGGTGAAATGTCGTTTCCAGCCTTCAGGAGCAGTTAAAGGCTTCAAAACCCTCATTTTCAGCCTTTTCAGGCTCTGAAACGCTTAAAGCCACCTTCGCATGGAAGCGACTGTAACTCCAGTTCAGAAGCTTTCCCATACAAATCTCCCAGTAATACAGGTGCAAAGCAGCCTAACCATGAAGAATATGTGGTTGATTTCACTTTTCGATAGCATTGGGCCGATTTACAGGTGAAATGTCGTTTCCAGCCTTCGGGAGCAGTTAAAGGCTTCAAAACCCTCATTTTCAGCCTTTTCAGGCTCTGAAACGCTTAAAGCCACCTTCGCATGGAAGCGACTGTAACTCCGGTTCAGAAGCTTTCCCATACAAATCTCCCAGTAATACAGGTGCAAAGCAGCCTAACCATGAAGAATATGTGGTTGATTTCACTTTTCGATAGCATTGGGCCGATTTACAGGTGAAATGTCGTTTCCAGCCTTCAGGAGCAGTTAAAGGCTTCAAAACCCTCATTTTCAGCCTTTTCAGGCTCTGAAACGCTTAAAGCCACCTTCGCATGGAAGCGACTGTAACTCCGGTTCAGAAGCTTTCCCATACAAATCTCCCAGTAATACAGGTGCAAAGCAGCCTAACCATGAAGAATATGTGGTTGATTTCACTTTTCGATAGCATTGGGCCGATTTACAGGTGAAATGTCGTTTCCAGCCTTCAGGAGCAGTTAAAGGCTTCAAAACCCTCATTTTCAGCCTTTTCAGGCTCTGAAACGCTTAAAGCCACCTTCGCATGGAAGCGACTGTAACTCCGGTTCAGAAGCTTTCCCATACAAATCTCCCAGCAATACAGGTGCAAAGCAGCCTAACCATGAAGAATATGTGGTTGATTTCACTTTTCGATAGCATTGGGCCGATTTACAGGTGAAATGTCGTTTCCAGCCTTCAGGAGCAGTTAAAGGCTTCAAAACCCTCATTTTCAGCCTTTTCAGGCTCTGAAACGCTTAAAGCCACCTTCGCATGGAAGCGACTGTAACTCCGGTTCAGAAGCTTTCCCATACAAATCTCCCAGTAATACAGGTGCAAAGCAGCCTAACCATGAAGAATATGTGGTTGATTTCACTTTTCGATAGCATTGGGCCGATTTACAGGTGAAATGTCGTTTCCCAGCCTTCAGGAGCAGTTAAAGGCTTCAAAACCCTCATTTTCAGCCTTTTCAGGCTCTGAAACGCTTAAAGCCACCTTCGCATGGAAGCGACTGTAACTCCGGTTCAGAAGCTTTCCCATACAAATCTCCCAGTAATACAGGTGCAAAGCAGCCTAACCATGAAGAATATGTGGTTGATTTCACTTTTCGATAGCATTGGGCCGATTTACAGGTGAAATGTCGTTTCAGCCTTCAGGAGCAGTTAAAGGCTTCAAAACCCTCATTTTCAGCCTTTTCAGGCTCTGAAACGCTTAAAGCCACCTTCGCATGGAAGCGACTGTAACTCCGGTTCAGAAGCTTTCCATTACAAATCTCCCAGTAATACAGGTGCAAAGCAGCCTAACCATGAAGAATATGTGGTTGATTTCACTTTTCGATAGCATTGGGCCGATTTACAGGTGAAATGTCGTTTCCAGCCTTCAGGAGCAGTTAAAGGCTTCAAAACCCTCATTTTCAGCCTTTTCAGGCTCTGAAACGCTTAAAGCCACCTTCGCATGGAAGCGACTGTAACTCCGGTTCAGAAGCTTTCCCATACAAATCTCCCAGTAATACAGGTGCAAAGCAGCCTAACCATGAAGAATATGTGGTTGATTTCACTTTTCGATAGCATTGGGCCGATTTACAGGTGAAATGTCGTTTCCAGCCTTCAGGAGCAGTTAAAGGCTTCAAAACCCTCATTTTCAGCCTTTTCAGGCTCTGAAACGCTTAAAGCCACCTTCGCATGGAAGCGACTGTAACTCCGGTTCAGAAGCTTTCCCATACAAATCTCCCAGTAATACAGGTGCAAAGCAGCCTAACCATGAAGAATATGTGGTTGATTTCACTTTTCGATAGCATTGGGCCGATTTACAGGTGAAATGTCGTTCCCAGCCTTCAGGAGCAGTTAAAGGCTTCAAAACCCTCATTTTCAGCCTTTTCAGGCTCTGAAACGCTTAAAGCCACCTTCGCATGGAAGCGACTGTAACTCCGGTTCAGAAGCTTTCCCATACAAATCTCCCAGTAATACAGGTGCAAAGCAGCCTAACCATGAAGAATATGTGGTTGATTTCACTTTTCGATAGCATTGGGCCGATTTACAGGTGAAATGTCGTTCCCAGCCTTCAGGAGCAGTTAAAGGCTTCAAAACCCTCATTTTCAGCCTTTTCAGGCTCTGAAACGCTTAAAGCCACCTTCGCATGGAAGCGACTGTAACTCCGGTTCAGAAGCTTTCCCATACAAATCTCCCAGTAATACAGGTGCAAAGCAGCCTAACCATGAAGAATATGTGGTTGATTTCACTTTTCGATAGCATTGGGCCGATTTACAGGTGAAATGTCGTTTCCAGCCTTCAGGAGCAGTTAAAGGCTTCAAAACCCTCATTTTCAGCCTTTTCAGGCTCTGAAACGCTTAAAGCCACCTTCGCATGGAAGCGACTGTAACTCCGGTTCAGAAGCTTTCCCATACAAATCTCCCAGTAATACAGGTGCAAAGCAGCCTAACCATGAAGAATATGTGGTTGATTTCACTTTTCGATAGCATTGGGCCGATTTACAGGTGAAATGTCGTTCCCAGCCTTCAGGAGCAGTTAAAGGCTTCAAAACCCTCATTTTCAGCCTTTTCAGGCTCTGAAACGCTTAAAGCCACCTTCGCATGGAAGCGACTGTAACTCCGGTTCAGAAGCTTTCCCATACAAATCTCCCAGTAATACATGTGCAAAGCAGCCTAACCATGAAGAATATGTGGTTGATTTCACTTTTCGATAGCATTGGGCCGATTTACAGGTGAAATGTCGTTTCCAGCCTTCAGGAGCAGTTAAAGGCTTCAAAACCCTCATTTTCAGCCTTTTCAGGCTCTGAAACGCTTAAAGCCACCTTCGCATGGAAGCGACTGTAACTCCGGTTCAGAAGCTTTCCCATACAAATCTCCCAGTAATACAGGTGCAAAGCAGCCTAACCATGAAGAATATGTGGTTGATTTCACTTTTCGATAGCATTGGGCCGATTTACAGGTGAAATGTCGTTTCCAGCCTTCAGGAGCAGTTAAAGGCTTCAAAACCCTCATTTTCAGCCTTTTCAGGCTCTGAAACTCTTAAAGCCACCTTCGCATGGAAGCGACTGTAACTCCGGTTCAGAAGCTTTCCATTACATATCTCCCAGTAATACAGGTGCAAAGCAGCCTAACCATGAAGAATATGTGGTTGATTTCACTTTTCGATAGCATTGGGCCGATTTACAGGTGAAATGTCGTTTCCAGCCTTCAGGAGCAGTTAAAGGCTTCAAAACCCTCATTTTCAGCCTTTTCAGGCTCTGAAACGCTTAAAGCCACCTTCGCATGGAAGCGACTGTAACTCCGGTTCAGAAGCTTTCCCATACAAATCTCCCAGCAATACAGGTGCAAAGCAGCCTAACCATGAAGAATATGTGGTTGATTTCACTTTTCGATAGCATTGGGCCGATTTACAGGTGAAATGTCGTTTCCAGCCTTCAGGAGCAGTTAAAGGCTTCAAAACCCTCATTTTCAGCCTTTTCAGGCTCTGAAACGCTTAAAGCCACCTTCGCATGGAAGCGACTGTAACTCCAGTTCAGAAGCTTTCCCATACAAATCTCCCAGTAATACAGGTGCAAAGCAGCCTAACCATGAAGAATATGTGGTTGATTTCACTTTTCGATAGCATTGGGCCGATTTACAGGTGAAATGTCGTTTCCAGCCTTCAGGAGCAGTTAAAGGCTTCAAAACCCTCATTTTCAGCCTTTTCAGGCTCTGAAACGCTTAAAGCCACCTTCGCATGGAAGCGACTGTAACTCCGGTTCAGAAGCTTTCCCATACAAATCTCCCAGTAATACAGGTGCAAAGCAGCCTAACCATGAAGAATATGTGGTTGATTTCACTTTTCGATAGCATTGGGCCGATTTACAGGTGAAATGTCGTTTCCAGCCTTCAGGAGCAGTTAAAGGCTTCAAAACCCTCATTTTCAGCCTTTTCAGGCTCTGAAACGCTTAAAGCCACCTTCGCATGGAAGCGACTGTAACTCCGGTTCAGAAGCTTTCCCATACAAATCTCCCAGCAATACAGGTGCAAAGCAGCCTAACCATGAAGAATATGTGGTTGATTTCACTTTTCGATAGCATTGGGCCGATTTACAGGTGAAATGTCGTTTCCAGCCTTCAGGAGCAGTTAAAGGCTTCAAAACCCTCATTTTCAGCCTTTTCAGGCTCTGAAACGCTTAAAGCCACCTTCGCATGGAAGCGACTGTAACTCCGGTTCAGAAGCTTTCCCATACAAATCTCCCAGTAATACAGGTGCAAAGCAGCCTAACCATGAAGAATATGTGGTTGATTTCACTTTTCGATAGCATTGGGCCGATTTACAGGTGAAATGTCGTTTCCAGCCTTCAGGAGCAGTTAAAGGCTTCAAAACCCTCATTTTCAGCCTTTTCAGGCTCTGAAACGCTTAAAGCCACCTTCGCATGGAAGCGACTGTAACTCCGGTTCAGAAGCTTTCCCATACAAATCTCCCAGTAATACAGGTGCAAAGCAGCCTAACCATGAAGAATATGTGGTTGATTTCACTTTTCGATAGCATTGGGCCGATTTACAGGTGAAATGTCGTTTCCAGCCTTCAGGAGCAGTTAAAGGCTTCAAAACCCTCATTTTCAGCCTTTTCAGGCTCTGAAACGCTTAAAGCCACCTTCGCATGGAAGCGACTGTAACTCCGGTTCAGAAGCTTTCCCATACAAATCTCCCAGTAATACAGGTGCAAAGCAGCCTAACCATGAAGAATATGTGGTTGATTTCACTTTTCGATAGCATTGGGCCGATTTACAGGTGAAATGTCGTTTCCAGCCTTCAGGAGCAGTTAAAGGCTTCAAAACCCTCATTTTCAGCCTTTTCAGGCTCTGAAACGCTTAAAGCCACCTTCGCATGGAAGCGACTGTAACTCCGGTTCAGAAGCTTTCCCATACAAATCTCCCAGCAATACAGGTGCAAAGCAGCCTAACCATGAAGAATATGTGGTTGATTTCACTTTTCGATAGCATTGGGCCGATTTACAGGTGAAATGTCGTTTCCAGCCTTCAGGAGCAGTTAAAGGCTTCAAAACCCTCATTTTCAGCCTTTTCAGGCTCTGAAACGCTTAAAGCCACCTTCGCATGGAAGCGACTGTAACTCCGGTTCAGAAGCTTTCGATTACAAATCTCCCAGTAATACAGGTGCAAAGCAGCCTAACCATGAAGAATATGTGGTTGATTTCACTTTTCGATAGCATTGGGCCGATTTACAGGTGAAATGTCGTTTCCAGCCTTCAGGAGCAGTTAAAGGCTTCAAAACCCTCATTTTCAGCCTTTTCAGGCTCTGAAACGCTTAAAGCCACCTTCGCATGGAAGCGACTGTAACTCCGGTTCAGAAGCTTTACCATACAAATCTCCCAGTAATACAGGTGCAAAGCAGCCTAACCATGAAGAATATGTGGTTGATTTCACTTTTCGATAGCATTGGGCCGATTTACAGGTGAAATGTCGTTTCCAGCCTTCAGGAGCAGTTAAAGGCTTCAAAACCCTCATTTTCAGCCTTTTCAGGCTCTGAAACGCTTAAAGCCACCTTCGCATGGAAGCGACTGTAACTCCGGTTCAGAAGCTTTCCCATACAAATCTCCCAGTAATACAGGTGCAAAGCAGCCTAACCATGAAGAATATGTGGTTGATTTCACTTTTCGATAGCATTGGGCCGATTTACAGGTGAAATGTCGTTCCCAGCCTTCAGGAGCAGTTAAAGGCTTCAAAACCCTCATTTTCAGCCTTTTCAGGCTCTGAAACGCTTAAAGCCACCTTCGCATGGAAGCGACTGTAACTCCGGTTCAGAAGCTTTCCCATACAAATCTCCCAGTAATACAGGTGCAAAGCAGCCTAACCATGAAGAATATGTGGTTGATTTCACTTTTCGATAGCATTGGGCCGATTTACAGGTGAAATGTCGTTTCCAGCCTTCAGGAGCAGTTAAAGGCTTCAAAACCCTAATTTTCAGCCTTTTCAGGCTCTGAAACGCTTAAAGCCACCTTCGCATGGAAGCGACTGTAACTCCGGTTCAGAAGCTTTCCCATACAAATCTCCCAGTAATACAGGTGCAAAGCAGCCTAACCATGAAGAATATGTGGTTGATTTCACTTTTCGATAGCATTGGGCCGATTTACAGGTGAAATGTCGTTTCCAGCCTTCAGGAGCAGTTAAAGGCTTCAAAACCCTCATTTTCAGCCTTTTCAGGCTCTGAAACGCTTAAAGCCACCTTCGCATGGAAGCGACTGTAACTCCGGTTCAGAAGCTTTCCCATACAAATCTCCCAGTAATACAGGTGCAAAGCAGCCTAACCATGAAGAATATGTGGTTGATTTCACTTTTCGATAGCATTGGGCCGATTTACAGGTGAAATGTCGTTTCCAGCCTTCAGGAGCAGTTAAAGGCTTCAAAACCCTCATTTTCAGCCTTTTCAGGCTCTGAAACGCTTAAAGCCACCTTCGCATGGAAGCGACTGTAACTCCGGTTCAGAAGCTTTCCCATACAAATCTCCCAGTAATACAGGTGCAAAGCAGCCTAACCATGAAGAATATGTGGTTGATTTCACTTTTCGATAGCATTGGGCCGATTTACAGGTGAAATGTCGTTCCCAGCCTTCAGGAGCAGTTAAAGGCTTCAAAACCCTCATTTTCAGCCTTTTCAGGCTCTGAAACGCTTAAAGCCACCTTCGCATGGAAGCGACTGTAACTCCGGTTCTGAAGCTTTCCCATACAAATCTCCCAGTAATACAGGTGCAAAGCAGCCTAACCATGAAGAATATGTGGTTGATTTCACTTTTCGATAGCATTGGGCCGATTTACAGGTGAAATGTCGTTTCCAGCCTTCAGGAGCAGTTAAAGGCTTCAAAACCCTCATTTTCAGCCTTTTCAGGCTCTGAAACGCTTAAAGCCACCTTCGCATGGAAGCGACTGTAACTCCGGTTCAGAAGCTTTCCATTACATATCTCCCAGTAATACAGGTGCAAAGCAGCCTAACCATGAAGAATATGTGGTTGATTTCACTTTTCGATAGCATTGGGCCGATTTACAGGTGAAATGTCGTTTCCAGCCTTCAGGAGCAGTTAAAGGCTTCAAAACCCTCATTTTCAGCCTTTTCAGGCTCTGAAACGCTTAAAGCCACCTTCGCATGGAAGCGACTGTAACTCCGGTTCAGAAGCTTTCCCATACAAATCTCCCAGCAATACAGGTGCAAAGCAGCCTAACCATGAAGAATATGTGGTTGATTTCACTTTTCGATAGCATTGGGCCGATTTACAGGTGAAATGTCGTTTCCAGCCTTCAGGAGCAGTTAAAGGCTTCAAAACCCTCATTTTCAGCCTTTTCAGGCTCTGAAACGCTTAAAGCCACCTTCGCATGGAAGCGACTGTAACTCCAGTTCAGAAGCTTTCCCATACAAATCTCCCAGTAATACAGGTGCAAAGCAGCCTAACCATGAAGAATATGTGGTTGATTTCACTTTTCGATAGCATTGGGCCGATTTACAGGTGAAATGTCGTTTCCAGCCTTCAGGAGCAGTTAAAGGCTTCAAAACCCTCATTTTCAGCCTTTTCAGGCTCTGAAACGCTTAAAGCCACCTTCGCATGGAAGCGACTGTAACTCCGGTTCAGAAGCTTTCCCATACAAATCTCCCAGTAATACAGGTGCAAAGCAGCCTAACCATGAAGAATATGTGGTTGATTTCACTTTTCGATAGCATTGGGCCGATTTACAGGTGAAATGTCGTTTCCAGCCTTCAGGAGCAGTTAAAGGCTTCAAAACCCTCATTTTCAGCCTTTTCAGGCTCTGAAACGCTTAAAGCCACCTTCGCATGGAAGCGACTGTAACTCCGGTTCAGAAGCTTTCCCATACAAATCTCCCAGTAATACAGGTGCAAAGCAGCCTAACCATGAAGAATATGTGGTTGATTTCACTTTTCGATAGCATTGGGCCGATTTACAGGTGAAATGTCGTTTCCAGCCTTCAGGAGCAGTTAAAGGCTTCAAAACCCTCATTTTCAGCCTTTTCAGGCTCTGAAACGCTTAAAGCCACCTTCGCATGGAAGCGACTGTAACTCCGGTTCAGAAGCTTTCCCATACAAATCTCCCAGCAATACAGGTGCAAAGCAGCCTAACCATGAAGAATATGTGGTTGATTTCACTTTTCGATAGCATTGGGCCGATTTACAGGTGAAATGTCGTTTCCAGCCTTCAGGAGCAGTTAAAGGCTTCAAAACCCTCATTTTCAGCCTTTTCAGGCTCTGAAACGCTTAAAGCCACCTTCGCATGGAAGCGACTGTTACTCCGGTTCAGAAGCTTTCCCATACAAATCTCCCAGTAATACAGGTGCAAAGCAGCCTAACCATGAAGAATATGTGGTTGATTTCACTTTTCGATAGCATTGGGCCGATTTACAGGTGAAATGTCGTTTCCAGCCTTCAGGAGCAGTTAAAGGCTTCAAAACCCTCATTTTCAGCCTTTTCAGGCTCTGAAACGCTTAAAGCCACCTTCGCATGGAAGCGACTGTAACTCCGGTTCAGAAGCTTTCCCATACAAATCTCCCAGTAATACAGGTGCAAAGCAGCCTAACCATGAAGAATATGTGGTTGATTTCACTTTTCGATAGCATTGGGCCGATTTACAGGTGAAATGTCGTTTCCAGCCTTCAGGAGCAGTTAAAGGCTTCAAAACCCTCATTTTCAGCCTTTTCAGGCTCTGAAACGCTTAAAGCCACCTTCGCATGGAAGCGACTGTAACTCCGGTTCAGAAGCTTTCCCATACAAATCTCCCAGTAATACAGGTGCAAAGCAGCCTAACCATGAAGAATATGTGGTTGATTTCACTTTTCGATAGCATTGGGCCGATTTACAGGTGAAATGTCGTTTCCAGCCTTCAGGAGCAGTTAAAGGCTTCAAAACCCTCATTTTCAGCCTTTTCAGGCTCTGAAACGCTTAAAGCCACCATCGCATGGAGGCGACTGTAACTCCGGTTCAGAAGCTTTCCATTACAAATCTCCCAGTAATACAGGTGCAAAGCAGCCTAACCATGAAGAATATGTGGTTGATTTCACTTTTCGATAGCATTGGGCCGATTTACAGGTGAAATGTCGTTTCCAGCCCTCAGGAGCAGTTAAAGGCTTCAAAACCCTCATTTTCAGCCTTTTCAGGCTCTGAAACGCTTAAAGCCACCTTCGCATGGAAGCGACTGTAACTCCGGTTCAGAAGCTTTCCCATACAAATCTCCCAGTAATACAGGCGCAAAGCAGCCTAACCATGAAGAATATGTGGTTGATTTCACTTTTCGATAGCATTGGGCCGATTTACAGGTGAAATGTCGTTTCCAGCCTTCAGGAGCAGTTAAAGGCTTCAAAACCCTCATTTTCAGCCTTTTCAGGCTCTGAAACGCTTAAAGCCACCTTCGCATGGAAGCGACTGTAACTCCGGTTCAGAAGCTTTCCCATACAAATCTCCTAGTAATACAGGTGCAAAGCAGCCTAACCATGAAGAATATGTGGTTGATTTCACTTTTCGATAGCATTGGGCCGATTTATAGGTGAAATGTCGTTTCCAGCCTTCAGGAGCAGTTAAAGGCTTCAAAACCCTCATTTTCAGCCTTTTCAGGCTCTGAAACGCTTAAAGCCACCTTCGCATGGAAGCGACTGTAACTCCGGTTCAGAAGCTTTCCCATACAAATCTCCCAGTAATACAGGTGCAAAGCAGCCTAACCATGAAGAATATGTGGTTGATTTCACTTTTCGATAGCATTGGGCCGATTTACAGGTGAAATGTCGTTTCCAGCCTTCAGGAGCAGTTAAAGGCTTCAAAACCCTCATTTTCAGCCTTTTCAGGCTCTGAAACGCTTAAAGCCACCTTCGCATGGAAGCGACTGTAACTCCGGTTCAGAAGCTTTCCCATACAAATCTCCCAGTAATACAGGCGCAAAGCAGCCTAACCATGAAGAATATGTGGTTGATTTCACTTTTCGATAGCATTGGGCCGATTTACAGGTGAAATGTCGTTTCCAGCCTTCAGGAGCAGTTAAAGGCTTCAAAACCCTCATTTTCAGCCTTTTCAGGCTCTGAAACGCTTAAAGCCACCTTCGCATGGAAGCGACTGTAACTCCGGTTCAGAAGCTTTCCCATACAAATCTCCTAGTAATACAGGTGCAAAGCAGCCTAACCATGAAGAATATGTGGTTGATTTCACTTTTCGATAGCATTGGGCCGATTTATAGGTGAAATGTCGTTTCCAGCCTTCAGGAGCAGTTAAAGGCTTCAAAACCCTCATTTTCAGCCTTTTCAGGCTCTGAAACGCTTAAAGCCACCTTCGCATGGAAGCGACTGTAACTCCGGTTCAGAAGCTTTCCCATACAAATCTCCCAGTAATACAGGTGCAAAGCAGCCTAACCATGAAGAATATGTGGTTGATTTCACTTTTCGATAGCATTGGGCCGATTTACAGGTGAAATGTCGTTTCCAGCCTTCAGGAGCAGTTAAAGGCTTCAAAACCCTCATTTTCAGCCTTTTCAGGCTCTGAAACGCTTAAAGCCACCTTCGCATGGAAGCGACTGTAACTCCGGTTCAGAAGCTTTCCCTCTCCCAGTAATACAGGTGCAAAGCAGCCTAACCATGAAGAATATGTGGTTGATTTCACTTTTCGATAGCATTGGGCCGATTTACAGGTGAAATGTCGTTTCCAGCCTTCAGGAGCAGTTAAAGGCTTCAAAACCCTCATTTTCAGCCTTTTCAGGCTCTGAAACGCTTAAAGCCACCTTCGCATGGAAGCGACTGTAACTCCGGTTCAGAAGCTTTCCCATACAAATCTCCCAGTAATACAGGTGCAAAGCAGCCTAACCATGAAGAATATGTGGTTGATTTCACTTTTCGATAGCATTGGGCCGATTTACAGGTGAAATGTCGTTTCCAGCCTTCAGGAGCAGTTAAAGGCTTCAAAACCCTCATTTTCAGCCTTTTCAGGCTCTGAAACGCTTAAAGCCACCTTCGCATGGAAGCGACTGTAACTCCGGTTCAGAAGCTTTCCCATACAAATCTCCCAGTAATACAGGTGCAAAGCAGCCTAACCATGAAGAATATGTGGTTGATTTCACTTTTCGATAGCATTGGGCCGATTTACAGGTGAAATGTCGTTCCCAGCCTTCAGGAGCAGTTAAAGGCTTCAAAACCCTCATTTTCAGCCTTTTCAGGCTCTGAAACGCTTAAAGCCACCTTCGCATGGAAGCGACTGTAACTCCGGTTCAGAAGCTTTCCCATACAAATCTCCCAGTAATACAGGTGCAAAGCAGCCTAACCATGAAGAATATGTGGTTGATTTCACTTTTCGATAGCATTGGGCCGATTTACAGGTGAAATGTCGTTTCCAGCCTTCAGGAGCAGTTAAAGGCTTCAAAACCCTCATTTTCAGCCTTTTCAGGCTCTGAAACGCTTAAAGCCACCTTCGCATGGAAGCGACTGTAACTCCGGTTCAGAAGCTTTCCCATACAAATCTCCCAGTAATACAGGTGCAAAGCAGCCTAACCATGAAGAATATGTGGTTGATTTCACTTTTCGATAGCATTGGGCCGATTTACAGGTGAAATGTCGTTTCCAGCCTTCAGGAGCAGTTAAAGGCTTCAAAACCCTCATTTTCAGCCTTTTCAGGCTCTGAAACGCTTAAAGCCACCTTCGCATGGAAGCGACTGTAACTCCGGTTCAGAAGCTTTCCCATACAAATCTCCCAGTAATACAGGCGCAAAGCAGCCTAACCATGAAGAATATGTGGTTGATTTCACTTTTCGATAGCATTGGGCCGATTTACAGGTGAAATGTCGTTTCCAGCCTTCAGGAGCAGTTAAAGGCTTCAAAACCCTCATTTTCAGCCTTTTCAGGCTCTGAAACGCTTAAAGCCACCTTCGCATGGAAGCGACTGTAACTCCGGTTCAGAAGCTTTCCCATACAAATCTCCCAGCAATACAGGTGCAAAGCAGCCTAACCATGAAGAATATGTGGTTGATTTCACTTTTCGATAGCATTGGGCCGATTTACAGGTGAAATGTCGTTTCCAGCCTTCAGGAGCAGTTAAAGGCTTCAAAACCCTCATTTTCAGCCTTTTCAGGCTCTGAAACGCTTAAAGCCACCTTCGCATGGAAGCGACTGTAACTCCGGTTCAGAAGCTTTCCCATACAAATCTCCTAGTAATACAGGTGCAAAGCAGCCTAACCATGAAGAATATGTGGTTGATTTCACTTTTCGATAGCATTGGGCCGATTTATAGGTGAAATGTCGTTTCCAGCCTTCAGGAGCAGTTAAAGGCTTCAAAACCCTCATTTTCAGCCTTTTCAGGCTCTGAAACGCTTAAAGCCACCTTCGCATGGAAGCGACTGTAACTCCGGTTCAGAAGCTTTCCCATACAAATCTCCCAGTAATACAGGTGCAAAGCAGCCTAACCATGAAGAATATGTGGTTGATTTCACTTTTCGATAGCATTGGGCCGATTTACAGGTGAAATGTCGTTTCCAGCCTTCAGGAGCAGTTAAAGGCTTCAAAACCCTCATTTTCAGCCTTTTCAGGCTCTGAAACGCTTAAAGCCACCTTCGCATGGAAGCGACTGTAACTCCGGTTCAGAAGCTTTCCCATACAAATCTCCCAGTAATACAGGTGCAAAGCAGCCTAACCATGAAGAATATGTGGTTGATTTCACTTTTCGATAGCTGTCAGGTTTAAGCAACCTAAAACACCCAAAACTTAACAAAAGAGAGAAAGACAAGAGTTATTTTACTTGCAAGGAGAACGGACAGAGATGTGTTCAGCTACAGTCTCCTACCGCTCTGAGGTAATCTCTGCCGGACCCCTTCATTTTATTGGCTTTTGGTGGTTACAATGTATACAATGAATTACCATTCTTAAGGTGAGGGTCACATAGCTACAACTCAAGACATATCCTGTCCTTGATCAGTTGAGCAGGGTCTGTGTTTCCACAGACCCCCCTTTTGGTGACACATTAACAGTCAGACTTATCTGATTTCCTTGACCTGCAAAGCACCTCTGCACAACTTGGCTATACACACACCCCAAGTAATGTTAGTTAAAATGTAAAGGCAATTTGAGTAAATATGAGATTACTTCATGCACATTTATTCCAACATTTCCCTCCTGTTTATCACATATTTGTTCAAATTCTCACATCACTTTCAGTCAGCCACGTGTTTGATTTTCAGCTGTAAGATCATTTTCATGAGCACAAAATACATTTACAGTCAGAAGTTTCTTAATACATGTCAGAGTCATAGTTGGTTGGATCAAGACACAGTTCCGTCAAATCAAATGGAGTTTCCTGGTTGTCGTCATCTTTGCTTTCATCATCACTTTGGGGATCGCTGCCAAGCAAAGGATACAGCTACTCCATTTTGTTCTCCATGGGTGAAATAGCTGTAGTAATGAGACGGTTAAGCAAAGCACACATACAGGAAACACAACCGCATCCACACAAGGTTAAAACTGCAGCAAAAACTGCTATGGAGACTAGGACAGAGGACACCAAAGTTCTATACTTCCCAAAAGCATCTATCCAGGAGTCCCACATAGTAGTACAGACTCCAGAATGCTCCTTCATCTTACTGTTGAGAGTACGGAGCCCTGCTATTGCCTTGGTGAGGCTGCCATCAGCAGCAGTGTTGTTAGGGATGTAAGTGCAGCACTGTTCACCAAACATTGCACATACCCCTCCTTTCTCGGCCAATAGCATGTTCAGGGCTATTCTGTTTTGGAATGCCATGAGGGAAGTTGCAGCTAATTGATCATGGACTGCTTCGAACCTACTTTGTGTCCAATAACCTAGCTTTTGCACATTGTAGTGGATGTAATTGATTCTGTCAACGTTCTTGTGAACTTTTCACCACAAGCAAAAAATAGATTCAAAACCATTAGATATCTGATTGGCTTCTTTATATTCCTCTTGCACCCCTCGTGGAACACCTATATCATCAATGTATGTTGGATCTCTTACATCTATCCATTTTGCAGATCTTTTCACACGTTGCCACTGTTCAGGCATTTCGTTAGATCGAGTAGCTGCTAAATCTGCAGCAGACATAGGATGAATAGATATTGGCAAGAGCAATGTTATGAGAGCACAGTATTCCGTCATATCTTTCAGTAATTTATCAAACAATCTCTCGTCACCACTGCACCAGCAGATGTCGCTCTGTGACACAGATTTATATTGTCCATCTACGGGCACAATTACTTCACACCATTCTTTTGAGAGATTGCCTAGTCGTTTTTCTCCTTCTGTCATGTTTATACATGTAAAGTTGCCTGGTGCTACTTTTTTAGAAAACATTACTTTCTTAAGGTCGATCGCAGTGATCGGGAAAATAGAATCCCAGTATCTACAATTTTCCCTAGGATTTGTGTTATTCATTATGTCAGCTACACATATTTGGGGAATTATAGCTGGGATTATTTGTAAGAGGGGTCTAGGACTCATACACGCTACACAATTCTGTTTAGACATGTTAGCAGCTTGTTCAACCATTAATAACCAATTGGTATTATGTCCAGATACCCCTGTTGCCGCCTGGAACCATTCATCTGGAGTATACGCTACTGTAGGTTCTCCAAATGCAAAAACTCCTTGTTCACTACATTTATACATGCATAGATTTATTAGGAACAAAGGATCATTATTATTAAACAGAGAGATGTCACTCAGCAATAAATGGCATCTCCTAACCATCTTTGGATCATTTTGGCTAAATCTCCTCTACTTGGTTTGGTGTCTTATAAACGCTTCACTGACTTTCAGGTCTATCCAGCCTCTGTACGTCTGAATCAACCCTATTATCAGATTTTGCTCACTTCCCCTAACGGAGTCTTTAACCAAAATGATCCTTTTGCAGTGTGTTAAATGGATCCACGTTAATCATTCTGCTATTTTTACTGCTGTAGGGTTTGTCAGCAATACGTGATACGACCCTTCACACTTAGGTGAATACCAATGTTTCTTTTTATGATTCTTATTAACACCCAGTCTCCCAGTTCCACTAGGTGGAGTTCCTGCTGGGGGACAGAAAGGTTTTTCATTAGTTTGTTTCTGTTTTTGTTTTTCCAACATGGAACTCATCTAATCAGCTAATTTAGCCTCATCATCTGTTTCCCATTGATTTTTTTAAATTGGGGTAGTCTATATGGTTTTTCAAAGAACATTTCATAAGGTATCAATTTAAAAAGTACAGGTGATATTTATGTATAATTTTACTAAATCCAAACATTGCGTCCATGTCTTTTCTTCAATGCACTTCTTTAATCTATTTTTAATAGTTCTTTCTACTCGGCAGCACTTTGTGGTTGGTAAGCACAATGATTCTTCAGATCAATATGAAACATTATATTATATTATTTACTATCTGGTTTACAACATGAGTTCCATTATCACTCTAGGTTTTCTCAGGTATCCCTTACATGGGAATAATGTCTTGTCAAAGCATCTATTATGAATGGACTACTTTTTCCCACTTTTTCCTTCACTTTGGTTTAATTCTATAAAATCCATGTGGATTATTTGGAATGGATATTTAGGTGTAGGAAACGTTCCTCTACGCGGTCTTAGATTACCTTGTGGATTGTGCCTGGCACACGTCAGACATGCTCTACAGAAATTTCTTTTTTTTTTTTTAAAATAAGAGTTGAATCCATAGGTTGGTGTATCTGTCCTACCATCCCTCCTGTTGAGACATGTGTTAACCCATGGCTCAATATTGCCGCCCATTTATACAAGTTTCTTGGTAGGATAGGTTTGTATTCTAGTCATATATATGTTGCCTTGTAATTTTGCTCCATTTTTTTTTTATCCAAACTTCTCCTTTAGTTTGTGGACTTTGTTCTCGCATTTCTTTTAAGGTAGTTTAATCTAGAGTTGTGCATTCTTGCACTGTCAACACAGTTGTGTCACCTGTTGCTGACGCTTTTGCTGTTTCGTCTGCAAATGCATTTCCTAGGGAAACACTATCTGTGCCAGACGTATGTGCTGCACATTTACATATTGCTAATGCTTTTGGAAGTTGCACCGCTTTCAATAGATTTGTTAAAAGTTCAACATGTGTTACTAGTTTCCCTGTTTTCATGCCTCTGTTCTTCCAATATTGTGCAAAAGTATGAACTGTAGCATATGTATATCGACTATCAGTATAGATAGTTACTTCTTTGTTTTTCATTAATTTACATGCTTCAATTAGGGCTATTTATTCAGCAGCCTGTGCTGAATAATATGATGGCAGTTGTTCTGCTTTTAGCACCGTCGTGTGTGTTACAACTGCATCTCCTCTCAGGGTTTTACGTAGTTCATTCTTTTTAGAAGAACCATCTACAAATATCACTTCTCCTTTTTGTAATGGTTGGTCTCTCAGATCGGCTCTGCTTTAAGCTGTCTGTTTTGCTAGTTCCTGCCAATCATGTTGTACACAATCCTCTAGGAGGGGTAACAACATAGCAGGATTCAGAGTTGTACATCTTTCAATGGTCAGATGGGGTTGTGACAGCAAAGTAGACATGCAAGACAGATGTCTAGCCGGTGATTTGTCTCCATGTTGTTGAGCTAATACAAAGGTCACAAAATATCCTTTGCAATCTACCATTTGAACAAAAGGTTTCCCATAATCTGGTAATGCTAGTGCTGTGCTAGATACCAAAACTTGTTTTATTTTACAGAATGCTTCTTCAGCCTCTGCATTCCAGCATAATTGGGATGTCATTTTTAGATCTTCTTCATACATTAATTTACTCAAGGGTGCTTTTATTTCTGCATAGTTAGGCACCCAAGTTCTACAATAATTTGTCAATCCTAAAAATGACATCATCTATTTTTTCAGTCACTAGTTTGGGAGCTTGGAGGATTGCAGTTTCTTCTGTCTTCCACTATTGTTCGTCCTCCTGCACTAAGATTGTTTCCCAAGTATTTTATCTGTTCTTTTCACATCTGCAGCTTGTTCTTTACTTGCTTTGTGACCTTCCTCAGCTAAATATTTTAGGAGTGCTATAGTGTCTTTTTACATGTCTCCATATCAGGGGAGGCTTGTAAAATATCATTTACATACAGGAGCACTTGGCTTCCCCCTGGAGGTTGGAATTTAGCCATACTTGCACTCATCACTTGACAGTAAATAGTTGGACCCTCAGTCTTGGGAAGGTCTGGTATATGTGTATCTTTTCCCCCCAAAGGTGAAGGTGAACCAGAATTGACCTTTTTTTTTTACTGGCACCGAAAAGAATGCGTTACTGATATCTACTACAGTGAACACTTTTGCATCTGGTCTTAAAGTATTTAGCAGCGTATGAGGGTCAGGAACACACGGAGCGCTCTGAATTACAGCATAATTTACTGCTTGTAAATCTTGCACCATGCACCATCCTTCAGATGGTGCTTGCTTTTTTACTGGAAAAATAGGAGTGTTGCAGGGGGAGTCTTCGCATATAATTATTACTACTGCAGCAATTTAAACCTCAATTACAGGTTTTATTCCCTCTTGTGCATTTTGTTTTAATGGATATTGTCTCACAGATGGTCCGTACTCAGTTTTGGGTCTTATTTGCACTGATAATGCTCCTTTTACTTGTCCCACATCAGTTGGTCCTTTAGACCATAATATATCTGGAACACTTTTTTAGTAGTTCTTCCTCATTTTCCACTAACATAATGTTTCACTGAACTGTTTGATCCAGATGAGTACCTCCCTGCACTTGTACTGTCCAAAACAATGCTTTTCTGGTCAGACCTGTATTTGAGTTATACCACGTGTTCACTGATGTGGCAACCCCGTCTGTTGCACTCTCCCCCATTTGCACTATTTTACCCAAATCTTTCCATTGTTGATTTTTACTTTTATACAGGGAGATGTGAGGTGGGGTCCACATCCGATACAGGTTAGAATTTTCACCAGACTGCTGTACTTTCTGAATCTCCATACAAATAAGTTACAGTGATTTTAGCAGAAGTGTTTTTCCCTAGTTTAGCTTCGTATTCTCTATCTGGTCCAGGTGTAGGTATTCGTGCTAGTCCTAACAACAACAAGTGTCTCTGCCCAAAAGATTGACTGGACATTCTGGAAACATTAAGATGGACAGCTGACAAGACAGTCCAGGTGGATCTGGGTCTCTTATCCACACGGGTTCTGTCTCTGGCACCTGAGTCAGCTTTCCACTGGCAGATCTCACAGTGACACTTGTTTGATTTGTTTTAAACCCTGACATCCACATAGTATATTGTAATATAGTATGTATCTGCGATACAGTACTCTTATTATAGTTCATATTTTGTATTTTATATTGTATTTTATTCTATTTTTTATCTTTGTACCGCTGCTACGGTCACCTTATTTCCCCTCTGGTATAAATAAAGTTATCTATCTATCTATTCATTTATCTATCTATTTATCTATTTATTTATCTATTAGTTATCTGCAGGTAGTCCTGCAGGCACCTATGTCACATAAAAAGGTAAAAGGTTTACCGTTCACATACAAAATGACCTCTGGTTTTATACTATGCATATAGAGCAGCTCCTGATCATTTAACAGCACTTCCCCTGTGTCCCTGTCTGTTCTGCTCTCTCTGAAAAACTCCTTGGTAGTAAATCTCCTCTTTCTGTCCTGAAAGAAAATACTAACATAATCCCTGCACTACGACCTTTGGCCCTGCAGCAACCATTGGCTTTGCAGCAGCTCCTTTTTCTTCACTTTCCTCATCCCTATGTCTCTCCTTTCTTCCTGTCACTGGTCCTGTCTCATCATCCTTTCTTCTTATAAAACAGCACCTCTTTTGCTTTAGCTTTCTCTACACTTTCAAGTATCTGTCTTTTACTTTTTCTTTTTTTACAGCCTTCATCCAATACTCCGTATCTTCATACCCTTCTTGTTTCATCTTTATGGGATTCTTTTTGGTCTTTGTTTTTTTTTTAATTGCATCTTGTAGTGCAGTTATTTTTTGTGTGTTCGGCCGGCCTTCAAATTTTTACTGTTTTATCCATTTATTTATTTAATTTTATCAGGATCCTGTTTTTTCTATAACATTCCAATCTTTAATTAACAGTTCATCTTTTAGTTCGATTTTGCTTCCCCCTTTTCCCATTTTTGAGATTTTGGTCCAGTCCTATTAACACATAGGGTGTTCTAAAAACTGGTTTTAGTCAGTAGGGTAGCGATTAAACTACCTTTTGTGGTAACTCTCACTTCAACTCTTTCGAGTGGAGAATTCTTGCCTTTGCATCCACAATAGGCTCACTACTTGTATTCCTACTGTTTTGCATGAGGTAAAATACCTAGTGGTATTTTGATCTCCAATTACACTCACAATCACACTTTCATTCACACAATTTTACCGTTTTTTTCTTCTGAACTTTTAAGACGTCCGGACCCCACTTGTCCTTTTACACAGAGCTTTCGGGTCTCTGTCTCCCAGTGGGTTTAGCATCACAGGACCCCGCCGTCCTTTACACGGAGTTTTTAATTTTCATTTATTATCATTTTTTATTTTTATTTTTAGTTTTAAATATTTTTTTGCGGACCTCCGTTGCCTCTACGGGATTTAAGTGATCACTTTTACCTGATAGTGTCTAGAATTGTCAGGGCTTTATACACGCAATGATCCTCAGTCATTCGTCATCTTTTTAAGTGAAACTTCACTCACCACTGTGGCACCACTGTTGTCTTTCCCCTTCACGGATTACCGTCAGCCGTCGGATCCCAGCGGGTGAGCTGATTTCCAGTCCTGGAAAAGGATCTTAAAAGACTCACTCTATGGAGTCTGCCGTGGCCACGGTCTTTCCTGGAGTCCCCCACACCCGCTGGAATCCTTCAGGCGTATTGGCATCCGGCTCGAAGGACCAAATAAATGTCAGGTTTAAGCAACCTAAAACACCCAAAACTTAACAAAAGAGAGAAAGACAAGAGTTATTTTACTTGCAAGGAGAACGGACAGAGATGTGTTCAGCTACAGTCTCCTACCGCTCTGAGGTAATCTCTGCCGGACCCCTTCATTTTATTGGCTTTTGGTGGTTACAATGTATACAATGAATTACCATTCTTAAGGTGAGGGTCACATAGCTACAACTCAAGACATATCCTGTCCTTGATCAGTTGAGCAGGGTCTGTGTTTCCACAGACCCCCCTTTGGTGACACATTAACAGTCAGACTTATCTGATTTCCTTGACCTGCAAAGCACCTCTGCACAACTTGGCTATACACACACCCCAAGTAATGTTAGTTAAAATGTAAAGGCAATTTGAGTAAATATGAGATTACTTTATGCACATTTATTCCAACAATAGCATTGGGCCGATTTACAGGTGAAATGTCGTTTCCAGCCTTCAGGAGCAGTTAAAGGCTTCAAAACCCTCATTTTCAGCCTTTTCAGGCTCTGAAACGCTTAAAGCCACCTTCGCATGGAAGCGACTGTAACTCCGGTTCAGAAGCTTTCCCATACAAATCTCCCAGTAATACAGGTGCAAAGCAGCCTAACCATGAAGAATATGTGGTTGATTTCACTTTTCGATAGCATTGGGCCGATTTACAGGTGAAATGTCGTTTCCAGCCTTCAGGAGCAGTTAAAGGCTTCAAACCCCTCATTTTCAGCCTTTTCAGGCTCTGAAACGCTTAAAGCCACCTTCGCATGGAAGCGACTGTAACTCCGGTTCAGAAGCTTTCCCATACAAATCTCCCAGCAATACAGGTGCAAAGCAGCCTAACCATGAAGAATATGTGGTTGATTTCACTTTTCGATAGCATTGGGCCGATTTACAGGTGAAATGTCGTTTCCAGCCTTCAGGAGCAGTTAAAGGCTTCAAAACCCTCATTTTCAGCCTTTTCAGGCTCTGAAACGCTTAAAGCCACCTTCGCATGGAAGCGACTGTAACTCCGGTTCAGAAGCTTTCCCATACAAATCTCCCAGTAATACAGGTGCAAAGCAGCCTAACCATGAAGAATATGTGGTTGATTTCACTTTTCGATAGCATTGGGCCGATTTACAGGTGAAATGTCGTTTCCAGCCTTCAGGATCAGTTAAAGGCTTCAAAACCCTCATTTTCAGCCTTTTCAGGCTCTGAAACGCTTAAAGCCACCTTCGCATGGAAGCGACTGTAACTCCGGTTCAGAAGCTTTCCCATACAAATCTCCCAGTAATACAGGTGCAAAGCAGCCTAACCATGAAGAATATGTGGTTGATTTCACTTTTCGATAGCATTGGGCCGATTTACAGGTGAAATGTCGTTTCCAGCCTTCAGGAGCAGTTAAAGGCTTCAAAACCCTCATTTTCAGCCTTTTCAGGCTCTGAAACGCTTAAAGCCACCTTCGCATGGAAGCGACTGTAACTCCGGTTCAGAAGCTTTCCCATACAAATCTCCCAGTAATACAGGTGCAAAGCAGCCTAACCATGAAGAATATGTGGTTGATTTCACTTTTCGATAGCATTGGGCCGATTTACAGGTGAAATGTCGTTTCCAGCCTTCAGGAGCAGTTAAAGGCTTCAAAACCCTCATTTTCAGCCTTTTCAGGCTCTGAAACGCTTAAAGCCACCTTCGCATGGAAGCGACTGTAACTCTGGTTCAGAAGCTTTCCCATGCAAATCTCCCAGTAATACAGGTGCAAAGCAGCCTAACCATGAAGAATATGTGGTTGATTTCACTTTTCGATAGCATTGGGCCGATTTACAGGTGAAATGTCGTTTCCAGCCTTCAGGAGCAGTTAAAGGCTTCAAAACCCTCATTTTCAGCCTTTTCAGGCTCTGAAACGCTTAAAGCCACCTTCGCATGGAAGCGACTGTAACTCCGGTTCAGAAGCTTTCCCATACAAATCTCCCAGTAATACAGGTGCAAAGCAGCCTAACCATGAAGAATATGTGGTTGATTTCACTTTTCGATAGCATTGGGCCGATTTACAGGTGAAATGTCGTTTCCAGCCTTCAGGAGCAGTTAAAGGCTTCAAAACCCTCATTTTCAGCCTTTTCAGGCTCTGAAACGCTTAAAGCCACCTTCGCATGGAAGCGACTGTAACTCCGGTTCAGAAGCTTTCCCATACAAATCTCCCAGTAATACAGGTGCAAAGCAGCCTAACCATGAAGAATATGTGGTTGATTTCACTTTTCGATAGCATTGGGCCGATTTACAGGTGAAATGTCGTTTCCAGCCTTCAGGAGCTGTTAAAGGCTTCAAAACCCTCATTTTCAGCCTTTTCAGGCTCTGAAACGCTTAAAGCCACCTTCGCATGGAAGCGACTGTAACTCCGGTTCAGAAGCTTTCCCATACAAATCTCCCAGCAATACAGGTGCAAAGCAGCCTAACCATGAAGAATATGTGGTTGATTTCACTTTTCGATAGCATTGGGCCGATTTACAGGTGAAATGTCGTTTCCAGCCTTCAGGAGCAGTTAAAGGCTTCAAAACCCTCATTTTCAGCCTTTTCAGGCTCTGAAACGCTTAAAGCCACCTTCGCATGGAAGCGACTGTAACTCCGGTTCAGAAGCTTTCCCATACAAATCTCCCAGTAATACAGGTGCAAAGCAGCCTAACCATGAAGAATATGTGGTTGATTTCACTTTTCGATAGCATTGGGCCGATTTACAGGTGAAATGTCGTTTCCAGCCTTCAGGAGCAGTTAAAGGCTTCAAAACCCTCATTTTCAGCCTTTTCAGGCTCTGAAACGCTTAAAGCCACCTTCGCATGGAAGCGACTGTAACTCCGGTTCAGAAGCTTTCCCATACAAATCTCCCAGTAATACAGGTGCAAAGCAGCCTAACCATGAAGAATATGTGGTTGATTTCACTTTTCGATAGCATTGGGCCGATTTACAGGTGAAATGTCGTTTCCAGCCTTCAGGAGCAGTTAAAGGCTTCAAAACCCTCATTTTCAGCCTTTTCAGGCTCTGAAACGCTTAAAGCCACCTTCGCATGGAAGCGACTGTAACTCCGGTTCAGAAGCTTTCCCATACAAATCTCCCAGTAATACAGGTGCAAAGCAGCCTAACCATGAAGAATATGTGGTTGATTTCAGTTTTCGATAGCATTGGGCCGATTTACAGGTGAAATGTCGTTTCCAGCCTTCAGGAGCAGTTAAAGGCTTCAAAACCCTCATTTTCAGCCTTTTCAGGCTCTGAAACGCTTAAAGCCACCTTCGCATGGAAGCGACTGTAACTCCGGTTCAGAAGCTTTCCCATACAAATCTCCCAGTAATACAGGTGCAAAGCAGCCTAACCATGAAGAATATGTGGTTGATTTCACTTTTCGATAGCATTGGGCCGATTTACAGGTGAAATGTCGTTTCCAGCCTTCAGGAGCAGTTAAAGGCTTCAAAACCCTCATTTTCAGCCTTTTCAGGCTCTGAAACGCTTAAAGCCACCTTCGCATGGAAGCGACTGTAACTCCGGTTCAGAAGCTTTCCCATACAAATCTCCCAGTAATACAGGTGCAAAGCAGCCTAACCATGAAGAATATGTGGTTGATTTCACTTTTCGATAGCATTGGGCCGATTTACAGGTGAAATGTCGTTTCCAGCCTTCAGGAGCAGTTAAAGGCTTCAAAACCCTCATTTTCAGCCTTTTCAGGCTCTGAAACGCTTAAAGCCACCTTCGCATGGAAGCGACTGTAACTCCGGTTCAGAAGCTTTCCATTACAAATCTCCCAGTAATACAGGTGCAAAGCAGCCTAACCATGAAGAATATGTGGTTGATTTCACTTTTCGATAGAATTGGGCCGATTTACAGGTGAAATGTCGTTTCCAGCCTTCAGGAGCAGTTAAAGGCTTCAAAACCCTCATTTTCAGCCTTTTCAGGCTCTGAAACGCTTAAAGCCACCTTCGCATGGAAGCGACTGTAACTCCGGTTCAGAAGCTTTCCCATACAAATCTCCCAGTAATACAGGTGCAAAGCAGCCTAACCATGAAGAATATGTGGTTGATTTCACTTTTCGATAGCATTGGGCCGATTTACAGGTGAAATGTCGTTCCCAGCCTTCAGGAGCAGTTAAAGGCTTCAAAACCCTCATTTTCAGCCTTTTCAGGCTCTGAAACGCTTAAAGCCACCTTCGCATGGAAGCGACTGTAACTCCGGTTCAGAAGCTTTCCCATACAAATCTCCCAGTAATACATGTGCAAAGCAGCCTAACCATGAAGAATATGTGGTTGATTTCACTTTTCGATAGCATTGGGCCGATTTACAGGTGAAATGTCGTTTCCAGCCTTCAGGAGCAGTTAAAGGCTTCAAAACCCTCATTTTCAGCCTTTTCAGGCTCTGAAACGCTTAAAGCCACCTTCGCATGGAAGCGACTGTAACTCCGGTTCAGAAGCTTTCCCATACAAATCTCCCAGTAATACAGGTGCAAAGCAGCCTAACCATGAAGAATATGTGGTTGATTTCACTTTTCGATAGCATTGGGCCGATTTACAGGTGAAATGTCGTTTCCAGCCTTCAGGAGCAGTTAAAGGCTTCAAAACCCTCATTTTCAGCCTTTTCAGGCTCTGAAACGCTTAAAGCCACCTTCGCATGGAAGCGACTGTAACTCCGGTTCAGAAGCTTTCCCATACAAATCTCCCAGTAATACAGGTGCAAAGCAGCCTAACCATGAAGAATATGTGGTTGATTTCACTTTTCGATAGCATTGGGCCGATTTACAGGTGAAATGTCGTTTCCAGCCTTCAGGAGCAGTTAAAGGCTTCAAAACCCTCATTTTCAGCCTTTTCAGGCTCTGAAACGCTTAAAGCCACCTTCGCATGGAAGCGACTGTAACTCCGGTTCAGAAGCGTTCCCATACAAATCTCCCAGTAATAAAGGTGCAAAGCAGCCTAACCATGAAGAATATGTGGTTGATTTCACTTTTCGATAGCATTGGGCCGATTTACAGGTGAAATGTCGTTTCCAGCCTTCAGGAGCAGTTAAAGGCTTCAAAACCCTCATTTTCAGCCTTTTCAGGCTCTGAAACGCTTAAAGCCACCTTCGCATGGAAGCGACTGTAACTCCGGTTCAGAAGCTTTCCCATACAAATCTCCCAGTAATACAGGTGCAAAGCAGCCTAACCATGAAGAATATGTGGTTGATTTCACTTTTCGATAGCATTGGGCCGATTTACAGGTGAAATGTCGTTTCCAGCCTTCAGGAGCAGTTAAAGGCTTCAAAACCCTCATTTTCAGCCTTTTCAGGCTCTGAAACGCTTAAAGCCACCTTCGCATGGAAGCGACTGTAACTCCGGTTCAGAAGCTTTCCCATACAAATCTCCCAGTAATACAGGTGCAAAGCAGCCTAACCATGAAGAATATGTGGTTGATTTCACTTTTCGATAGCATTGGGCCGATTTACAGGTGAAATGTCGTTTCCAGCCTTCAGGGGCAGTTAAAGGCTTCAAAACCCTCATTTTCAGCCTTTTCAGGCTCTGAAACGCTTAAAGCCACCTTCGCATGGAAGCGACTGTAACTCCGGTTCAGAAGCTTTCCCATACAAATCTCCCAGCAATACAGGTGCAAAGCAGCCTAACCATGAAGAATATGTGGTTGATTTCACTTTTCGATAGCATTGGGCCGATTTACAGGTGAAATGTCGTTTCCAGCCTTCAGGAGCAGTTAAAGGCTTCAAAACCCTCATTTTCAGCCTTTTCAGGCTCTAAAACGCTTAAAGACACCTTCGCATGGAAGCGACTGTAACTCCGGTTCAGAAGCTTTCCCATACAAATCTCCCAGTAATACATGTGCAAAGCAGCCTAACCATGAAGAATATGTGGTTGATTTCACTTTTCGATAGCATTGGGCCGATTTACAGGTGAAATGTCGTTTCCAGCCTTCAGGAGCAGTTAAAGGCTTCAAAACCCTCATTTTCAGCCTTTTCAGGCTCTGAAACGCTTAAAGCCACCTTCGCATGGAAGCGACTGTAACTCCGGTTCAGAAGCTTTCCCATACAAATCTCCCAGTAATACAGGTGCAAAGCAGCCTAACCATGAAGAATATGTGGTTGATTTCACTTTTCGATAGCATTGGGCCGATTTACAGGTGAAATGTCGTTTCCAGCCTTCAGGAGCAGTTAAAGGCTTCAAAACCCTCATTTTCAGCCTTTTCAGGCTCTGAAACGCTTAAAGCCACCTTCGCATGGAAGCGACTGTAACTCCGGTTCAGAAGCTTTCCCATACAAATCTCCCAGCAATACAGGTGCAAAGCAGCCTAACCATGAAGAATATGTGGTTGATTTCACTTTTCGATAGCATTGGGCCGATTTACAGGTGAAATGTCGTTTCCAGCCTTCAGGAGCAGTTAAAGGCTTCAAAACCCTCATTTTCAGCCTTTTCAGGCTCTGAAACGCTTAAAACCACCTTCGCATGGAAGCGACTGTAACTCCGGTTCAGAAGCTTTCCCATACAAATCTCCCAGTATTACAGGTGCAAAGCAGCCTAACCATGAAGAATATGTGGTTGATTTCACTTTTCGATAGCATTGGGCCGATTTACAGGTGAAATGTCGTTTCCAGCCTTCAGGAGCAGTTAAAGGCTTCAAAACCCTCATTTTCAGCCTTTTCAGGCTCTGAAACGCTTAAAGCCACCTTCGCATGGAAGCGACTGTAACTCCGGTTCAGAAGCTTTCCCATACAAATCTCCCAGTAATACAGGTGCAAAGCAGCCTAACCATGAAGAATATGTGGTTGATTTCACTTTTCGATAGCATTGGGCCGATTTACAGGTGAAATGTCGTTTCCAGCCTTCAGGAGCAGTTAAAGGCTTCAAAACCCTCATTTTCAGCCTTTTCAGGCTCTGAAACGCTTAAAGCCACCTTCGCATGGAAGCGACTGTAACTCCGGTTCAGAAGCTTTCCCATACAAATCTCCCAGTAATACAGGTGCAAAGCAGCCTAACCATGAAGAATATGTGGTTGATTTCACTTTTCGATAGCATTGGGCCGATTTACAGGTGAAATGTCGTTTCCAGCCTTCAGGAGCAGTTAAAGGCTTCAAAACCCTCATTTTCAGCCTTTTCAGGCTCTGAAACGCTTAAAGCCACCTTCGCATGGAAGCGACTGTAACTCCGGTTCAGAAGCTTTCCCATACAAATCTCCCAGTAATACAGGTGCAAAGCAGCCTAACCATGAAGAATATGTGGTTGATTTCACTTTTCGATAGCATTGGGCCGATTTACAGGTGAAATGTCGTTCCCAGCCTTCAGGAGCAGTTAAAGGCTTCAAAACCCTAATTTTCAGCCTTTTCAGGCTCTGAAACGCTTAAAGCCACCTTCGCATGGAAGCGACTGTAACTCCGGTTCAGAAGCTTTCCCATACAAATCTCCCAGTAATACAGGTGCAAAGCAGCCTAACCATGAAGAATATGTGGTTGATTTCACTTTTCGATAGCATTGGGCCGATTTACAGGTGAAATGTCGTTCCCAGCCTTCAGGAGCAGTTAAAGGCTTCAAAACCCTCATTTTCAGCCTTTTCAGGCTCTGAAACGCTTAAAGCCACCTTCGCATGGAAGCGACTGTAACTCCGGTTCAGAAGCTTTCCCATACAAATCTCCCAGTAATACAGGTGCAAAGCAGCCTAACCATGAAGAATATGTGGTTGATTTCACTTTTCGATAGCATTGGGCCGATTTACAGGTGAAATGTCGTTTCCAGCCTTCAGGAGCAGTTAAAGGCTTCAAAACCCTCATTTTCAGCCTTTTCAGGCTCTGAAACGCTTAAAGCCACCTTCGCATGGAAGCGACTGTAACTCCGGTTCAGAAGCTTTCCCATACAAATCTCCCAGTAATACAGGTGCAAAGCAGCCTAACCATGAAGAATATGTGGTTGATTTCACTTTTCGATAGCATTGGGCCGATTTACAGGTGAAATGTCGTTTCCAGCCTTCAGGAGCAGTTAAAGGCTTCAAAACCCTCATTTTCAGCCTTTTCAGGCTCTGAAACGCTTAAAGCCACCTTCCCATGGAAGCGACTGTAACTCCGGTTCAGAAGCTTTCCCATACAAATCTCCCAGTAATACAGGTGCAAAGCAGCCTAACCATGAAGAATATGTGGTTGATTTCACTTTTCGATAGCATTGGGCCGATTTACAGGTGAAATGTCGTTTCCAGCCTTCAGGAGCAGTTAAAGGCTTCAAAACCCTCATTTTCAGCCTTTTCAGGCTCTGAAACGCTTAAAGCCACCTTCGCATGGAAGCGACTGTAACTCCGGTTCAGAAGCTTTCCCATACAAATCTCCCAGCAATACAGGTGCAAAGCAGCCTAACCATGAAGAATATGTGGTTGATTTCACTTTTCGATAGCATTGGGCCGATTTACAGGTGAAATGTCGTTTCCAGCCTTCAGGAGCAGTTAAAGGCTTCAAAACCCTCATTTTCAGCCTTTTCAGGCTCTGAAACGCTTAAAGCCACCTTCGCATGGAAGCGACTGTAACTCCGGTTCAGAAGCTTTCCCATACAAATCTCCCAGTAATACATGTGCAAAGCAGCCTAACCATGAAGAATATGTGGTTGATTTCACTTTTCGATAGCATTGTGCCGATTTACAGGTGAAATTTCGTTTCCAGCGTTCAGGAGCAGTTAAAGGCTTCAAAACCCTCATTTTCAGCCTTTTCAGGCTCTGAAACGCTTAAAGCCACCTTCGCATGGAAGCGACTGTAACTCCGGTTCAGAAGCTTTCCCATACAAATCTCCCAGTAATACAGGTGCAAAGCAGCCTAACCATGAAGAATATGTGGTTGATTTCACTTTTCGATAGCATTGGGCCGATTTACAGGTGAAATGTCGTTTCCAGCCTTCAGGAGCAGTTAAAGGCTTCAAAACCCTCATTTTCAGCCTTTTCAGGCTCTGAAACGCTTAAAGCCACCTTCGCATGGAAGCGACTGTAACTCCGGTTCAGAAGCTTTCCATTACAAATCTCCCAGTAATACAGGTGCAAAGCAGCCTAACCATGAAGAATATGTGGTTGATTTCACTTTTCGATAGCATTGGGCCGATTTACAGGTGAAATGTCGTTTCCAGCCTTCAGGAGCAGTTAAAGGCTTCAAAACCCTCATTTTCAGCCTTTTCAGGCTCTGAAACGCTTAAAGCCACCTTCGCATGGAAGCGACTGTAACTCCGGTTCAGAAGCTTTCCCATACAAATCTCCCAGTAATACAGGTGCAAAGCAGCCTAACCATGAAGAATATGTGGTTGATTTCACTTTTCGATAGCATTGGGCCGATTTACAGGTGAAATGTCGTTTCCAGCCTTCAGGAGCAGTTAAAGGCTTAAAAAACCCTCATTTTCAGCCTTTTCAGGCTCTGAAACGCTTAAAGCCACCTTCGCATGGAAGCGACTGTAACTCCGGTTCAGAAGCTTTCCCATACAAATCTCCCAGTAATACAGGTGCAAAGCAGCCTAACCATGAAGAATATGTGGTTGATTTCACTTTTCCATAGCATTGGGCCGATTTACAGGTGAAATGTCGTTTCCAGCCTTCAGGAGCAGTTAAAGGCTTCAAAACCCTCATTTTCAGCCTTTTCAGGCTCTGAAACGCTTAAAGCCACCTTCGAATGGAAGCGACTGTAACTCCGGTTCAGAAGCTTTCCCATACAAATCTCCCAGTAATACAGGTGCAAAGCAGCCTAACCATGAAGAATATGTGGTTGATTTCACTTTTCGATAGCATTGGGCAGATTTACAGGTGAAATGTCGTTTCCAGCCTTCAGGAGCAGTTAAAGGCTTCAAAACCCTCATTTTCAGCCTTTTCAGGCTCTGAAACGCTTAAAGCCACCTTCGCATGGAAGCGACTGTAACTCCGGTTCAGAAGCTTTCCCATACAAATCTCCCAGTAATACAGGTGCAAAGCAGCCTAACCATGAAGAATATGTGGTTGATTTCACTTTTCCATAGCATTGGGCCGATTTACAGGTGAAATGTCGTTTCCAGCCTTCAGGAGCAGTTAAAGGCTTCAAAACCCTCATTTTCAGCCTTTTCAGGCTCTGAAACGCTTAAAGCCACCTTCGCATGGAAGCGACTGTAACTCCGGTTCAGAAGCTTTCCCATACAAATCTCCCAGTAATACAGGTGCAAAGCAGCCTAACCATGAAGAATATGTGGTTGATTTCACTTTTCGATAGCATTGGGCCGATTTACAGGTGAAATGTCGTTCCCAGCCTTCAGGAGCAGTTAAAGGCTTCAAAACCCTCATTTTCAGCCTTTTCAGGCTCTGAAACGCTTAAAGCCACCTTCGCATGGAAGCGACTGTAACTCCGGTTCAGAAGCTTTCCCATACAAATCTCCCAGTAATACAGGTGCAAAGCAGCCTAACCATGAAGAATATGTGGTTGATTTCACTTTTCGATAGCATTGGGCCGATTTACAGGTGAAATGTCGTTTCCAGCCTTCAGGAGCAGTTAAAGGCTTCAAAACCCTCATTTTCAGCCTTTTCAGGCTCTGAAACGCTTAAAGCCACCTTCGCATGGAAGCGACTGTAACTCCGGTTCAGAAGCTTTCCCATACAAATCTCCCAGCAATACAGGTGCAAAGCAGCCTAACCATGAAGAATATGTGGTTGATTTCACTTTTCGATAGCATTGGGCCGATTTACAGGTGAAATGTCGTTTCCAGCCTTCAGGAGCAGTTAAAGGCTTCAAAACCCTCATTTTCAGCCTTTTCAGGCTCTGAAACGCTTAAAGCCACCTTCGCATGGAAGCGACTGTAACTCCGGTTCAGAAGCTTTCCCATACAAATCTCCCAGCAATACAGGTGCAAAGCAGCCTAACCATGAAGAATATGTGGTTGATTTCACTTTTCGATAGCATTGGGCCGATTTACAGGTGAGATGTCGTTTCCAGCCTTCAGGAGCAGTTAAAGGCTTCAAAACCCTCATTTTCAGCCTTTTCAGGCTCTGAAACGCTTAAAGCCACCTTCGCATGGAAGCGATTGTAACTCCGGTTCAGAAGCTTTCCCATACAAATCTCCCAGTAATACAGGTGCAAAGCAGCCTAACCATGAAGAATATGTGGTTGATTTCACTTTTCGATAGCATTGGGCCGATTTACAGGTGAAATGTCGTTTCCAGCCTTCAGGAGCAGTTAAAGGCTTCAAAACCCTCATTTTCAGCCTTTTCAGGCTCTGAAACGCTTAAAGCCACCTTCGCATGGAAGCGACTGTAACTCCGGTTCAGAAGCTTTCCCATACAAATCTCCCAGTAATACAGGTGCAAAGCAGCCTAACCATGAAGAATATGTGGTTGATTTCACTTTTCGATAGCATTGGGCCGATTTACAGGTGAAATGTCGTTTCCAGCCTTCAGGAGCAGTTAAAGGCTTCAAAACCCTCATTTTCAGCCTTTTCAGGCTCTGAAACGCTTAAAGCCACCTTCGCATGGAAGCGACTGTAATTCTAGACCTGTGTCTTAACCATCTAGATCTGTAACTTAACCTTCTACAACATTGGTTTGACATTCTAGAACTGTAACTTAACATTCTAGGATGTTTACTTAACATAAAACAACTTTGACTTAACATTCTAGAACTGTGATTTTACATTCTAGAATTGTTACTTAACATTCTAGAACCGTTAATTAACATTATAGTACTGTGACTTAACATTCTAGAACTTGGACTTTTCGTGCTAGAATTGTAATTTAACATTCTTCAACTTACCTTTTCTAGAAACCAATGTCCCATGATGTCTTTTACCAAGATCAGATTAATATGAACTCTAGGGAATAGCATAATGCAGGATTAAAGCAATGATATGTCCGTGTGCACTCAACATACCAGGTGTGTGACTTAACATTTAAGAATTGTAACTTAACATTCTATAACTATAACTTAACATTATAGGATTGTTACTTTACATTCTATAACTTTGACTTAACATTCTAAAACTTTGAGTTAACATTCTAGAACTGTGATTTTACATTCTAGAATGGTTACTTAACATTCTAGAACTTTGACTGAACATTCAAGAACTGCGATTTAACATTCTAGAATTGTGATTTTACATTATTGAACTAAACTTCTCTGGAAACCAATGTCCCATATTGCCTTTTACCAAGATCAGATTAATATGAACTCTAGTGAATAGCATAATGAAGGATCAAAAGACTATGCTAATGTGCACATAACATACTAGATATGTGACTTAACATTTGAGAATTGTAACTTAATATTCTAGAACTTTGAGTTAACATTCTACAACTGTGATTTTACATTCTAGAATTGTTACTTAACATTCTAGAACTTTGATTTAACATTCTAGAAATGTGACTTAACATTCTAGAATTGTTACTAAACATTCTGGAATTGTGATTTAACATTATTGAACTAAACTTCTCTGGAAACCAATGTCCCATGATGTCTTTACCAAGATCAGATTAATATAAACTCTAGTGAATAGCATAATGCAAGATCAAAGCAATGATATGTCTGTGTGCTATCAACATACAAGGTGTCTGAATTAACATTTGAGAATTGTAACTTAACATTCTAGAACTGTAACTTAACACTTAAGAATTGTTATTAAACATTTTACAACTCTGACTTAACATTCTAGACCTTTGATTTAACATTCTAGAATTGTTAGTCAACATTCTAGAACATTAAGATAACATACTAGAATTGTGAATTAACATTCTTGAACTGACTTTTTCTGGAAACCAATGTCCCATGATGACCTACCAAGATCATATTAATAATAACTCTAGTGAATTGCATAATGCATGATCAAAGCAATGACATGATCGTTTGCACTGAACATACCAGGTGTGTGACTTAACATTTCAGAATTATAACTAAACATTCTAGAACTTTGACTTAACGTTCTAGAATTGTGAATTAACATTCTTGTACTGACTTTCTCTGGAAATCAATGTCCCATGATGTCCTCCCAAAATCCGATTGATATGAACTCTAGTGAATAGCATAATATAGGATGAATAGAATGCACTTAACATAACAGGTATAGGACTTAACATTCTTGAACTAAACTTCTCTGGAAACCAATGTCCCATGATGTCTTTTACCAAGATCAGATTAATATGAACTCTAGTGAATAGCATGATGAAGGATATAAAAGACATGTTAATTTTCACTTAACATAACTGGTATGTGACATTTGAGAATTGTAACTTAATATTCTAGAACTGTGACATAACATTATAGAATTTTTACTTAACATTCTAAAACTTTTACTTTACGTTCTAGAACTGTGATTTAACATTCTAGAACTTTGACTTAACATTCAAGAATTGTTACTTAACATTCTAGAATTGTGATTTAACATTCTTGAACTGACTTTCTCTGGAAACCGATGGCCCATGATGAGATTAGTATGAACTCTAGTGAATAACATGAAGCAGGATCAAAGCAATTATATGTGCGTGTGCACTTAACATACCAGGAATGTGACTTAACATATGTGAATAGTAACTTAATATTCTAGAACTTTGACTTTACATTCTAGAATTGTGAATTAACATTCTTAAACTGACTTTCTCTGGAAAGTAATGTCCCATGATGTCCTCCCAAGATCAGATTATTATGAACTCTAGTGAATAGCATAATGCAGGATCAATAGAATATGGTAATTTGCACTTAACATACTAGGTATGTGACTTGAACATTATGACTTAACATTCTAGAACTATGATTTAACATTGCAGAATTGTTACTTAAATTCTAGATCTTTGATTTAACATTCTAGATGTTACTTAACATTCTAGAACTTTGACTTAACATTCTAGAAATGGTACTTAACATTCTAGAACTTTGACTTAACATTCTAGATCTGTGACCAAACATTATAGAATTGTCACTTAACATTCTAGAACTAATACTTAACATTCTAGAACTGTGATTTAACATTGTGACTTGACGTCCTTGAACTAAACTTCTTTGGAAACAAATGTCCCATGATGTCTGATGATCAGATTAATATGAACTCAAGTGAAAATGAAAATGTCTTTTTTATCCTTCAATATGCTATTCACTAAACATACCTGGTATGTGACTTAACATTTGAGAATTGTAACTTAATATTCTAGAACTTTGACTTAACATTCTAGAACTGTGACTTAACATTCTAGACTTGTTACTTAACATTCTAGAACTTTTACTTGACATTCTAGAACTGGGATTTAACATTCTAGAATTGTAACTTAAGATCCTGGAACTGTTACTTAACATTGTAAAACAGTGACTTCATATTCTTGTACTTAACCATAACAATATAGAACTGTAACTTAACATTCTTGAACTTTGACTTAACATTCTAGAATTTTGATTTTACATTCTTGAACTGACCTTCTCTGGAAACCAATGTCCCATAATTTCCTTCTAAGATCATATTAATAATAACTGTAGTGACTAGCATAATGCAGGATCAAAGCAATGATATGTTTGTGTGCAGTTAACATACCAGATATGTGACTTAACATTTGAGAATTGTAACTTAACATTCTAAAATTGTTACATAACAGTCTAGAACTTTGACTTAACATTCTAGAACTGTGATTTTACATTCTAGAATTGTTAATTAACATTCTTGAACTGACTTTCTCTGGAAACCAATGTCCCATGATGACCTCCCAAGATCAGATTAATATGAACTCTAGTGAATAGCATAATGCAGGATCAAAGCAATTATATGTTTGTGTGCACTTAACATACCAGGCATGTGACTTAACATTTGAATATTGTAACTTAATATTCTAGAACTTTGATTTAACATTCTAGAATTGTTACTTAACATTCTAGAACTTTAACGTAACATTCTAGAACTGTGAATTACCATTATAAACTTGGAACTTGAGATCCTGGAACTGTTACTTAACATTGTAAAACAGTGACTTCATATTCTAGAACTGCGACTTTACATTGGGACACTGTGACTTCACATTCTAGGACATAACCATGACAAAGTAGAACTGTAACTTAACATTCTAGAACTTTGACTTAACATTTTAGAATTGTGATTTAACATTCTTGAACTGATCTTCTATGGACACCAATGTCCCATGATGTATTTTACCAAGATCAGATTAATATGAACGCTAGTGAATAGCATAATGCAGGATCAATAGAATATGTTAATGTCTTCTTAACATACCAGGTATGTGACTTAACATTTAAGAATTGTATTTTATTATTCTACAACTGTAACTTAACATCATAGAATTGTTACTTAACATTCTAGAACTATGATTTAACATTCTAGAATTGTTACTTAACATTCTAGAACTTTGACTTAACATTCTAGAATAGTGACTTAACATATTAGAATTGTTACTTATCATTCTAGAACTTTGACTTTACATTCTAGAAATGTGATTTAACATTCTAGAATTGTAACATAAGATCCTTGAACTGTTACTTAACATTGTAAAACAGTGACTCCATATACTAGAACTGCGACTAAACATTGTGCCACTGTGACTTTGCATTCTAGGACTTAACCTTAACATTCTAGAACTGTAACTTAACATTTTAGTACTTTGACTTAACATTCTAAAATTGTTACTTAACATTCTTGAACTATGACATAACATCCTAGAACTTTGACTTAACATTCTAGAATAGTGACTTAAAATATTAGAATTTTTACTTAATATATACTTAATATAGGATCAATAGAATATGTTATGTGCATCTAACCTACCAGGTATGTATGTAACAACAACTCTAGTGAATAGCATAATGAAGGATAAAAAATATATATTAATGTTCACTTAACATAATAGGTATGTGACTTAACATTGTAAAACAGTGACTTCATATTCTAGAACTGCGACTTAACATTGGGACACTGTGACTTCTCATTCTAGGATATAACCATAACAAAGTAGAACTGTAACCTAACATTCTAGAACTTTGACTTAACATTTTAGAATTGTGATTTAACATTCTTGAACTGATCTTCTATGGAAACCAATGTCCCATGATGTCTTTTACCAAGATCAGACTAATATGAACTCTAGTGAATAGCATAATGCAGGATCAATAGAATATGTTAATGTCTTCTTTACATACCAGGTATGTGACTTAACATTTGAGAATTGTAACTTAATATTCTAGAACTTTGACTTAACATACTAGAACTGTGATTTAACATTCTAGAATTGTTACTTAACATTCTTCAACTTTGACTTGACATTCTAGAACTGTGATTTAACATTCTATAATTGTAACTTAAGATCCTGGAACTGTTACATAACATTATAAAACAGTGACTTCATATTCTAGAACTGCGACTTAACTTTGTGCCAATGTGACTTGTGACATTCTAGGACTTAACCTTAACATTCTAGAACTCTAATTTAACATTCTAGAACTTTGACTTAACATTCTAGAATTGTGATTAACATTCTAGACTTTGACTTAACATTCAAGAATTGTGAATTAACATTCTTGAACAAACTTTCTCTGGAAAGTAATGTCCCATGATGTCCTCCCAAGATCAGATAATTATGAACTCTAGTGAATAGCATAATGCAGGATTAATAGAATATGTTAATGTGCATACCAGGTATGTTACTTAACATTTGACAATTGTAACTTAACATTCTAGAACGTTGACTTAAATCACAACTCTAGAATGTTAAGTCACAGTTCTAGAATATTAACATTCTTGAACCGACTTTGTCTGGAAACCAATGTTCCATGATGACCTACCAAGATCATATTAATATGAACTCTAGTGAATAGCATAATGCAGGATCAAAGCAATATGTTTGTGTGCACTTATCATACCAGGTGTGTGACTTTACATTTGAGAATTGTAACTTAACATTCTAGAACTTTGACTTAACATTCTAGAATTGTGAATTAACATTCTTGAATCGACTTTCTCTGGGAACCAATGTCCCATGATGACCTCCCAAGATCAGACCAATATGAACTCTAGTAAATAGCACAATGCAGGATCAAAGCAATCATATGTTTGTGTGCACTTAACAGACCAGGTATGTGACTTAACATTTGAGAATTGTATTTTATTATTCTAGAACTGTAACTTAACAGTCTAGAATTGTTACTTAACATTCTAGAACTATGGTTTAACATTCTAGAATTGTTACTTAACATTCTAGAACTTTGACTTAACATTCTAGAATAGTGACTTAATATTTTCAAATTGTTACTTAACATTCTAAAACTTTGACTTGACATTCTAGAAATGTGATTTGACATTCTAGAATTGTAACATAAGATCCTTGAACTGTTACCTCACATTGTAAAACAGTGACTTCATGTTCTAGAACTGCGACTTAACATTGTGCCACTGTGACTTTGCATTCTAGGACTTAACCTTAACATTCTAGAACTGTAACTTAACATTCTAGTACTTTGACTCAACATCCTAGAATTGTGATTAACATTCTAGACTTTGACTTAACATTCAAGAATTGTGATTTAACATTCTTGAACTTACTTTCTCTGGAAAGTAATGTCCCATGATGTCCTCCCAAGATCAGATTAATATGAACTCTAGTGAATAGCATAATGCAGGATCAATAGAATATGTTATTGCGCACTTAACATACCAGGTATGTTACTTTACATTTGATAATTGTAATTTAACATTCTAGTACTTAATATTCTAGAACTGTGACTTAACATTCTAGAGTTGTGATTTAACATTCTTTAACCGACTTTGTCTGGAAACCAATGTCCCATGATGACCTACCAAGATCCTATTAATATGAACTCTAGTGAATAGCATAATGCAGGTTCAAAGCAATATGTTTGTGTGCACTTAACATACCAGCTGTGTGACTTAAGTTTGAGGAATTTCCTTACTAGATGCCCGAACCACCTCAACTGGCTCCTTTTAACGCAAAGGAGCAGAGGCTCTACTCCGAGTTCCTCACGGATGGCTGAACTTCTCACCCTATCTCTAAGGGAGACTCCAGCCACCCTCCTGAGAAAACCCATTTCGGCTGCTTGTACCCGCGATCTCGTTCTTTCGGTCATGACCCAGCTTTCATGACCATAGGTGAGGGTAGGAACGAAGATTGACCGGTAGATCGAGAGCTTTGCCTTCCGGCTAAGCTCTCTTATCGTCACAACAGTGCGGTAGAGCGACTGCAACACCGCCCCCGCTGCTCCGATTCTCCGGCCAAACTCACGCTCCATCGTCCCCTCACTCGTGAACATGATCCCGAGGTACTTGAACTCCTTCACTTGGGGTAAGGACACATTCCCTATCTGGAGTAAGCAATCCACCAGTTTCCTGCTGAGAGCCATGGCCTCAGATTTAGAGGTGCTGATCCTCATCCCAGCCGCTTCACACTCGGCTGCGAACCAATCCAGTGAGTGCTGAAAGTCACTGACCGATGATGCCATCAGGACCACATCATCTGCAAAAAGCAGAGACGAGAGCCTCAGCCCCCTTCAGGATCCTTGCGAGAGTTAAGAGCTGGTCCGTTGTTCCACGTCCAGGACGGAATCCACATTGTTCCTCTTCAATCTGAGGTTCGACTATCACCTTATTTTTTTTACTTTTAGCCTCGGAAGAAAAGAAAACAGAAAGGGCCTAAAGTTTTCAAAGTTACCTGGAGGAAGAGGGACACAATTGGGAACATTATAGCTCAATACTTTAGGAAGAATCGATCTGGTCAGTAAAATATAATAAAGTTATACTGTTATTCACAAGTTGGCCAGCAGTAATGTTTCCTACATCATGTTTTGTGTTTATAGTTAAACCTTGTGGCGCTAGGAAGCCCCCAGAAGTGGAGGAGTTGCTGACGGATGACATTCCTCAAGATGTCCCAAGTCTTGGTACGCATATTGACATCTGATAGCTTAAATAGCTTAAAGACAACCTTTATGTTTCCATTTAAAAATGTGAAATTTCGGCAACTGACTTAAGTAGTGGCAATGATTTTTTTATGCACATGCAGTAACAAAGCCATTTCGGAAATTACTTTTCTGTCTTTAAATACACTGTCCTTTACATCAATTTTTGTGTTTTATTATTTTAGCTCAACATCTTCAGAGACTAAAAACCCTAGTTTTTAGTCTCTGAAGACGTTCGGTCAGTTCAGTCCTTGAATCAGCAGAAGTGGAGGAGACACTGACCATGTCAGCATTGACAAGGAGACAGCTAATGTCTGAAAAAAAATTCAGAGCTGCAATGCCAGAGCTCTTGAATTCGAAATTGGGCGCAGAGACTGTAACAGCTGATGCTGTGGTCCGGTGCCTAGACTGTGTTCCCTCAGGAACTCAGTTTCTCTGTTCTGCGTGTGACCCAATCATTCATGCTAAAAAAATCTTCCATGATAGAGAAGCCATGATTGGTGGTTTTTTCAGACCTATTCCTATCACATCCAAAGTGGTAGAGAATGAAAGTGGCCACTATCAACTCGGTGAACAAGGTGTGTTCAAAGAATTTAGTAATGTCGTCTTCCCATGTTTTCATAATGTGCGCTGCTTGTACAGTGGCACAATATAAGCTATGTGTGAAGTTTGCTTTAGGTGTATTTTTATTTAACAATATGACCTTTATTCACTGCAATGTGTCTACTTCCAATTCCTCCACCAACACCAACCTGCTCCTTTGGTTCAAGCCAAGACTTCACCATTGTCCCAGGAAAGCAGACTGTCTTGGTGACTATCAATGGTAAGATGTCACTCCCTTTTTATATCCCAACCGAAGTTTTGGCCTGTGTTGGACATATACTGGTCAAATAGTAAATATATTTTTATTTGTTTTCAAGTTAATACAACCTGTGCCTGCCTGATGTGTGCTGCCCACTCTGCTCTTCCAAATGGGCCCCAGGCATCAGTGACTTAATTGACTATAGATGATGGCCAGCAACCACCAGCTGCCAGATGTTATTCAAGTTTGATGTTTTCACATCATTTGAACAAATGAAGTTGGCCAGTCCAGCTTTATCCCAACAAGCATTTCTCAAAATGCTTGAACATCAGGCCCTTTCTACCGGACGTGTAAAAATACTTTTTATTTGCAAGATTTTGGAATTACAATTTTAAAAAACCTTTTATTAACCAAAATATTGCCATGCTTGTTTCCAGACGGGTAGTGTTTGTGGTGACACCTTCCACAGAGTCTACAGAGAGTTTGCCTTCTGCAATTTTAGAAAGGAACATCTGTGTCTTGTGGAGCCCTTTAAATGCCCAGCTTGCACCCCAGACATGCTGGCAGATGGCAACAGAAAGCATTACAGATTCAAGAAGTCCAAAGGGTCAGTGGGAAAATTGTCTTTTGTCAGTTAATATATATAATAATTTATGCTCAGTTTAATGGCAAAAACATTTAACTTTCCACATACATATAATTTCAATCATTTTGTAGCCTCTGAAAATATGTTTTTATTTTGAAAATGTTAATATTAATAATACTCCAAATTCATGGACACATGGAAAATAACATTATATATATATAATTGATGTTCATTGTTTCCATTAGTCAATTAATACATTTAATCCAACTTGAAGATTTTAGTGTTTGTTTTACGTTTGCATTTGATGACAACAATCCCTTATGTTGTCAAGGAACTTTTTGTCTCCCTTTAATGGTTCTAATCCATGCCTCTTTATGATTGTTATTTTTTTTAACTTCTACAGTAAACCATAACTTCTAAATGAAGTTAATGTTAAATAGCAGTATTGATTTGTCACATTCAGATTCGGAGAGACTAAAAAATATATGGATACAAATTATTCCAATTTAACAGGACAGAAGAACCACCTCTTTTTGATGGACTGTTAATCGCACAAGATGCCAAAGTGTCTGCCTTTGTTGAAAAAATCAGAAGCCAAATGACGAGTGTAAGGATTAATGCAACCTTGTAATCTCTCTTTAATTTTCACTTGTCCCGGGTTACATGTAAATGATTGTATCTACTTTCAGAGGCCTGGTCATGATGCTTGGGGGCCAGCCACTTTCACAGCAGGTAGAGAAACATCACAGAAGTCCAGGGCCAAGGTAGATGAGGAGGGTCTGCAAATAGCTGTGTGCAGATATGGAATCTTGCTGCAAGGCTTGAATCACTACCGTGGTGCAATATATAAGTACCCGATGTTCCTGCAGAAGGAGCTGGCTCCAGCTGCCAAAATGACCTTCTTTTGTATGGACATCACTTGCAGGTAGTCATAAACAAACCATAATTGAGGTTTTAATGAATGTTTAGGTGGTAATAATAAGTATTTGTAGGCCACGTAGGGGCAACAACCATAGACTATATAAAAAACAACACCACAACTTGCTAACAATCACAAGTTTGAGATCATATGACCCTAGAAAATGTATATGCCTATTGTGTTATCTGAAGCATTTGCATGCCCAGCAGATCCAAGACGGCATTAATGTTAATTTGGCAACATGTTGTTATTTGATTGGTTACAAGGATTGCACTGGTGTTTTCCAAAGTCCTAGTATGTCTCCTTACCGTTATGCCATCATGCACGCTAGGGATGATGGCATAAGGAGGGCCTGAGTGACTGATTCCTCGAGTAGTCCTCATCTCTATTATTATCAGCTGCTAATACCTGCCACCTCTGTGCCAGAGGAGCGCATGTTCTCCACAGCAGGAATGATCATTAACAGAGTGCAAATGTGAATTTAATTACGTTTTTGTAAGGAAACAATGTTTTGAAGTTCTGGTTGTGAAAAAATAAATCCTTAAAGGGTAACTGTGACTGTTTTGATTGAGAATAAGCATTAGGTGTTGGGTAGGCTGTATTGCTGTGCATCATTATTCCTGCAGGAAGATGCGTTCACTTCTTCAAAAATAGATTTGGAAAAACGAGTACTCGATTGGCCCTCAAGGAACTAATGCAATTCCTTGATCTTGGAATTAACTACTAGTGCCCTTCCCTAATGCACGCAAATTCACAGATTGGTTTTTCCCATTACAGGTATTGGCCATATGTTGGAGAAAATGGCAGAGAAGTTGCCTGAGCTTCAGCCACTTACAGTGATGAAGCCTTTTCTTTCTGTGATACATGCCAAGGCTCACACTGGCAAATGTGAGGTACAGTGTAAAAGTTAAATGTTTCTGTCACAATACCTTTCTGAAGAACATACCCCTACAGTCTCCTGCACAGGAAACATTGATATGGCTTGTTATCCCTTCAAGTATTGGTGTTTCCTGAATGGTAGTCCACATTAGTGAAATCATTTAGTATATAATATGCAACACTGTTTTGTACATGTGTTTTCAGGTGAAGTGGGGTGGCAGAAGCCAGGATGGTGCAGGAAATACAGTTGGTGAGGAGGTGGAACAGGTCAACAGCTTTCTCTCGAGGGCTGCTCTGACTACAAAATTCATGACTAAGTCAGGTTGGTGTGTAGTCAGAAAAAGGGTAGGCTTGACACGGTACCAGATTGTAAATTTTTTTTTTATTTTTTTTTTTTATGTGTGTGTGTGTGTGTGTGTGTGTGTGTGTGTGTGTGTGTGTGTGTGTGTGTGTGTGTGTGTGTGTGTGTGTGTGTGTGTGTGTGTGTGTGTGTTTTACAGGCAGAGCGGATATGATAACTGTGCTTGCCATGGGATGGAACAATAGGAAGACAGAGAGTCTGCACAAGACACTGGCAAAAAGATTTGTCAAAGTAAGAAGTCTTTACTGCAAGTTAACATTTGTCATTTCATGGTTACTTTCTGTGGGCTTGAATACTGGCATCACAGGTTAAAGGAGTGACAACTTTGTTCAGCTCATGTCCTGTGACTGGTGTGGTGTGGAGGCATGGCAGAGCCATATGTTGGTTGGCTGCTTGCTTGCTGGTTCACTGTGTTTTCGTGCTGCATTGGCTACAAAAACTGAGCAGAACAATGGGCTTATGGTCCACTGACTCACTGCTACTGAGTTTAACAGTCCCTTCTCCTCACACCTTCCCGCTCTGAAGAACGTCTCCCAAGCATCCTCCCAACGAGCTGTGGCACAATTTTCGGCCCCACTGGCGTGTGTTGTCACCATGACAACTAACAACAATCACCATTTAGTGTTTTTGACATCAAATGACTGCAGCAAACAACTCGATGTCCTTTCTATCCAATTAGCATTCTTATATCATATTGCATTCTTTCACCATAAAATAGCCTTTGTTATAACAAGGAAATAATTGTTTCATGAGGCACATATTCTCTTTTGAGGACATACTTAGAATATCCTCATGAATTTTTGCTTGAATGTTTTGTGTGTTGTCATTTAGTTTTTTCAATCATGATTAGAGATACACTCACTGATATTGTCCCCTTTTTTTTTTAAAAAAAACATATTTTGTCTGATAATATGAAATACTTTTGGTATATTAAATTCCACCAGATAGTTGTCCTACATCTTAAGCCCCTGTCACACATGCACTGCAAACCTGAAACTATCTGAACAGTTCCTGGTACAGCTGTCTGTGTACACAAATATCAGATTCAGTCGGACCGGGCATCAAATGGAGTTTACCCTCCCAGCTTAGTAGTGCAAAGACTGGTTAATTCCAGACGATTTTTGCCTGCTGTATCCACGGAGTTGATGACATTTATAGGCAATGACTATAGACTTTTTTGTTTGTGATGATATTAAGAACCATCTCCATTAGCGTATTGTCTCCACAAAATGTACTCCCCCCTGCAGGCTCCCCTTGCCTAAACCAAACCAAGTAGTTACATAAAGTGTGAACACGTCTAAGTGTGTGCTGCTGCAGGACCTGATTCTCTGACATTGTTCTGGGTTCATATGTGAAACCGTCTTTATTCTCTTATCTCTAATGCCCTATGTTAACATACCTTTTTACGGATCACACCATGCCTTATATATGTTTTTTTTTTTTAAAACATTCTAAATAGACTAACAGAGAGCAGAAATCAAAGGAGCTTATCTTGAGAGTCTCACACAGAAGCTCAACATCTCTCTGGAGGACACGGAGCAATGGGCGTGTGACATCAAGCAGTGGGCAGCCACTGGTATGTATTATGGTGGGGGGTGTATAGATTTGGTAGTCTTGCCATACATTTCGCTAAATGTTTTACAATACAATTTTTTAATGATCAATTTTGCTTGTTTCTGTTTTTCAAGAGAGACATGTAGCTCATAGTAGCCAGGAAGAGCTCCAGACAGAAATTGATGAGATCAATTACTCCCTCAGAAGAAAAAAGCATGCGCTATATCGAGAAAATGGTATTTGCTATTTCCTCACTCAACAACTTAAGCTTGTTTGTTGTAGTTTTTTCTTATAAATATATTTTTTACCTTTTATATAGCAACAAAACAAGGCAACGCAAAAGAAAGAGACTAACTGGCCTTAAGAACAAACTCAGAGAGAAGATACTGCACTACAACACCGTTGCTTCATGTGAAGAAAGAATTGACACAGAAGCAGCATGCAGTCTCTCTGAAGATATAATACTGCCTTGGGAAGCACAAAGAGAAATGTGTTGTATTTTGAGTGCTTTGGAAACATCCAATAATCATTTTAACATAAAGCTGTGAACAAAGTTGAAACATACAGTCCAAAGTGCATTATAGACTGTTCAGGGACACCCAACAAAAATGACTTTGGAATATGAATGATACATTATATTGTCATCTGTATTATGTTGCCACATAAAGTCGTGATAATGTGATAGTTGGTCTTACTGATATAAAAGACACATGCTAGACTAGTGGTCTTCATGGGAACTGAACTGGCAGAACACAGTCAATAGAAGAGACATGTTTATCAAGAAACATCCAAAATCTACCCTAACTATTTAGTAAATATGCCTACTAACTTGACATCTCACAACATACAATATGTAATGCAGCCAATGCAATCTGAATTAAATGCAGGTTTACAGGGATGAGCAGAGTATGTATTTCCTTGAATTTCTCCAATTAATATTTGTAGTTTGCTGTTGCGATTCCTTGGGAATTATGTGTATTGGCTAGATTATCATAATTTGGGATGGTGATTGTTAGGATTATATTGCTACTACAACTCTTACTCAATACTCCTTTTTGGTCCAGTTGATTATTGATATTCTTATCGGTTCTTTGTTATTATCAAAGAATTGCCTTTTTTTGTTATTTAAAGATGATAATATATTCTGAAGATTAGTTTGGATTAATTTATTTATGTGGCAATTGTAATTTAATATTTCTAGATCAGCTACAACTAAGTCACTTTATACATTCAATAATATCCCACTGGCAACAAATCTAAATTGTCAATAAAATGAATTGTATTCCAGACATCACAATACTGAATGAAGTTGAGAAAAGAATGTATAACAGTCCTTCCGCCAGCTTTTAGGTCAAAGAGACCAAGCTAATGCTATGTAAAGCTGCCCCAGTTGTGATTTCACACAGAAGCAAAAGAGGCGCTTTCACTAGCATTTTTATAATTAGCTGTGATGCAGGCTACCAATTCAAGCTTGCAAGCCACACAATGAAGAACATTGTGCTAGACCTATGGTGGAATATATTAAAGCCGGTTTCACATATGATCCCTGGACAATGTAAGGGAAATCCGGTCGAGAATAGTCCTGAGTTTGCTTTAACACATGCAGCACTCGACCAGAGTGGCCCCTGGATAGAGCGTGCAGGGGCATGTACATGTCGTAGTTACAGCAGGCTAATGGATCTGGTTCTCATTTTCGTCACAAACAACAAAGTCTCTCATAATTCTTCTAAATTGTCTGATGATTTCAGAGTCAATCCTTACTGACAAAAGCTCATGAATATCGTCATCTCTCCCGTTAAGACAATTTTGTTGCCATTTTGTGTAAATCAACCTTCTTCACCATTGAAGGTTTGATTTGCTCCACTTTTCCAATGCATAATAAGATAAAAAGCAGCTATATTCACATGTGAGCTTACTCAGAGGTTACCCAGTCTTTGTACTTAGGAGCTGGCCAGGTAAATCCCACTTGATGTCACTTGATGATCAAATATTTGTGTTCTTACATACTGATTGTCTAGATAATTTTATGTTTGCAGTGTATATGTGAAAGGGGCTTAAGTGTTTTACTTTTGTCACATCTGTTCTCTTTTCCAAAACAGTGGTGAGTCTTCGCCGGAAGAGGCGACTTTTTGACCAGGTTATGCTGGTCAGGCCTATGGAAGAGGAAAAAGTTATAATTGTGAAGGAGATGACCCAGCATTGCCAGTACCTGAGAAAGGCCTTGGACAAAGTAGACAGCCTCCTTCGTCACACTCAAGAGAACATCACGAAACATAGTATGTATTAGTACAGTCTCAGAGCTGGGCAGACAATCTGCATTTTAATGTTCATAAAGAGTTGCCTTATTTTCTATCTGATTATTATTATTTATTTTTTTTACATTTTATTTTAGCACCTCCCACAGAGCTGACAGAAGAGGGATACAGGGGGCTGCTCTGTTGTCTCCTGCGCAAACGGCACATTCTGCAGCAGAAACTGAGCGCAGTCACCAGCACTTACGCCCATTTTGACACTGACCCCTCCTTTTTCATGTTGGAGGAAGACAATGAGGACGTTGAAGAGGACAGTGACCACGAGGACAACAGCACTCCAGATATTTCAGAGGAAGAAATGTAAAGCCTGTTAGGTTGTGATTAAGTTGTGGACATAAGGCCGCAGGCTTTTATATTTATTTATTTATTTATTTATTTATATTTTACAATCACAGGCTATAAAATGTCTTATCAACAGAGCTAGTGACGCAGACATGCGGCAATTTGAGTTGGAATGGAGCCCATAAATGTAGGGCAGCGCAAAACAGTATTCGAACACACCACTTCCGCCTGCAACACAAGCCAAACAAGCGCAACGGTGGCTGGGGTTCAAAATGTAGCCTTCCGTTATCCAAAACTGACAAAATAAAACTACATTTCTCAGATCCGAAAGAAATAATTATAACCGATGGCCATTGCATTAACCCATCGTATTGTGAAGTTATTAAGGACTCTTTATCAAGAGATTTGTTGAAGAAAATACTTCCAGGAGGCGGGTCCTCGGTTCTCCAATGGGACTGCAGGATGATTAAAAACCCATGACTAGTCATAAATGTATTAAAAAACAAAAGCCCAATTATTTACTTAGTAAAGGAAAACAATTATGAGTCTAAGCTAAGTGATTCTACGATAAGAACGTTATCCCTCACTGGCATCTTCTTACCTTTTCCTCTTATGGGTGTTATAACACAGGCCAAGAATGAGCATTTCAGATGAATCGATAAGGTGCCTGTAGATCATGGTGATCAGTTGATCGGGGACGCGTTTGACTTTGGGGACCAAAACCACCGTCCCCATTGAGATTTCACTTGAATAGTACTCAGCAGGCTCCAGAATGTGTTTTTTCCTTAAACTCTCAATTGTCCCCAAAATTGACTTATTTCAGACTGTGTGTGTGTGCCCCCCACTCCATCCCCCCTCCCCACTCAATCTGTGTATCCCTCTACATTGCCCCTAGTGGAAGTGTGTGGAATTGTCTAGGACCCCATAGGCGGTCTACATTCTGCCTGATAATAAAGATAGATAGATGGAGAAGCAAGTCAAAAGGTTTAGGTAGACTGCATTTTGCCTGATAAGAAATATATATAGTTTTATTGCAGAGTATAAGCACTGTGTTAAAATGAGTTAGCTAGCATTAGAGTGCTAGCACTCCGTGCTAGTGCTACATGCTAACTACTTTGATGATGTGAATTTACATATAGAAAGCTAAAAGGTAGCCTGTATTTTTTCAGATAATAGATAGATAACTATCTATTAGACATAATAAGAAAGTCAAGAACTATATCTATCGACTAAAATACAGGCTACCTAGATAGATAGATAGAAGCAAGTTAAGAGCTAGAGTTAGCCTGCATTTTGTCTGGTATAAACATTTTAATACATACATGTATTATATATACACACACACACACACACACACACACACACACACACACACACACACACACACACACACACATATATACATATATCATATATTATAGTATAGTATATATTGTATTATATTATATATATACATATAATATAAAGTTATAATATAATTATAAAGGTTTTTAAATAATATATACATTTGTTTTATTTTGAGTTGTATTAGCAAGCCTGCTTTTCCAAATAATTATATAAATTAATATGGACATTTCAGGCCCCATGTGTCATAGTTTGTACACAACAAAAGTGTACAGTTTTATATCTCCTGATATTATAATCTGTATCAAATATTTTAAAAATCATCATTTGTATGCATGTAATAGGGATATAGGAGAAACCCCTCCCTGAGTTGGCTGTATAAAGAATGCTCTATCCACATTCATAAAATGTTTTCATGTCAGAAAGGACATATTGAAAGCAGTTTACCTGTCAGTTATAAAAACAGTACTCACATTCAACAGGGCATCCTGGTATCACTTCATGACAATTAAAAACAAAATAACTTGCACGTCAATAGGATGTATTTGTACCTTTGCTTATTTTTAGTGTAATTGTGGAGCAACTTTTTACACTGAAGATTATGAAAATCATCATCCTTTTCACACTCTTCTGTGTAGCCAATGTTAGTATAATTAGTAAATGTACATTCCTATACAGTGCAAGGTATCGGTAGCATGTGGCTACCATTACGACGGTCAGCCTACTTCTCCAAACCCTACTAAGCATTGCAGCTGGTTTGCATAAATGGCATTGACAACTAACTAACTGTGATTCATGAATGATTTATCGTCTTTTTAAATGTTCTGACATGGGCCCATATGCTCTCGGATAATAGTATTAAATAGAATGGTTGTGAATCAAAAGAGACATTTGCTAATTCAATTTACCTCTGTTTTTAAAATAAAGTCAATTGCTTTAAACGCTGTCGTAATAACTACACTAGATGAACATGAATGGATGCAAGTGGTATATATGTCTTCATATGGCAGATGCAATTCTCAAGCTTGAAATATGTTTTCAAGCATATAGGGTATGTGTTAGGCAATAGGGATGTGGATGAACCTGAGTATCAGTATTCATACAGTTACCAAGTATTGCAATGTTAAAAATGATGCATAGATTCTAATTTAAATGATTTCTATTATCAAAAGACTGTCATTAAAGCACTGTTCTTAAAAAGAAATAGGCCAACCTGGCTGGCAGTAGTATGAAGTGTACAGTCTTGAATAAATTCAGCCTGTTGCTGCTCTGTAAGCTTATCCTAGCCTAGCCTGCCGGTTTAGCATTATCCCTGCAGTCAACCCAACCTCATAACTTGGGTTATCAGTCAATCAATCAAGTGTATTTGTCACTAGTAATTATATAAGCTATGATGGCTTGTGTTAACTGTTCAGCTGTTGCGGACAGGGTTTCTCTAGAGAGATGTTGCCACTAAGCTATGTGAGTTATCACGGCCACTGAAGATAACTTTAGCTGCGGACTAGCATAGTCTCTGCAATTGCTGTAGAGTTTGTCCCTGTCTGGCAATATTTGAACGCTCATGAGGGCAAGCTCTGGTTGTGTTGCTCAGTAAGCAGTCACCCCACCGATTGCAAACAGGTTTTCAACCTCACTAGCTCCGTTGTTAGTCCTGATGGCCCACCACCCGGGATCCTCCTCAAACACTTACAGGGGTTAAACAATGTGGAGTGATACTGAATTGTTTAAAGGAATTAGATGTAATTGCCATGATATGCAGGTATTATTTGATGGCTAACAACCAACTAGATTGCTTGGTATAAGCTATTCGCTTTGTAATGTTTAATGAAAACCTGTAAATATTCATAGCCTATCTGCAAGAGACAGTAGCTGTACTGACATTCAGAGTGATCATTTATGTGTACCTATCCATCTGTATCAGTAACATCTTTGTTTAATTGGACATTGCCATAAGAGCTGTCTGTTCTTCTTTGTTAAAGGTAACTGGCCAACCCTCAGCCATTAGTCCACAACCAACATCAAAACACAACACAGAGACGGTTAGCTTTTACCACTGTCAGATATATACTGTAAGGAGATTCAACAGGATAGTCAGAGAAGATAAACACAACAGCATCATACTGTTGCATCATAGAGAGCATATTGATAAGCTGCATCACTGTGCGGTATGGGAACAGCATCGACATGAACCACAAATACTTGCTGAGAGTGGTAAAAACTGCTGAGAGGATTGTCAGGATGCCCCTGCCATCTCTGCAGGACAGGATGATCAAAGACTCCATCAAACCGCAACACAAGCTTTTCACACGAATGCCCTCTAACTGAAGGTATAGAAGATGCAGGACCTATAGGCTGAAGGATAGTTTTCATCTATCTATTTTTATCTATCTTCACTTTGCATACATTACACAATTCCAATGCATTTGCTACTTAAGAGAATAATTTATGAGGGGGAAAAGCCTGCATTAGTTTGTGACTAAATTATCAATATAAACATTATTTCCTGGTATAAGGGAAACTCATAATGCATAATAATGTATATGAGCTTATCTGGTTGTCTGATATAAGTTAATTATACATGAAATATTCTGTCATATAGATGATATGGCTAGCAATGAAGCGATAATGGAGAGATCTGTGAGGAGAAGACGGGTCCGTCCTCAACAGGATGCCGAACAACACATTAAACTGAAAACTGACAAGGCTGGTCTCACAGAGCATTTTATCAACCCAGACAAAGGTAAGTTCTTGCATTTTGCAAGTAGTGTTTGTGTCAGTTGTACACAGCGTATTGATAATTATGTTGAATTACACAGTACCACATTCAAAATCTGAACTATCCCTTTATGGTTAAGTCTTGAGAAGGAAACTTTAACAAGCATGTTTGTGTTGGATACTGTACAGAGATGGTCACAAGTCACTTTTTGCAAGTCCAGGACAAGTTTGAAGTCTCTGAGGGTAGCATCAAGTCTCTTATGTTTTTGATAAATATTAATATAGAGTTGAAGGAGGGGTGGGCAATATGACGATATTAGATCGTGAAGGATCAGTACGTGTTGACCAACCCAAAGCAGAGAGATCGTAGTATCGTCTATATGGCATAAGCTATCCGTTCCTATTCTATGCTCTGCAGTGAGGAAAGAAGTGTAAGAGGAAAATGTGCATGGATTTAGGAGTGTAACATATAAGTGACGGACTGGAAGTAGACAGGTGAATGATTTAGCAGTGTACTCTCTGAATAAATAAAGTTTAAATGAGAGCATAAAAAAAGTCAACACATAGTGAACTTGAACTTGACAAGATGGTGGCCTCTGAAAGAATAGGCTCACCTGCAGTTACATCTTTCTGCCAAATAGGCCACTAGAAACATATCTCAAATGTTATGGAGTACAAGTTTAAGTGCTACTCAAGTCTGAGTCTGAAACTCAAGTTCCCATCTCTGATAGAGTAGGGTATTTTTATGTTACACTACTGTTGCACAGCTTTGCCTTGGCTTACAAAATATTATAGTAGATGGTAGACTATGCCAGTGGATACAAAAATGTGTTTTTTTTTAAAGGTCGAGGTGTGCTTGCTTTGGAGGTTTTTAACAAAGGAGATTTTGTGCTTGAATACCGTGGTAAACTTTTGAATCAGGATGGTCTTTGTATGAAGAACTACAATGACAAAGAAGCAGTATTCCTGTTTAACTCCAAATGGAAAGGGGGATGTTGGTGGTAAGTTATAATAAATATGCTTTTGTTGGCAGGTATAATAAATAACAATAGTTTTAGGAGATGAGCTTTGAATGGCCTGTTAACCTTAAGATATCCCAATTACTAACAAACCATGCAAGAGACTCACCAACCCAGTAATACTGTAAATATATTTTGTTGCAAGTTACCTCAATTACTTACTCAGCTTTCAAAGAAAACATGCCCTTCTTAACACTGTATACAAGCAAAGTAGGTAACTAACCTTAATATAAATATTATTGTCCTTAAGTCTTGATGCATCTGTTGAAGACAAGTCACTGGGAAGGCTTGTAAATGATGACCACATCAAGCCTTACTGCAAGATAAAAACTATTGATGTTGGTGGGATGCCACATCTTTGCCTGTTTGCCCTAAGAGACATCGCCCCAGGTGAAGAAATAACTTACAATCACGGGGATTCAGACTGGCCCTGGCACATACAGGTACAATTTGTTAAATGTTGATAATGGTTTTTTTTCTTCATTTTCGTATGAATCTGATGTCATTGTGTCTTGTGATTTGACCTTTATCATGATTGGTTTAATTTTTTCCCGGTTTCCTTTTCTAGCAGAAAATGGCACTTCATGTCAACAGTCAGCTGATACCTGATGTCAGCGAGCAGCTGACACCTGCTTTCAGGGACAGACCTCAGGTAGGGGCCAGTTTATAAATACTACTTAATCTCTTTGAGAACAAATACCTTAAATCTCTGTGTAGTATTCAGTTGGTTTAAGAGTATATATTATTATCCAGTGTTTACCTTATAGCAGTGCAAGTAGTAATGGACTGATCGGACAATGATGTGTGTTTGAAATGTCTCCTGAAGTAATGACAGACGTGTATACTGGTTTCTAAACATTATACTTAGATTAATGTCCCCAATTGGGTATGAGTACCGTGTGTGTGTGTGTGTGTGTTTGGAATGACCCCAAAACTACTTATAGACTGATAGACTGTACCCCAATTAGGTATGATGAGCGTGTGTGTGTGTTTTGGAATGCCCCAAATGTAATGAAAATAGTACATAACATTTTTTGTTCCTTTTCCAGCAGCAATTGGCACCTGATGTTAGCCAGCCAAGTGTCAAAGAAAGCAATAAACGTCAGGAGCAAGTAGTATTTGAGTAGTATTTTATAAACTCGCCCTACCTGTCAAGAAAGAATTCAAAAATGCTCCTACACATTAATTTCTGTGTTATACTGTGTGTGTCCACAGAGAGCCTGCCTGCTGTCTGTATTTTCTTATTTATCAGTGTTGAGTGTGTCTGCCTGCCACCTAGACCACTGCTGAATCATTTTATTTTAGCATGTATAATTGTCCAGTGTTTTTCTTATGGCAACCCAAGTAGTGATGTACTGTAAAGACAATGAGCTCTGGGAACATCTGTATATGAAAAGTCTGTAAGTACTTTAGGAGATGTTCCAAACAATTAGGTATGACTACTGCGTGTGTTTGTGTGTGTTGGAATGCCCCCAAATGTAATAAAAATAGTGAATAACATTTTTTTCCTATTCCAGCAGCAATTGGCACCTGATGTTAGCCAGCCGAGTGTCAAAGAAAGTGACAGACCTGAGGTAGGGGCCAGTGTATAAAATACTACGTAAAGACCTGTTGAGCAAGAATTTCTTTACTGAAAAAAGCTGAAAATTCTCCCAAAATGCTCCTACACGTTAATTCTTGTGTTATAGTGTGTGTATCCAAAGAGAGTCTGCCTGCTGCCTGTATTTTCTTATTTCTTAGTGTTGAGTGTGTCTGCCTGCCACCTAGACCACTGCTGAATCATTTTATTTTAGCATGTATTTTTGTCCAGTGTTTTTCTAATGGCAACCCAAGTAGTGATGTAATGTAAAGACAATGAGCTGTGTTTGGAACATCTCCTAAAGTACTTACAGACTTTTCATATACGGATGTCCCCAATTAGGTATGACTTCTGCGTGTGTGTGTGTGTGTGAGTTTAGAATGACCCAAAAAGTACTGATAGACTTTCATCTTCGTATAATGTCAAAACATCAGTATGTATGTCCCCAATTTGGGATGCCAAGTGTGTGTGTGTGTGTGTGTGTGTGTGTGTGTGTGTGTGCGCGCGTATAGAACGACCCCAAAAGTAGGCCTGTGAATGTTCTCTTTGTCCAGGTCATCGTTATCCTCAAAGCAATTTCAGTCAAAAGCAACTGGACTGGCTATTTGTCTAGGAAGGCGTTTCACCTCTCATCCAAGAGGCTTCATTCAATTCAATTTAATTCAATTTCATTTATAGTGTCGACTCATAACAAAAGTTATCTCAGGACACTTTACAGAGTAGGTAAAGACCACACTCAATGACTTATTTATGATTTACATAGACCCAACAATTCCTCTGTAGAGTACTGTGGCAACGAAAACCTTCCCTTTAACAGGCAGGAACGTCGGACAGACCCTGCTCTGTGGAGGACGGCCATCTGTCTTGACCGGTTGGGGAAGAAGAAAAGGAGAGAGAAAGCGAGAAATGACACACAGATGGACAGAGAGAGACAGACACACTTCCAGAGATGCAAGCAAGCAAAGCCTGTCTAACAGTAACTATAATAATATCTTTAGTAATGTGAATATGACGTATATGTTAAGACAGTTAATACAACAGAATAGTAGAAACAAGCACAGCTAAGGTGATAGAATATGACAATGATAATAATTATGGTGGCAGACATGATTAATGATGAGTAGTGGCAATAGCAGATACAATACAGCGAGACATACCACTGGTGGTGTTTTTATGGCTACAAATTTTATAGTTTATTAAACTAGTGATAGTATATATGAGTAACAGTGATAATAGCAGCAGGAAGCGTCATGTAGGACCACAGCAGCAGGCACCACCACGATCAGCAGAGACCTGCGAGACGACAAAGCACAAACAACTCCGGGGAAGAAGCGGAATTAGTAACATGTATTGATGAGACATGAATGGTACAGACAGAGAGGAGAGAAGCTCAGAGTATCAGGAAAAGTATTATCCCCCGGTAGACCGGCCTATAGCAGCATAATTAAGCAGAAGAAAATCTTTTAAGTCCTAGCTGTAAGCTTTATCAAAAAGGAACGTTTTAAGTTTACTCTTAAATATGGGGACAGTGTCTGCCTCCCGAATAACATTTGGGAGTTTGTTCCACAGGAGAGGAGCTTGGTAGCTGAAGGCTCTGAGGCAGACTTTTGGAGACTCTAGGAACGACGAGTAGCCCTGCATTATCAGAGCGCAGAGATCTAGTCGGGTGATACGGTACTATGAGCTCTTTAAGATATGACGGAGCCTGACCAATAAGAGCTTTGTACGTAAGGAGAAGGATTTTAAATTCTATTCTAGATTTTACAGGGCAGAGAAGCTAATACAGGAGAAATACGTTCTCTTCTATTTGTTTTAGTCAGTACAGGAGCTGCAGCATTTTGGACCAACTGGAGACTCTTAACAGACTTATTGGAGCAGCCTGATAATAAGGAGTTGCAATAGTCCAGCCTAGAAGTAACAAATGCATGGACTAGTTTTTCTGCATCTTTCTGAGACACAATGTTCCTAATTTTTGCAATATTACGCAGGTGAAAATATGCAGTCCTTGTCATTAGTTTTATGTGAGAATCGAAGGACATATCCTTGTCAAAATTAACACCCAGATTCCTTATTGTGGTGCTGGAGGACAACACAACATCATCCAGACTAACAATGTCTTTAGCTATTGAGTTTCGGAGGCCTTTGGGGCCAAGTACCATAACTTCAGTTTTATCTGAGGTTAACATCAGAAAATTGCAGGTCATCCAGCTTTTTATTTCCTTAATGCACATTTGAAGTTTATCTAACTGATCGGTTTCTTCTGGTTTGATCGACAGATGTGTGTGTGTCACACAGAGAGTGAAAATTTAATATGCATATATAAGGTCAATAGAATCGGTCCAAGGACAGAACCCTGTGGGACTCATGTGGATGGAGGATTTGTCATTAACATGTACAAACTGAGATCTATCTGATAGATATGACTTAAACCATCTCAGTGCGGTTCCTTTAATGCAGATTAGATGCTCCAGTCTCTGTAGCAGGATGTGATGGTCATAGTGTCGAAGGCCGCACTAAGATCTAGTAAAACAAGTACAGAGACAAGTCCTTTGTCTGAAGCTATAAGAAGGTCGTTAGGATTTCAAGGGGGAATCATAGCACTGAGACAGCACTGGTGAAAATGACTGACTGGAAATCCTCAAATATCTCATTAATATGTTAAAAGTCACACAACTGATTGGCAACTAATTTCTCGAGGATCTTAGAGAGAAAAGGAAGGTTAGATATAGGTCTATAGTTGGCTAATACCTCAGGATCAAGACTGGGCTTTTTAAGGTTCAATTACAGCTACTTTAAAAGACTGTGGTACATAACCTACTGATAAAGACATGTTAATCATATCTAATACAGGAGTGCCAACTAAAGGTAACACCTCTTTAAGTAACCTAGTTGGGATAGAGTCTAGGAGACAAGTAGAAGGTTTTGATGCTGAAATAGTAGAGGTTAATTTGTTAAGGTCGACTGTAGAAAAGCAGTCCAAGAATATATCAGGTCGTACAGTTTCTAAGGTTCCTGGGTTTGATGAAAAATTTGTGCCAAGCGAGTTGATTTTGTCTCTAATAGTTATAATTTTGTCATTAAAGAAGGTCATGAAGTCGTTACTACTGAGGGTTACAGGAATACATTGCTCAATAGAGCTGTGGCTCTCTGTCAGCCTGGCTACAGTGCTGAAAAGAAATCTATGATTGTTCTTATTCTCCTCTATTAAAGATGAGTAATAGGCTGCTCTGGCATTACAGAGGGCCTTCCTATATGTTTTAAGACTTTCTTGCCAAACTAAGTGAGATTCCTCCAGTTTAGTGGAGTGCCATTTACTTTCCAACTTTCACAATATTTGCTTTAATTCACGGGTTTGTGAGTTATACCACGGAGCTAACTTCCTCAGTTTCTCTGAAATTGATCACATTGTTGCTCCTTTAAAAAAGAAGATAATAAAACAGAGTCGAGTGATGTTCGTAGTGAACCTGCAACACTGTCAACAAACGTTAGTGCAGGAATCTTGAATATTAGGATAAGGCATTAAAGTAAATGCAGATGGAATCACTTCCTTAAATTTAGTTATAGCACTATCAGATAAACATCTAGTGTAGACACTTTTACCCAGAGGTGAGTAGTCCTGTAATATGAATTCAAAAGTTATTAAATAATAGTCTTTCCACAGAATCCTATTTTATCAGACCATTAAGTCATTAATTTCCACACCATAAGCCAAAAGAAGGTCGAGGGTGTGAATAAAACAGTATTGCGTTTATCTCTCTATTAGATTCGATTGGTTTTAGTCAGAGTGTACATAAACCTACTCACTAAGACTATTATTATCACTGTCCACATGAATATTAAAATCTCCTACAATGATTACTTTGTCAGATTTAAGGACTAAATTTGACAGAAACTCTGAGAATTCAGATAGAAATTCAGAGTACGGACCAGGAGCACGGTACACTATAACAAGTATAATTGGCTGCACAGTTTTCCAGGTTGAATGTGGAAGACTAAGAACAAGACTTTCAAATGAATTATAATTTAATTTAGGTTTAGTGTTTATTAATAGGCCTGAGTCACAAATAGCTGCAACGCCTCCTCCTCGACCACTGCCTCGAGGAATATGAGTATTAATATGACTGGGAGGAGTGGATTCATTTAGGCTAACTTATTCTTCATGACACAGCCATGTTTCAGTCAGACAGAGTAAATCAATATGGCTATCTGATATCAGATCGTTTACTAATACAGCTTTAGATGACAGAGATCTGATGTTTAAATGTCCACATTTTATTTTCTGATTTTGTTGCATAGTCACAGATTTTGCGTTGAATTGTATCAAGTTTTTCTGTATAGCTCCTCTTCTGTTCATTTTTGATCTGATTAATTTACATGATCGTGGGACAGACAGTGTTTGTATACTATACTGAGCTGGAAAATGCTCCACAGGGAGCGCAGAGAGTGTAGGTTTTGTCATCAGTTCATGTACGCATCTGACCAGGCTGGGACTGGTCCTGGGTCCGGTCAGATGTCAGAAAATGGCACCTAATGTCATGGACAAAAAAAATGTCTAAAACATATAACACCAGCAACATACTTATTAGAAGCTTAATCAGAAGCAGTGCAGCGTGTTCGACTTCAGCCAATGTTACTGCTAGCTGTCCCTCCCGAAACATCCCAGCTCCGATGCTGACGGGATTTGCCAAACTAAAAATGTGACTGTCTCGACCTCATTGATTCAAGGTAACACTTGTTATCGTTAAAATAGTCCATCGTTATTAACTCAACACACAGTAACAGCGTTTCCCCTTGTGGTAGGCACAGAAAATAATTTGTCCCTATTCTAAAGTTTTAAATTCTGTTAAAAAGTTGATTGATACTAAAATCTCTGATTAAAAAAGTTTTTACAAATGCAGCTAACAAGTGAGTTTGGAGAAGAATCTTAATATTACGTAGTAACACTGTAACGGTGCTTGTAGGGCATAACCCTCTAAGAGCTATTGATTAATATTGTGAATATTTCTCTTTCTTTTCATGTCTGTACAGTATATGACATCGTCAGGACCTTAGCTCTGCTCCCAAAAAGCCAGTACTTTCTTCAGCTAATGTTGGTGGAGCATGGACCCAGCTTTTTATTTCAAAATTAATTGTGATGCCTATTTGGGATTGTATGTAAGTAATTTTAAACATTTGTAGATGTATGTAGCATTCATTGTCTTCTATTATTGATCAGTTTACCTTGGTGCTGTCCTTGCACTTTTAACAGTAGTACTAAACTGCAAAAAATGCTTTAAGTAATGAGATATTGACAACACCTCTATCTTTTCTTCGCAGACAACAGAGGTAACTCCAAACGTAAGTGGGAAGACAGTGAGGTACATGCAGTTGAATGACACATGATGCGGTTCATCCACACATGCAAGGTACCTAAAAAGATCGACTGCCTTCGGTGCATCAATGCAGAACCCTATGCGCTCAAAGACCGAATCTGGACTGGAGTAAAAAATTATGTCAGAAATCGGATCACTGCCTTAAAGAGAAAGGCTTGTTCTCAGGACTCACGATAGTTATACGTTGAAGTATACCTGTGTGAAGTATATCTGTTTTCTTATAAGAATAATGCTAAATTTGTTTGTGCCAAAAGCCCTTCTTTCTTTTTATATAGCCAAAGTTATTGGTCTTAGTTTGGAGCACAATCTGCTATTATCATGTTGCTAGTGAGTCCAAAAAGTTGTTTCTCTGAATATTCTCTTGTTAACTGATGTCCGGATGCATTAATTTAAAGCTAACCAGGTTTGTGGCGATCTGTAGTTATTAAGGACATTCCATTTGAGCTGTGTGGCACTTGTACATGGTGTCCAAACATTATATTACTAAAACACAAGTTAACAGCAAGTCTGTTTGGTGAATTATTATTGCATGCAGATGTTCATTGTGGTATTACTATGACATATTCAGTCTACCTCTTAATCTGCATTATTCCATGGCCTGGGTGAGTACTCTTTTCTGCTTGGCCGACAGGTTTATGTTAACACCATTTAATGCACATGTAGTTCTGCTCAAGTTTGATCACATTATAAATTCTTCTACCAAACATTTAACCATATCAACCTTAAAGAGCCCTGTCAAAGCCTGCCCTTCCCCAGAAATGTTTCTACAAGTCACAGAGATGCTTTGCGGAATCACATTTCCGGCTGCTCCTTCTTTTTTGCTACAGCTTAAAGCCACTGGAACCTTGACTTGTGGATAAAAAAAAGCATATATGACTGTTTGGTTGTAAAAGGGACTAGAATTACTTCTTGTCCTGACAACTGTTATAACCTTTTGGTTTTAAGTGCAAAACTTTAACCAAATGCTTTTATTTTATATTGTTGGCAAATGGCCATGGTATAAGCAGGATGATCAACTTGGAGGTGTGCATTAAACGGTTATAAGGCACAAAGTGAAACATCTAATATGAAGGGGATTGCTGTGCAAACAACACTACTCTGATTATCACTTGGTTTTCTACAAATTTCTACAGGAAATGCTGGATTTTAACTAACTGTGGTCGGTGGGCACACCCGAGTAGGCATACCTACATAAGACATGTAGGTATGGGAAGGATTGGCCAGTAGTTAAGACATCATCCTTCTCTTTACCAGAGGCTCCCAAGGGTTACAGCTGACTCCCTGAACAGATCAGCGATGCACTGATACTGTAGTGTGATTGTTATTGATGATGTCTTATCTCAGTATATTTAATAACAGGGCACAAGATAACAGTTGTCTTAATTTCAATTTTGCAAGAATTTAGAACCACAAATATGAACACTTTATGTAAAGTTACACATTACTAAAATAAAGCACAATCGATAGTAAGGTAATATCAATGAATATAGTACATACAAGAGGTATACCTATGGTTGAATTATGATGAATCGTGACAAGAGGAAGAAATCATAATCTGAACATCCAGTACAATACTGATAATTAAAACAATATATTATCTTATGCAGTGCAATTGAAGGAGTTTCATTACGGGAGACATGAACCATCAACAATGACAATAAGGGGTGACAGTATAACTATCTGAAAAACTGACATATATTAACATTGAACAAGGAATTAGTTATTGGCTATACACTGTACAGCTATAGGGAGCTGTAATTAAGTGTTTAATATGTTGTGTACCATGTAGTACATTTATGTGTGATGCATGAATGATGCCCAGTGGATAAAAACATCCGTCACCTGTAGCATTTTAGAGGGAGATGAAGCATGCTGAGGCCGCGAGTCTGTAGGTAGTCTTGGCCCAATGAGTTACAGGTAGTTGGAGACCTGACATATGTTGAGAGTTGAGCTCAGTGAGCCTCAACAGGGTGAAATATAGGCGGCAGCACAGTAAGCGAAAAAAAATTGTCGGTCTGTCAGGTCAAATATATACCTGCTCTGGAGGTTCAGATTCTTTAGGTACACTCAGCAGGGTAGATCAATAGTGGTGTTGTATTAGACAGGAAAATGGACATTATGCAGGTTTTGGCAATAGCTCTGAAGCTAGTACTAACACACTGCATCCCTTGCATGATAGTGCTGTCATTACCATTAGCAGTCATTACATCTGGGGCACTAAGCATTTGGGAGTGTCTTGGGATTTGCCTTTGTGCTTATTTTTTACCTGACAGGCATCAGACCACAGCTGACCAGAAGTGGAGGCTTTCAGCCTAGCACCTTTGCTTTGCAGAGACATGTGGTGAGCACCAGTCGGGATGTCTTTGGGGTCAGTCCCCACTGAGACCCAGGAAAGTGCGATACCTCCAGTCACTTTGTGCTTGAGTCAAGTCAGGGGTCAGCCAGGTCCGTAGCATGGGTTGCAGTCTCCGAAACTGCAAATTTGACTGGTGCTTCTGGGTCTGACGTTTTGATAGTAGGGATATACCATAGGTTGATGATTCAAACAGTGTGTCGGTAAGCTCTTCATCTTGTTTAATTTTTTGGTGGGGAAATCCTTCCTTCCTGTTCTACCATTTATTGTTTTAGATTGAGGCAGCCAGCACATTCAGAAAAGGAGGACTTTAACTCTAACTTTAACCATTGGCACCTGAAGAATAAATAATCATGTGTTAGCGTGTGTATTAGTAATGATTAATGAGTGTGATAATCAATGATTGAAGAATTAATAATCATGTGTTAGCATGTGTTTTAGTAATGATTAATAAGAATGTGATAAGTGTGATTATTAGGTATGATCATTTAAAAGTGTAATAGTGATTATTAGTCCAAGCTCAAACTTTTCTGCTTCTAGCAAAGGACACAAACTTTTGACTCAAGCTTTTCTGCTTTCTCCAAAAGCCCACAAACTTTTGGCAGTCAGTCAAGGTCACAAAGACAATGAACTAGCCAGCTTGCACAAACGCACCTGGCAAATAATTGAGATTATACCAAAACAATACCATATAAGGAGACAGGAACAACCATATAAGGAGGTAGGCTGTAGGGAGGGTGATAATATGTGCTTTTTCACAGATAAAGAAGACGAGTTATGCCAAACAGATGAAACCCAGAAGGGCGGGGGTTGAAGATGGAGGAGCAGCGGCTGCTTCTGAAATAAACATATGCACGCACAAGCGGACACATAACCACGCCTTTGTAACAAGTTTATATGCTGGAGCAGATAGAATAGAGATCAGAAACTTCTTGCCTCTGATCACGGGTACTGTGTTGCACACAGTTACTCTAGATAGAGAATAGAACATTTCTCCAGACGTCTGTTACATCCGATGTCCCTCCTGCTAATAAATGCCTGCTGGCGCACTAAACTACCAACGACTCTGCTGACTCCAGAAAGCCTGTGAATGTTCTCATTCGTCCAGGTCATCGTTATCCTCAAAGCAATTTCAGTCAAAAACAACTGGACTGGTTGTTTGTCTAGGAAGACGTTTCACCTCTCATCCAAGAGGCTTCATCAGTTCATGTACGCATCTGACCAGGCTGGGACTGGTCCAACTAACTGATCTCCACACCAGTTAGTTGGACCAGTCCCAGCCTCCTGTAGAATTTGAATTACGCAATATATACTCTGTGAGGTCCTTCTGATTTGACTAAAGTATTGTGTGTAAAATTCCTACACACCTTATCCCAGTAACCAGAAAAAAAACAGCATTATAGGTTTAATTACTGCTTCTTCCCTCAGTATGAGGTCATTTGGAGTTTATTTTGATTGATTGTAATGCCTTTCCTTAAATATTTTAAAAGCTACTTGAGACCAGTGTTACTCAGGAGAGCATGTTGTAATGAAAAACAAACCTCAATCTTCGACTAACTGAAAATAGCTGTACATGCATGCAGATAATGACATGTAATGAGTTTTGTCCCCAAAGGAAAGTGAGACACCCAAAGGTGACATTTATCAGTCTGTGTATTTGTGTAAATCTGAAGACCCCAAATAGGACATTAAAATTATTCGTCCCCAATCTAAAGGTAAAAATTCTGTATGGACAAAAAGTTGTTTAAAACTAAAATACCAACTGATTTTCATAATCTGGGAACTCCCAGTAATATATTCCACTTACCAGCATCTCTTTAAACCATTCAGAAAGTGGTGTCCTCTAAGGGGGGGGTGTTGAAATGTCCGCCCCCAAAGTGGACGGACGGACGGATGTGTGCGTGTGCAGCCAGATTGTGAGGCCATTTTAATTCTCCCTCTCCCCTTGTGGACAGGTGCTGGAGCTCAGAGCGGCGACCCAATCCCTGGTGGCGGGTTCTTCATTTCTCAGTTGCGTGGGTGTGCAGTGTCACGGGTGATATTTTTTTTGGTTTGTTTCGCCCTCCTTTTTGGTTTCAGGTCGCCGTGGCAAGCCCAGCTCTGTCCATCCCCTTTTATTGGCCCAGTGATTACTGTGAGATGGCTTGGTAAATCTTGAACTTAAGGAACCCATTGTACAATACAATTATTTCTATATTTTGAACACTGTCTCCTGCCCAGTGGTGATTCACGAACCTGTTATAGTCTCCTAGCAAAACAGTAACTACTTCCTGTGGCGAAATTCCCCATGTGGCGTTGTTCGGCAACACTCACCCTTAGCTACCACCTCGCCACACTGAACAATCATAGAAATCAAGTGTATATGAAAGAACACAGCCAGTAACTGATATATGTGATTGCAAAACATTTTCTTTCAGCTCCCAGGAGTATTTTCCATTTTGCCCCACTGTAAGACAGAAACACAGCAAGAAGTATTACTGTCAAATTGTTCATAATTTTAAGAATAAATATTGCTGACACTGTACTTTTTACAATGAGACATGGACTATACAGGTATGCATGCATTCTTTTTTGAAAATGAGCTTTTCAATATCCTATTTAGACAGTGTATAACAAAACTCCCTAACATCTGTGTGAAAGGCATGGAGAAATAATGGGGGGGAAAGAACTGTTACACCTCTGAGCTGGCATTCAAGGTAGTCACAGAGACAGAGAAAAAAATTTAGGTTTCATTTGACCAAAGAATGTATTGCCAGTATGAATCTTTTTTTCTTCATGTTTTTGGGCAAGTTAAATCTTGCAGTTTTGTGCCGTTTTATGAGGAATGTTTTTTTTCTTAGATTGCATTAGACACCAGGCCAAAACTGAGAAAATTGTGGCGTTCACTTTTATAAAGTGATACAATTATGAATCATTTCACATTATAGTGATATTGCACAGGGGGTTTCTTGATTATGTTATATACTGTGAATTTATTTTAAGTCCAATACACAATACACTGCCCAAAACATTAGACTGCTATGTGACTTGCTTGACCCTCAGACTTTGCTGTCCCTTATTAAACTGCAGTTAAAGTTGAAGACATTTTTCTATTTTTATTAGTGGATTTTCCTCATCTACAGTAACAAACTTTAGAAAACATACACAAAGATAGAATTTGTAGGTTCAACATATGCCTTGTAAACATGGTCATGGTTAAACAAACTACACTGATAAAAATATTGACCTTGATCTACTTAAAAAAGGTAAGGCAACTTTTTGCATCAGATTAGTACGTAGATAAAGCAAGGCTAGTCTTTGTATAGGCTACTTAATTTCTTATGTGTAAGAAATGAGTTTTGCAAGTAAAGTCAACATTCATTTATCAAGTAAAGTCAACATTCATTTATCAATTAAAGTCAACATTCATTTATCAAGTAAAGTCAACTTAGCTTTGCTAATGAGTGAACTAAATTTTATAAGTATTTCTATTTAATTAAGCTAAGTTGACTTTACTTGCAAAATTAAAATTGAATTTATTTGCAACATTAAGTAGACTTTACTTACTAAATGAAATAGACTTTACTTCCAAAACTAATTTCTTACATTCAAAAAATTAAGTAGCCTATACAAAGACTAGCCTTGCATTATATACATGATCATCTGATGCAAAAAGTTGCCTTACCTTTTTTAAGTAGATCAGGCACAATATTTTGTATCATGCTTGGTCTATTTAAAGTTAAAGTTAGGTACATGTATGTGTCATTTAACTGTTGGAAATGACAATCTTCTTACCACATGGCAAGATATGCGCCAAGTGTTGACCATACTGATAAATAGCCACGAGCTGCAACGATTAGTTGATTAATCAATTAGTTGCTAACAACTAAATTAATCCTCAACATTATTGATAGTTTTCTTTGAGTCATTTTTGAAGAAGAAAAACCCCACATTCTCTGACATTAATATGTTAAATTGTCAACTGTTGATCTGGACAAAACAAGATATATTAGGTTGCGTCTTGGGCTTTAGGAGACAGTGATTGATTTTAGGTAATTTTCTTACATTGTATGGACCAATGTACAATCGATACAATCGATCTATCAATTTATCACACTGTATACTGTGAACACGACCCATATGAGTCAAACAATATCAGGTATAGTTATGCAGCATAACCCGAAATGAGACTTGGAAGTCGTTTTCGTTTAGCTCAAATAAACAAATTTATTTTACAATCAAAGAGTCATGAACACTGTAGAAAAAATTGCCATCACCTATCAGAACCCCACTGTCACCTTAATAAAATCAAAATTGTGGCTGTCAAAACAAATACAGTCACATTCACAGCTACATTCTGGTTCAATGATAAGGCAAAAAAAAAACAACCAAAATCCAGCAGCTCTAAAAATTAAAAAATGTAGTAAAGAAAATTCTGCATGGTTTCTCTGCCTCTTGTGGCAATACCTTCAATGCCATCTGTATGGCTTTTAAATGTGCAAACAGACCTTAAGATCGTGGACTTTGGAGGACATTTTTTTGTTTGCATCCTCCAGCTCGAGAAAGATCTTTTGAAAGACCTCAAACGTGTATTTGAGTTTGTTGGGGTACCTTAGTTCCATGGCATAAATAAGGCCCATCAAATAAGTGCAGGCATGTGCCACATCTGGAATACCAAAGAGTACTTCAGCTCCCTCAATTGCTATTCCAGCTTGCTTGGGGAGACCATCCCTGGGTTTGCCGGTAACAAAGATGCCAAGGACAAAGGCTGTAATGGCATCTTGGACAGCTGCAGCATCATCGTCATCGAACACCTGTGAAATACACCAGAAAGAGAATAAAACTTATTTATTGTATAGTAATGTAAAGGATGCATAACTCTTTGTTACCTCTCCAAACAGAGGATCAGATTGTTCTAGTAGTTTTGAGTAGTATTGTACCTTAGCAAGGGTGTCTACAGGTATCACAGGGTTCTATTAAATGCCATTTAAGGCCATTTTTAGTCCATGTAAGACCTTTTGTTGGACAAATCATCTTTTACTCATTCAATAAAGAAATGCAGCTTTATATAAAAAGTGTCATATATTTGGTTCTATTAGCTAGAATTCTATAAATAGTTCTACGTTGGGCATTACTTTTTGTTCTTTCACTACAGCATTTTTAATAATAATTTAAAATATCAAATTCTTCGAAATTCCATAAAATAACCAAATCCAATTGTTAGCAGCAGTTATCAGCAAACCCCAGCATATTCTTGTACAGTGTACAAGTAGTCTTTAGATATCTGTGTTTTTTATTCTCAAATGTACAATTAATTAAATAAATCAAATCAATCATCATTATTAAAAATCTATTAAAAAAATTTCAAAAGTCATCAGCAAACAGCTATTTTTGCACAAACTTCTCTCATATTGAAGGGTTTCGAAACAGAGTTAGATTTTCTTTACCTGGAAGTCCTTGATCAACTCTCCAGTGTTTTCCCCAAGGTAGAGTGTGAGGCCTCTGATTGCAACTTCTCTACGGGAGTCAATGTTGCTGTCCTACAAAAATATGAAATTAGATTACTCATTAATATGAAAAATATGAGATTACAAACTTCAGAATACAAATACATAAAACTAACTACTACTACATTGTTGTAAATACATGCCTAATTTAAGATGTCAAGGGTTTTATCAAGTTTCTTCCCAACGGCTCCATCCTTCCTCCTGTACAGGCTCAACAGCTTGGGTGTGTATTCGTCCAACTTGCCCAGGAATGTGGACTGCAGTGGCTTTAGTGTAATTCTGTGGAATTCCTCCTCAATCTTAGAAAGACCAAGAGAGAAACATGGAGATGTAGAAACATGATGAGATACAGAGAGAAAGGTACACTGGCAAGAGAAACAGAATGTGACACAGAAAAATGTATCCAAAGACTATGCTGAAATGGACATTTAAGTGATAATGCTTTTTCCACAGGTAATCAGGCAAGAATAGCTTTCATTCTAGACTTAGGGATGACTCCCACAGGGATCAATAAAGTGAAGTCTAAGTCTAAGTTAATCAAATAAGTTTAGCTTTTATTCTCAAAGCTTCATGAGCTAAGCATTGTGCTCATTTGTGTTCACAGATGATTAGTAGTAGGTAAAGTTTTTCTTTACAGCTTAATTTTGGCATGCGATTGCTCCCTCTGACACAGAAGGAACCCCTCACTGCTCAGCCAGCTATATGCTAAAACTAAGCAGCTGCCTACAGCTATGCACTTAGGAATTAAAAGCACGCTCAAAACACTTTTGAATCTTAAAAAACAGTAAGATGTGTGACTTTCACTTCAGAAAGTGTCACATAGGTTACAGGATAATGGCAGGGATACTGTCAAATTAGGAAATAAATATTAATTCACATTAGTGACATTCACTTTGAAACTTCACCCAACACCCTGTATTGGAGAAGCCGTGATTAAAATGTTAAATATACCTGGGAAAACTCAAACAAGGCAGGCCATCGAGCTTTGAAGTCAATCACAGGTGGTTTGTTGAGGATTACATCATTTCGACGCAGTGAGAAGGTTTTTGCCATCTTTTCATTTATGAGTTTGTTATTGTCTCTCTTCTTGTACTCATAGAGAAGCTCCACTCGCTCCTTCTCAAGTGTTGCATCGGTATCACCTTGAGGGTGAGGTGGGAGGTAGTTTACCTCAGATTTCTTTGCCTTTTTCAACTTTCTGCCTGGAGTGCTGGAGTCTGCAGCCATTTTTTTTTCCGGGAGTAAACATTTAGTTCTGGTAGACCAAGGTGTCTCACCTTTGCTCTGTAATTGCCAAGCTTATACTTCAAGCTGTTTTGCCAACTATATAAACCATTGAAGGACACTGGGTCCCTCAAAGATGGATGCTTCGCAACCAGGGCCTCAGCAACTTGCTCCCTTTGTGCTTGTGAAGGATATGCAGTGTAGACAAAGATGCTCTCTGCTAGTTTGTCCAGAATGTTGGATTTTACTGCAGGATTGTTGAGTAAGGTTCCATCCTTTCTGTAAGCTTCATTTGCAGCTTGCAAAATGAGTTCAGTGTCAAAGAAGAAGGTAGGTATCTCAAACTGAGCTGGCCAGGACTCAGAACGAAGGGAGGAGGTACTCTCTGGAGAAGACAGAACTATGGTGGATGCTGTGGAACAGGCATCTTCCGATGCTGCCGCTCTGCCACTACTTCAGAGATGCACTTGCTTGGCACATTGTAAATGCTCTCCAATTTTAATAAAAGGTGACCTAAATTCAGTTCAATTTCTTCCCCTTTCAATTCTTCTGTTTCATACTCTCCTATACAGTCGTTTGTTTCTGAATGCTCGTATGCATCAGAACAATGTGCTTCAGCAATATCTGTGATATTTGTCTGACCTACATACTTATGTAGAACTTGTGGCCGAAAATCCCTTGAAGAATGTATAGTGTGTTTTCTGGATCTATGTGATGCAAAGGTTCCATACACATTTGTGTAGAAATCACACTCTTTAAAGACACAATGCACAGTTTGATTTTTCCAAAGATGAAATCCAAGATGTTGGAAGTAATCCTTCTCAGTGGAGAAACAAGAACTGCAAAGTTCACAATTGAAATAAATTACTTCTGGTGTTGACTTTTTAGTTGAATGTTTCCTTGACAAATGTGATTTGAGGCTATTCCAGGTTTTGAAGGAGCAGGGGCAATCCGCATACACACAGGGAAGATATCTGCTGTGGTTATGCCTTAACTTGTAGTGCCTCAAAAGTGCATTTGTTTCAGGTGCAACGAAGGGACAGATCTTGCAAATCCACCCCATAAACAGTGAAAGTCAGATGCTAAATCGAAGTAGTCCAGACCAAAAGAGCAAAGTGGGTTCGGTCTCTGTCTGCTTGTCCGTCCTTCCTCCAAAAATTAAACAAAAAAAGAACACAATCAATTTCTGCTGTTTACATGTTAAATATAAACAAATCAAGGAAATATTCAACTTATAAGCCAACACCGTACACTATTTGTGGATTACTTTTAACATCTTTGAGTTCATCTTAATGAAACTATACACATTCTTTAGTTTGATTTTTTATATAAAGGGGTACACTTGTGTTAAGTGTTAATATTTTGTCCCCCTCAAATATGTTAATAGTTGGCCAAAAGTACAAGGATCTGTGCTCTCAATAATAAACATGAAGTATAATTATCACCTTTCTGACAATGTCAACAAAAAACAAAAATGTAAAAATTTTGTAAAAATAAACTTTATGGCATAACTGTTGTATTGAATTGCATTAGATTGCACACGTTCCTAATGAAGTGGCTGATAAGTCTAGATTGGTCAAATATTAAAGACTATTTTGCTGAAGCATATTGTTCTGAGGCATACAAGAGTAAGGAGCATACAATCGTTCAAGAAAGTATATAACTTGAGAACTGAAAGAAAAAAATTAACTAAAGCTATGTCACCTTAAATAATGTAGTGAAGTATGGCTTTTATTCTGAGAGCTGCCTCAGGTAATATACAGTATACTGCTTGCCACCCCCCCAGTTAATCAGGTAAGTTTAGCCTTTATTCTCAAAGCTTCATGAGCCAAGCATTGTGTTCATTAGTTTGTGCATATAATGAAAACAGCATAGTTTTTCCCTGGCAGTTTTATTTTGGCATTTGTCTAAATGAACTTGGGAATTAACAGCTAGTAACAATAGTAATAGTAATAGTAATAGTTGCAAATACAATAATATAATAAAGTTCTAATAAATAAAGCTGTTCTATATATGGGTTAAATACACACATAAAATATGTATCACCAACTTTTTGCCCCCCCCCCCCCCCCCCGAGAGAACAGTGAGTCTAATTTTTCCCCCACATTCAATTAACCAAGTGTTCGTACAAACCTTAATCCGTAGTTGTAGAGTCACCTGCAGCACACTTTCATCCAGTAGTTGTAGTTGTTCAGTAACAGCTGATAAAGATACATCATAGTTAGTTATTGACCATGGCAATTAACCAACTGCACTATAATAAACATCCAAAATAAAATGCATGAAATCTAGTAAGTCAACTTTACAGATTTGAGTTTACCAATACATCTTTATTTTACATCTTCCACATTAATCTAATGTTCATTTGTATCTCTTTACAGATTATTTCTGTTTCTTGCATGAGTTCACATCTTAACAGTTCACTACTTTTTTTAATGTTATTTAAAGAGGCACTATGCAACATTTTCATAGTTATAAAACCGCTTAGAAATCATAGTTCAGGGTTTATACAGAGATTCTTAAGTTGAATTTACTACCTTTTTATACCATCACAATATTTTTTACTACCGGCACGACTTCAAGCTTCAACTGTAGCAGCGTAAAGTGTGAAGTAAAGTGACGTGTAAAGTAATTAAATATGTTTCCAAAACTAAAACTAAAATAATAAGTAATCGTTTTTACTGAATAAGGCTTAATATTCAGAATATACCTTGGAAAAAAAAAATGGATGTAAAATATGAACTATGAACTGTAAACATACAAAAACAACATGCATGGAAACATTGGCCTCTTTTTTCCAGGTCAGTCCTGATGTAAAAAATACACCGGCAGAAACAGCCTCTGTCTCTTTAGGAGCCGCTGAGATGCGTTGTCTGCGATTACCGTAATGACCCGCATGTAACATTTATAACATCCCTCAGTAGACATGATGAGTGACCGTAATCTGGCTCTGAAACAGCTGATACAAGGGGGGGGGTTGTCGCTTACTTCCTCTATGGGGCTCCCCCTGAGACTTGCAAGAAAAAAGTTACTGAGTGCCTCTGACGAGCGGCTTAACTGCTGCTGTGTTTGCATTCTGGTTTCTTTCCTATTGGACGCGCAGAAATTTATAAATGTTCTATTCGGGCGCCGCGCACGAACGGCGGCAGTGGCCGACCTAGCCCGCCACTCAGATCGGCGCAAATGAATCGGTTTGCTTACGGCCGCCTGTGCTTTGGTGTGGAGAGGCCTTAACAGTTCTGCTGTTCAAACAGTAACAATTGCAAGTCGCTTTATGAGCAAGTTCATTTTGTAATAAACTTGAAATACTATGAAAACTGGAAACTGCCGTACCAACAGGCGGGCTAAATCTACTTTCTGGCGGCCCTGTTGGCTAGCGTTCAGAGCCAGAGTACGAAAAACCACATACAACATTATCCAAACTGAAAAGTCAGTAATATTTCATTTATTACTTATTATTTAGTATTATAACCAGCTATTGGCAAACTTTATTCTTACCTTTAAGTTCAGCCTCTGGAAACGTGGCAGTCTGCTTTCCATGCAGGAAGTACCCAGAATGCATTGTCAGTTGGCGGGTTACAGAGCAACGTAAATGAAACGCGTTTGCTGTTCGTTGAGTGTTTGTACTTAAGAAGATCAACTGGTATAACTGAATAACGCTTGTAAATGAAAAAAACACACAATATATTGTATTTTGAACAAATGCATATTAATTTCAAACAATAAATTTCCATGTAAAGATACAAACTAAGATTTGTATTGTTCATTTCACAGATTTTATTTATGTTAGATGTACACATGCTCAGAATCACTTTTTTCAGTGTATTAAAAAAGAAACAGTCTTGTGACAATATAATCAAAATGAATTCTCTGTAAACAATTGAACGGGACCATTTTCATTGATATGACAGTAAAATTACATGAAAGGAGGACATTTTTTTAGTAAAGGGAATTCCCACAACGTGCCAAATGTGGGTGTTATTTTGTTTTTTAATCCATTTCTTGAACTCTGTTTTAAATAATACTTACATGCACATATTGAATTAGTCATTGGTGGCTGTGAAGATTTTCCTGTAGATACTGGCCAAAAACAAATTCATTACTAGAGGAATTATACTGCAAGAAATTAATGCACATATAATCATTTAATTTTGTGCAAAAATATATTCTACAGGTCAGAGAAATATGAAGTCTAAGTAACCTTCTTATGGCCCTAAGTTACAAGAGGGAATTCTCAACTACAAAGACTGTAAAATGGGAAAATACTCAGATTGTCTAATTCAGACTGCTGTATACTTTTTTTGTATTACTTTTTATATTCATCCAAAAATTAGTTGGAAATAATGAGGACTGTTATATTAACATGTAAATATGGACATGTGAGTATTTCTTCTTCCAAAAAAAAGGTTCTATGCTTGTCTGATCATGACATTCAATAACTTGCTGTACAAAAAAGTGATGCGTTTCATGTGCTTTTGAAGAATTCATAAACAAACATCAATGAGGCAGGTCCTGTTACTTCAGCTAAATCAGTATTAACATACACAATTATATGACTATGTATGATAACATTCTAAGAGAATAACTGTTGAACCCACACATACCATTTGTGTCTGCTTTCTTATTTGCTTTTCTTTTACGTGAGGAAGATACTGAGTTAGGGGCAGGGAAGGGAGGTGGACATGGGGAGGGAGGTGGACACGGGGAGGGAGGTGGACAAAGGAGTGCGTATGAGGGTGAACTCAGTGTCAGACTCTGGGGTAAGCAGAGGTGTCCCTGGTTCAGCTTAATTGTTCGAGTCTGCCCCATCCTGGTTTCTGGTTCCACTTTTGGGAAGAAAAAAATGTGATGTTGGCATAAGCAGTTGTACACACCAGGGTTTCTTTCAGTATATAACTACCCCAGTGCCCTCCTGGGCCTAAATGGACTCCCCCCCAGGCTAAGCATCAGGGATTTTAAATAAAGAAAATAACTTTTTTACATGACTTTTTAACACAACTAATGCGAGGCTGTTCCCACTGCCGAACTGTTCTCTCCCTGTCTGTGACGGACAGGGAGAGAGTTTCATACACACAAACAGACACACTTTAAATGACAGTGAGAACGTGTTTGTGTGTGTGCATTTGTGTGTGATGGAGAGTATTAATTACAAAATGTGGTAACGATGTGAATGTAGCAGAGCAATGTGTGTAGTTTATTGTCGATGACTAAATGCTTCAACTCCAAGACCCAAGTCAAGTCCCCTTGTCTGTGCCTGCTACCTACATTTTATCCAAACGGGAAAGAAGAGAACGACACTGAAGACTTCTCCCTTCTCCTGATTGATTTTGCTGAGAGTTTGATTGACAGATGGTTCATCCAATAACCTACCAGATATATTTAGAAAGGGCATACCCTTTCCCCTATCTGTTTTTAATGACGCCTTCTCAGATGTTTCAGTGAAACAAACTATCTGACAAATCAGGTTAGACCATGGGACCAGCCGATGCACAATAAGAGTTTGCCTCCCCCTGCCCCCTATACTATGATTTGGTGTTTGACACTTTATTAGAGCACAAAACAGTTTGCTGTACAAGAACATGTCAGTACCAAATGAAAGAGACATAATACCACTATGGAATCAATCAAGATTCATTATTCCACATCAAATTGTGGAAGGACACAGTTAAAGACTGATGGATAACCAGGTCTGCATTTTCATCCTAAGCCATGTTGTTCACATGTTAAAGAAAAAAAGACTTTGCTTTGCTATATGCAGAAATATGTTGCAAAGGCAGTATTTCAAAAGGAGTCTTGAAAATATAGCATGCACTGTGTACATTACCGCTAAGGAGACTTTCATAAATCCTCTTAATTGTAATAAGGGCATTCCTGGCATCTTCTGTGTCCATTTTCCATGGACTGACACACTCGGCTGTAAACCCATCTGGAGCTCTGCTGGCAAGGAGGAGGATGGGATCTAAAAGTTGCCACATTTTATGCCTGGTAAAAGGTGTGTAGTTTGAACAGTACAGCAAACTGACCACTTTGAAAGTTTTGTTGTGAGAATTTGGCATAGGACTCATAGCTGCAGCACTCTATATCCACTGCATAGTCACATGCACATCACATGCAACATGGTGGACCATGTTGCATGTGATGTATTGCATTATACAGTTGTGTATGTGTGACTCTTACATCCAAAAATTGGTATCTGCATTTTTTTTTCAGCCACTACTTTGCTCTGTCCCCTCTCTGCTTTAAGAACAACAGGGGCTATCTTTTATGTCTAAACATTACCGTCATCTTACTTCTGGATTAAAATTGTATCTTGTCAATCCTAACAAGAGTTAGAGGTGGCATTCACCATTCCACATGTAATAATCAAGAAAGTGTGTGGTGAGGGGTCTTCCTAACTTATTTATATTTCATGTTGATTTAGTTGAGCGTTAAAAAAACAAAACAACCTTTGCATTAAACCAAAAACAAACTAATAATTTATTTATTTTATTAATAATATTAATTTATTATATTAATTTGGTTAACAATGAAAAATAAAGATTAATAATGGGTATGCAAAGATTTTTTATGCCGTTTTAATTTAGTTGCAGCCGACCAGAATAAATATGCAGTTATTAGGCTTAGATCTGTACTTCATATGTACTTCTTCAAAAGCCCCGACAAAAGATATCTAGCAGGCTAAATATCTGGAACTGTGGGGGAATCCAGGAGCCAATGAGAGTACAATGCAGGTTGTGTTTGCGAGGCTCCCTCTAGTTTTTTCTGAACCTCAGCCGAGGACCATATTCCTAGGAGACAGTTTGTCTCCTCCACCGAGCACTACTTTGATTTTGCATCCATATTTTATCCAAAGAGGTTAATGAAACTGTTAATGATCTGTTTCCACAAGCTCTGCGTTTTTAAAAATGGCGCTCAGAACATTTATCTTTCTCTTGTTGGTAATCATTATCCCGCCCCCAGGCCCTGACGGAAGCAAGACTTGATTCCAGTACTGGTACAAGATTAAGCACTCTGTCCAAGCCGGCCCTCAAAATGCCTTGGTCGAATAGAGTACGCAGGCTGAGGGGAGACCAAGAGACGAGGGCACCTGTAGCAATAGGAACTGTATTTGTGGCCCTAAATGGAACCTGTCATTGGTGGGGACCAGTGGAGAAGAAAGGAGAAATTCTGCTCCTGGCCTAAGGAGAAGCTATTGAGTGACTCACCAGTGACTTAGGTAGAGTGAAAACAAGACAAGACAAGACAACTGGGAAGGGTACAGTAAATCGAGAATTCAGGATTGTCTTGCACAATAAAACCAAGATGAGTGTTAAATTGCTGCAAAAGCAAATGATGTAAGAGAAATATAGCAATGTAAATTTAAAGATCAGCTATTAATTACATATTATTTTATGACAACTGTCTGAAAGAAAAAAATAACCTACCAGTAGATTTGTTGCATCATACACTTTGTTGATGCTGCAATTTTTTTGTTTGTTTGTGTTTCCAATTTTGGCCAAATTTCTTCTTTTGATTTTCAAAATTTTTTTTGTAAGGCTGCTTGGCCCCGCACTGCTTACACGTCTTGCTGGCCACACCAATCCTTTCCTTGCATGTGATGCATTGTTTTTGAGTGGCCATCGCCATCTGGAACTCCTCTTGCTGGACGAGGCGGGCCTCCTGGGTGCGCAGCGCCTCCGATAAGCGACCTGCCTCCCGAGTCCATACTGGCCAAATTATTCTGTCAGGCCCAGGCAGGAAAGAGGACTCAGGTGCGGAGGTTCGCGGATCAACACTGAATTTATTTGCTTGACGACAGGAACGTGGCACAGAACAAAAACCACAAACAAAAAAATCTCTCCGCACAGGAGGAACAAAAAGAAAGTCGCCAGCAATAAAGTAAAGTACAAAATAAAGTCACTCCGTCCAGGAGGAAAAAACAAAAGGCAAAGTGAACAAAATAATTAATTAAACAAGGACGCTCCAACCAGGAGGGAAAAACAATGGACAAACAAGAATTTAAAATCACTACATTTACTTTAACAAAACAAGAAATACTATCCTGAACGTGAAAAGAAAGGTTGACACACAAAACCGGCAATTCACCATTGAATGGACAGTGAAGTTTTTGATTCTAACCGTCACTGTGTGACACTTTGTGTCAAGAGTATAACTTGATATGGTATTTTAAGAAAAATCATGCTAACTTTAACACCACTTTACCACTGAAATGTAAAAAATACTCTGCATTTACATTACATTAATTTTTGTCAGTCTAGTTTTTGATGAATAAACTAATGTTTCATATGTACTTTTAAGATTGGTAAAGTAACTAGTAACTGAAGTAATCAGTTAATGTAGTGGAGTAAAAAGTAGAGTATTTCCACTGATTTGTAGTGGCGTAGAAGTATAAAGGAGCATAAAAAGAAAATACTAGGTAAGTAGGGGGCAGAGCCTCAAACTTGTACTTTAGTACAATAATTGTTGAGTGTAAACCTCTGGTTAACAGGCATGTTCATTTAATAAGGATTGCTACTATTTAAATTGATAAATAAATATGTTGAGTATAGACCTTTTCAAAGTTGTAAACATAAACATTCTAAATGTGTCCAAGTTTGATTCCTGTTGCAGTAAATGTGAACGACATCAGCTGACAAAAGGGTCTATACAGTTAACCTATTCAGAGGGAAATTCAGCTTCTCAGAAGAATTGCGTTTATCAAATAATCGATCATCAATTGATAAAATGAAACAACTATTGGTTAATGAATTACTCAATAATTTGCATCCCTAGTTGCCATGGGACAGTTGCCCAGTTTGCCTGGTAGGTAATCCAGCCTTGGCTGTTGGTGCCAAAACCAATCATCTTGTCACTGATGTCAATCCTACTGCTATAGTGTATTTCTGCCGTACAACAGAACATCTCATAAAAATTAATGGTTCACAGAAAAAACAGGAAAGCATGCCAGCACCATACCCCTTTAAAATAGCTAAATCAGACAATGCTAGTATTTAACAGACAAGAGGTTTAAAGTTTGAATGTAAGATGAGGACAAAATAGCGGCCGTGGAGAATCCAGCGAGATCCACCAAGATGCATGATGCCTCTGTCAGTATCTTATAGAGTAACATGAGGGCAGCCATCAGCAGTACTTACTGCAATATAGGTCATGCTAATTGTGGCAACACTGAGCTTTAGGCTGTGTATACACAGCTCTGTGCTGAGGTCATACAGGGTGAGCAGCAGGAGGCTCTGAATGTACGCAGCATCTGGCTACAGTCCCGTCCACCGGCAAAGTGTCAGGAGCAAATCATCTGTTCTTCAGTAGAGATGAAACAGTTGGCGGTGATCAATCACGGTTATCAGTATTATCGTTGAATTATTCAAATGTGGAGATGCTCAAAAAGTACTGAAATCAGTGCCTGAAGGGGGGACCTTCACTGCAGAGTAGGTGAGGAGGGAGTTGTGCAGACTCCGCCCAGGCAAGGCAGCAGGTCCTCGACGGTGTCAGCCCGAGGGTCCTCAAAGCATGTGCAACCCAGCTGTGTGGAGTACTGCAGTACATCTACAACCTCAGCCTGAGTCTTGAGAAGGTCCCTGTTCTGTGGAAGACATCCTGCCTGGTACCAGTACCAAAGAAGGTGCTTCCCAGCGCCTCCGAAGACTACAAACCGGTGGCGCTGACGTCGCACCTGATGAAGTCCCTGGAGAGGCTGGTTCTTTCACTTCTTCGGCCCTTGGTCAGCTCATCACTGGACCCTCTACAGTTTGCCTACCAGCCAAGTCTAGGTGTCGAGGACGCTATCATCTTCCTGCTCAACCGTGCCTGCACCCACCTTGACAGAGCGGGAACCACTGTGAGAATCTTGTTCATGGACTTCTCCAGTGCCTTCAATACCATCCGGCCTGCTCTGTGGGACATAAGCTGACGGCGATGCAGGTGGACCTTCCTCTGGTTTCCTGGATTACGGATTACTTGACGGGTCGACCACAGTATGTCAGACTGCAGGACGGAGTGTCTGACACTGTGGTCAGCAGTACTGGAGCTCCACAGGGAACTGTTCTTTCCCCATTTCTGTTCACCCTGTACACCTCAGACTTTCAGTTCCTCTCTGAGTCCTGCCACCTGCAGAAGTTTGCTGACGATTCTGCAATTGTTGGCTTTGTCAGTGAGGGAAAGGAGGAGGAATACAGGGGTGTTGTGGACTCCTTCGTCGACTGGTGTGCAGCTAATCACCTGATTCTAAACGCCACCAAGACTAAGGAGCTAGTGGTGGATTTCCGCAGGAGTAAATCTGCCCCCACACCCATCTCCATCAACGGCGTGACCGTGGATGTTGTCCAGGATTACAAATACCTTGGAGTATACCTGGACAACAAACTGGACTGGTCCAAGAACACTGAGGCTGTCTACAAGAAGGGCCAGTCGTCTCCATTTCCTGAGGAGGCTCCGGTGATTCAATGTATGTAACACCATGCTGCGGATGTTCTACCAGTCAGTGGTAGCCAGTGCCATCTTCTTTGCTGTTGTGTGCTGGGGCAGCAGACTGAGGGCAGCAGACGCAAAGAGGATCAGTAAGATCATCAGGAAGGCTGGCTCCGTCCTGGGGGTCAAACTGGTCTCTTTGGTGGCGGTGTCTGAGAGGCGGATGCTGTCTAAACTGCACAGCATCCTGGACAACAACTCTCATCCTCTCCACCAGCTGCTGACCTCTAGCAGAAGCACCTTCAGCCACAGACTCATTCTCCCCCAGTGTAATACTGAACACCGGAGGAAGTCTTTTCTTCCGGCGGCCATCAAACTTTATAATTCATCTCCCCCTGGTCAGGTAAGGAACAGTGGAGACACTGTATCCTGAAAATGTCACTTTGTCACTTTATATCATCACTGCACCACTTTATTCAGTTGTACTGTCACTCAGGGCCTACTCACACTGTCCTTCTGGCCGGGGCCAAAACCGGTTTTTCATCTAAAGCCTAGTACCTTTAAGCAGTGTGAGTGCACCCGCTCCGCGCACAACTGCGGCCAGCGGGCCGTCCACGGCCCGCTTGAAAGAGGTGGGCTTTAGCGGAGTCGTTTGCACATGTACGAGCACGAGCGTGCGCACGTGTGCGAGCACGAGCCCTGCGGCTGTAGCGTTATGTCCGCCTGTTCGGACATGTAAATAGAAGGACGGACCATGCGCGGACATATAACAACAACAACAACAAAGGTTCATGGTGGTGTGATGCGGAGTGGGGAGTGTTTACTGCAGAATTGGTCGGATGAAAATATTCAAAAACAGTCGACAAGACGCACAAAAACTCCGAGGTCTGTGGAAAGATTTGTAAACAAAGCCACACACACGCGATCAATGCGTGTGACGTGTTACGGCGTGATGGTGTTTGGACAGCAAGAAGCATTGGCCGGCCCTGGCAGTGTGAGTACAAACGGGGCTGGGGCGCGGGGGGGAGAGGGAGGGGGGACAAGTACCCTAAAGCCCGGGTCGCGGTCTGGAAGGACAGTGTGAGTACGCTCTTACTTAAGTGAGAAATGCTGCTATACTTTACACTGTCACTTTATACCACCACTACATCACTTATTTTTGTGGTACTGTAACTTACTGCTGCTACACTTACACTGTCTCTTTATATCACCACTACATCACTTTATTTATTATTAATGGTACTGTAACTATCTGCTGCTACATTTACTGTGCTTAGGACATGCTGCTACATTTCACTGTGGTTTACTGTAACTTACTTCAGTACGAAATGCTGCTACACTCCACTGTGCCATACTGTCACTTAGTTATGTAGGAAATGCTGCTACATTTTTAACATTTTTAACACTTATGACTTATCGCTCCTTCTCACTTATTAGTTTGTACTTATTTCATTTCAATCTGCTGCTAAACTGCACAGCGCGTATTGTTGTCTATTGTATATACCTACGCTTAACCACGATGTCTGTTGCACTTTGTCACACTTAGTTCATTGCTTGATTTATCTGATGTTAGCTTTATTTTGATTTGATTTATGTTTTTATGCTCATTGTTACTCTGATCCTTTTCCACCTTTGTATTGAAATAATTTCCCTCTGGATAAATAAAGCTTCTTGAATCTTGAATCTTGAACTGGGGTGTGAATGGCACAATGCACTTTAATTTGTATTAACATTAAATCAATAACATACCCAATACCTTGGCAACATAAAAAAGACCCCAGTGGGTTAAAAGGCTGAGGAAATGCTGATTTTTCTTCTTGCCTGTTAAAGGGAAGGTTTTCAACGCTACTGTGCTCAAAGGGGGAATTGTTGGGTCTCTGTAAATCCTATATAAGTCATAGAGTGTGGTCTTTACCTACTTCGTAAAGAGTCCTGAGATAACTTTTGTTGTGATTTAGCACTGTAAATAGAATTTAATTGAAAATATTTTTTTCTATACAGAATTTCTTTTTTCACACTGTGACTACTAAGTACATTTTAAGCAAAGTATTAGTAATGATCCACAATGAATTTACGTACAATATATCTCATCTCATCTCATCTCATCTTCATCCGCTTATCCGGGGTCGGGTACAATATATTTTATAAAAAAAACAAAAACAAATAGAAGTGATGTGACATTTGCCTGCATATATCCCTGCATTGCAAAGAATTTACAGAAGTAGTAAAACCTGCAGGCTACACCGTGGTGTAGTGGTTAGCACTGTCGCCTCACAGCAGGAAGGTTCAAGGTTCGCCTTGGCCTTTCTGTGTGGAGTTTGCATGTTCTCCCCGTGTCTGCGTGGGTTTCCTCCGAGTACTCCGGTTTCCTCCCACAGTCCAAAGACATGCACCTGTTTAATTAATTACTCTAAAAATGTGAGGTGTGAATGGTCTGTCTCTGTTCGTCTCTGTGTGCCCTGCGATAGACTGGCGTACTGTCCAGGGTTTACCCCGCCTCACGCCCGATGTCAGCTGGGATCGGCTCCAGCCCCCCCGGGATAAGCGGTATAAGATGAATGAATGAGTAAAACCTGCCTGTAGCAGGATACTTGTAGTAAATTAATACAAACTTCAGCAGATTCTGAACAACATAAAAAGCTGGCCCTGTTGACAAAGAAACAATAGAGAACCTACGTGTGCCATATTTGCATAGGTGTGGCTCTCATTCGGAAAACATGCGCTAGAAAAAGTGACAGTCAATGGAGGTATTGAAAATGAATATCGGCATTGAAACAAGTTTAAGCACTAAAAAAAAAGTTCAATTAAATTAAAACAAACATTAAAACATAATCTTACGATCATGATATGTTCTTTTATATTGATATTTCTTAGCAATAATTTTTTTTCAATCTTAATCTTTAATTTTTTTCTTGAGGTCTGTCTTTTTTCATTGTCACCGGTTTTCAGTTTCAACTTTCTGTCACTCTTTTGGAGTGGAGAGGAGGGGCTTGAGGGGAGAGACAAGGAGGGGGCCTTTAAGGATAATTTGCATACTTTAAGCACCGTGATCTGTGATCACGACAGTGTGGCCATCCTCTCAGATGCCTGATATGACCACATATCTGCAATGGCTTCCACAATTTTACCAGATCTCAAGTAAGTCTGTATTTCTGCCAATGTTTTTGTCATATATAGACCCTACAGTTATATGCTTTTTTTTCAAATTTTCACTGCATCAGGGGGCTGTTGCAGGAAGGTAGAATTAAAAAAAAAAGCCAAACTTGATCTAGTCTTTACTGATCATTCTGGTTAAATTAGTTGCACATACACCAAACCAGGATGAGACGCTACGGCTTTGTCAAGCGAGGTATAAGTAATTCTGACGAGTGCAGGTTCACGGGAGAGGGAGACCGCAAGGTCGAGCACAGATTTACTGATACAGACACGGAAAAGGCATATGTAGCACCCTTCTCTGCCTCAACAGCAAAATCTAATGGAAATGTATTAGGAAGTGAAGCATGTCATAAGTATATAAGGAAATTCAGCTGCTTTTATTAAACAATGAAAAAAGGGGTGATGGGCAATATCAGACGGATTGAAAAAGCAAATGTTCAAAAATATATACCTGTCATTTGTGTCACTTTAATTTTCACAAATGAACAGGTGAACACAATGCAAATGTGAGCAGTGGAACTGAACTCCTTCAAAGGAAAACACGCAGCCATTGGTTCAGATATGTGGACGACACGTAGGTTAAAATCAAATCCAAACACTGACACTGTCTGTCTGTCTACAGCAGGTACACAGAGTTATATTATTAACTGTCACTGATATATACACATATGAAGGGTCTCTGTCTCTCTCTGAGCTAATTTTATTTACAGCGCATTGTATCTTAATCTATAACAATATATGGCATTCATTTGTTGATAATATTTTGTATTAAGAATCTGAATCAGTTAAATAACTAAAGTTACCAAAAGAATGTAGTGGAGTAAAAAGCACAATATTTCTTCTGTAATGTAGTGGAGTAGAGGTATAAAGTAGCATCAAATGTTATTAATCAAGTACCTCAAAATTGTACTTCAATTCAATTTTATGTATAGTGTCAAATCATAACAAAAGTTTTCTCAGGACACTTTACAGAGTAGGTAAAGACCACACTCTGTGACTTATTTATGATTTACATAGACCCAACAATTCCTCTGTAGAGTGTGCGCGTATAGAACGACCCCAAAAGTAGGCCTGTGAATGTTCTCATTTGTCCAGGTCATCGTTATCCTCAAAGCAATTTCAGTCAAAAGCAACTGGACTGGTTATTTGTCTAGGAAGGCGTTTCACCTCTCATCCAAGAGGCTTCATTCAATTCAATTCAATTCAATTTCATTTATAGTGTCGAATCATAACAAAAGTTATCTCAGGACACTTTACAGAGTAGGTAAAGACCACACTCAATGACTTATTTATGATTTACATAGACCCAACAATTCCTCTGTAGAGTACGGTGGCAACGAAAACCTTCCCTATACGGGCTGATTTTTATTAAAACAGTGAGTAGGTTTATGTACACTCTGGCTAAAACCAATCGAATCTAATAGAGAGATAAACACAGTACTAAGGCTATTATTATCAACGTCCACATGAATATTAAAATCTCCTACAATGATTACTTTATCAGATTTAAGGACTAAATTTGACAGAAACTCTGAGAATTCAGACAGAAATTCAGAGTACGGACCAGGAGCACGGTACACTATAACAAATATAATTGGCTGCACAGTTTTCCAGGTTGAATGTGAAAGACTAAGAACAAGACTTTCAAATGAATTATACTTTAGATTAGGTTTAATTAACAGGTCTGAGTCATAAAAGACTGTGGGAAAAACGCTGGATACATTCGACCAGTGGTGGACCCTCAAGGCCAGCAAGGCCTTCTCTGCTGGCCTAAACATAATCAGGAATATATTTTTTTAATATATATTCTTTCCACAAATATGTATTAAATTGTTCCCCATAGTCTATACACTTCATTTCATAGCTTTCCTAAGTTGGTTGCTCTGCTTCCAGCCCCAGGTCTGGGGGGGCTGGCGTTTATGTTAGAGTTTTTATCCAATCATTATTCAGCTATCATGTGTTGCCAGGGTCCCAAATCTGCCCTTACGCATTCAGAAGCAAGAGTGCAGGCGCATGGTAGCTTAAAGTCAATGATAACGGACCTGTGGAATTAACCAATCAGCGTCAAGTTGGGTTCACTGGCGCCTGCTAGCAGGCCTACAGCGTCATCGTGTGCACGTCTTTTGATTGGATATGCGCTAGAGAGGTAGAGCTATGCAGAGCTATGCAAAGCAGTCCTGAGCACAAATGTCAATGTGATAAACGGGAAATAAGGACATTTCTAATTTGTGTAGCGCGACAAGTTGTTTTACTTTATTTAACCCACCTTAGCTGAAGGAGGCGAAGATAACGATTTGATCGCAGATTTATTTTACAACGCCATTCTCTAGAAAAATTTTCAAGATAAGCTAGACACTGTAAAGAGAGGCCGTCCGACCCCGACGCTAGCAAGCCTGACTCAGCATTATTCAAACACACTTGATCTGAGTGAGTACAAAGCATTTTATGTTTTATTAGATTTGTATGCCTTGCCCATTTTATTTAGTAATGTTAAATATGTATTAACAACCTCAATTGGCAAATATTCTGTAAATTGTTTATTTTTTAATGAACAGTGTCTGTGTGTGCGTCAAACATGTTTCTATGACACTGCGGGTTTGTGTGTGATGATGCGCTGTTTGGAGAACACACTTGTTAAAGCCCATCGCTGTCGTGTTGGTGGACTTCATACAACTTTGTATTATAACTTAAAAGCCTTCTATTGTTTTCTGAAATTATGCCTTTGTGTGATAAAATGGCGCGTGAGCCCGTGGTGGAATACACTGAGCAAATGAAAGCCACAGTACAGCTTATAGTTGAGTTATTTTTGTATTTGAGTTGGGGACTTTTGCAACTTTCTTTATTTTGCAGAGTTAATATTATTGTTAAAAAAATATATTAACGAATGTTTCTGTGACGCTGCTTCGGCTGCGACTTGATTGGTTGGACAGTGCGCTCTGCGCTGTTTTGTGAACAAACTTGTTAAAGCTCATACTGTTGGTTGAGTGAATAAAACTCAGTAGAGTAATATAACTCTGTTGTACTTGACTATATGTTAAGGTGATGCAACGCCCAGTTGTGCTGTGTTTTTGTCTAAATGCATAATGTGTAGAGCCATGGCATCATAATTATGGTTTTAAGAGGTGGATTAAGTCTGGTAGGGCATCGCTGCAGGCGCAGGTCTGAAATGCACGGCCACGCCATTAGACACATGGTATGAGATAATCTGGCATGGAACAGGGGGGAAGACACGGACTTTACACACATGAGGGAAGTGGAACCACAGGTGGAAACAATCGGGAATCAGGGAATGACGTCAGACTGGTAACACAAAAGGAAGGGCAATTGACCTGGAACGAGAGGAGAGTTATCTTTCAAAATAAAGCAGGAAATTTACAAGACAAAAACACAGGACAGACCTCACCATGGCGTGACAGCTTGAAAAAGCTGAAAAAGATGTTTTTAAGCTTGTTAAGGCTGGAAATGACATTTCATATGTGAATCGGCCAAATAACATAAAAATGTGATCCCAAACACATATTCTTCATATATAGGCTACCTTACACATATAATACTGTGATAATTGTATTTTAAAGCTTCCAAACAGAACTTAGTCTATTCCATGCAAACATGGTTTTAGGTGTTTCATAGCTTAAAAAAGGCTAAAATAGTGTGTGTGTGTGTGTGTGTGTGTGTGTGTGTGTGTGTGTGTGTGTGTGTGTGTGTGTGTGTGTGTGTGTGTGTGTGTGTGTGTGTGTGTGTGTGTGTGTGTGTGTGTGTGTGTGTGTGTGTGTGTCGAGAGCAGGTCCAGCAGACTGGGTGAGGGTAGACTCCTTCTGGAGGAGTAGGACCTTCTGGCTGGGGTGGTACTCTCTGCGCCTGGCCTGTCGGTCATACCATGCCTTCTGGGTCTGCTGGGCCTCGCAAAGGTTGACTTCGGCCTCGTCCCGGTACTTTGCCAACTGGTCCCTCATCTCCAACACGAACTGGACCACACCACGATCACTGACGCCAGTTCTGGGAGCCTCCCAGACCTTCAGCAGCAGGTCCAAAGGCCCCTGTACGTCCCAGCCATACAGAAGCTCAAACGGGGAGAATCCCTTGGACGCTTGGGGAACCTCCCGGTAGGCAAACAGCAAGTAGGGCAACCACTGGTCCCAGTGTCGGCCACAAACTTCTGCCGCATCTTCTTCAGGGTTTGATTGAAGCACTCAACCAGACCGTCCGTCTGAGGGTGGTATGGGGTGATCGCGGAAATCCCCAACTGTCGGTGGAAGAGCTGCAGGAGTCTGGAGGTGAAGTTGGTCCCCTGGTTGGTAATGATCTCGTACGGAACACCAACCCTGGAAAACAGCTGGACAAGACAACGCAACACAGCAGGAGCAGTGACAGTGCGCAAGGGAAAAGCCTTCGGAAACCGTGTGGCATAATCACAGAGTACCAGAATGTACTGGTGCCCTCCACTGCTCTTGACCAATCGGCCAACAATGTCCATGGCTATACGCCTAAATGGAGTGGAGATCACAGGGAGGGGTTGGAGGTAGGCGCGGTCTGACTGGCGGACATAGCAAGTCCTCTGACTGGTGGGACAGGTTTTGCAGAAGGTCTGCACATCAACATACATGGAAGGCCAATGGAATCTGGAGGATATGAGCAAGTAGGTTTTGTTGCGGCCAAGATGACCTGCCCAAGGCAAGGTGTGTGCCAGGTGCATTATCATCGACCGACATGACACAGGAACCACAAGGCGTTTGACACCGTCTGCCACTACATACAAAACATCACTGTCAACAATAAAACATTCTGTCTCCCCTTTTGCCATATCCAGCCCCCCAACCACCGTGGCGAACAAGGGCTTCAGAGTCCCGCCCCTTTCCTGACCGCCGCTGGCGACGAGACTTCCTGGGCCCCTTTGTGCCCCCTCAAACATACTGCTGTCCAGGGTTGTGGATCAGGCCCCTTTGCTACCGGGTCAGGCGCCACCCCTGCTCTTGCCTGGGCGCGAGTGATCACATGACCGGACAAACCCTTCCCCAGGTCACTGTTTTTGGGACCGGCCTCCAGCAACAAGTCCAGTAGCACAGGTAAGTCCCAACCCAGGAAAGCAGCAACAGATAACCTTTCCACCACCCCCACAGTTAGTAAGGTTGCTCGTCCACCACCACCGTCACCTCTGCTGTGGGGTAGGAATGGCTGTCCCCATGCACACACAAAATGTCTTCCTGTCTGCTATAGTCCACAATGCCCATTGGCACCAACTCCCTTCGGACCAGTGTCAGGTAGCACCCCGAGTCAACCAGTGCAGTCACAGATTCACCGTTAATGGTAATGTCTTTAAAACGCTGCTGCACTCTCCCAGCACTTGCAACCCTCAGAGTGTAACATGCCCCGTTAAGTTTCGCTTTTCAGATAGGGCACAAAGAAGCCTTGTGCCCTGCCTGCTGGCAGGAAAAAAGAATAGAATAGAATAGAATAGAATTACTTTAATGATGCCAGACTGGGAAATTATTTTGTAACAGCAGTAGTGGGTCAGCAAATAAAAACTTTGTACATAACATAAATCGAATCCAATATATACATAGTGTATATATACAGTGCATAGTGTGCTATAAACAATAAGCAATAATAATATATACAACAAAATATGCAAAACATACTATAACAATAATATATACAAAACAGTAGAGAGAGCAGAGTTCTCTGTCAGGCAGAGGTGAGAGAGTTATTATATACAGTTGTAGGAGATTAAGCCTACTTTTATTATGGCTAGAATATATATTAGTCGATGAATTAATTATGAATTAACACGACTCGTTAAAATTCAGGATTTATTTTACCTAGAAGTAAGGGCACCACAACAAAATAAGACAGGATGTTTATTAAACTTTGGTGAAGGTTTAATACCTGTTAGTAATTTAAAGTAATTGATGGTTTAAATTTTATCAGTCTCGTTTTGAACGTGTCAATTCGTTCCACAGCCTTTATCAGTGACCAACACTTTCTGCACAGAACAGAAGACTCTCACAACGACGTAAGGTTATAAACATTTATTTGACTACCTAACAAGGAGAATACAGGATAGTGCAACACTGAATAGACAATATTCATATATGTGGATATAAAAAATCTTGAGACTAGAGTGATTCAAACCTACGGGCTTGTTTATAATATCACTGGCGGGAAAAAAAACTTGCTCTAATTAGCCGGCCAACAGAACTCGGATCAGAATTTAACTGTCACCAACGTTTAACCAAGAGTTGCATTAAAAGGCCAACCTTACTTTGCCGTTGATATTACAGTCGCCCTGGCGTCTTACAGTACCATTGCAGGTTCCATGGGTCCGCGTCCCGGGGGTTGGCGGACCTCGGCTCGGTTTGTAGACTGGGTCAGCTGCGCGTTTGGATCGGCGGGTCTCGTCTGGTCCCGTCGGGCTCTTCAGGTGGCTTGCCTCTGGAGGTGGTTTGTGGGTTAACAAAAGGGTTCTGATCGGTTCTGTGGGGCTGGAGTCGCGAGTTCGGTGCAATTTCCCGGCCGGACAAAAAGGCAAAGACAGCATGAGGGGTTTAACTATAATTATAAAAGATTAAAAAAAACTTGTCGTAGAAAACTTAAAAATGTCACATGATAAAATTAGATTAAGAAACGAAAATACTTTAGTAAGAAAAATATAAAGTACGTCTCTTGCTAACTTTGGGTTAACAAAGTAACAAACAGCAGGAGGGGTGGTCAGAGGTGCAAAAAGGTAGAGATGCAGGAGAGGCGGTGCAGAGAGCGAGGGGTGTGAAGAGAGAGAGGTCAAGAGAGTTGCAGAGTGAGAGAGAGCAGAGACAGCAGTCTCTTCCTTTTCTACTCAGAAAAGGAGGAGACTCGGTTTAACCCATCCCTTTGGCTCTGAGCGAATCAACTGCTTTTTACGCCGGAATTCTAAAATTAAACTATCTTTGGTTGATTTTCCATTATTAAGCTTTCTGATATCTAATTTAACCAAAATCTTTAGGCAGACAGTTTTAACAGATACAGATTCTTATTGATGGGCCTATTATTAAAACACAACATATTTCAGGAATTAGACAAAGACTTTGCACTTCTGAAACCACATAAACATAAATCACAACAAGATACACATAATGCATATACTGTCTTCGAACAGCCAGTTGCGATGAATCATCGAACTTTAACTGTTTTCCAAACTTCTACACAAAGTTCTGTTGTGTAGATTTTATTACTGAAAGTCCCTCTGTCTCCCAATAGAGACTGTCCTCCCGTTCAAATTGCAGTCATATTTGACGTTGATTTAGGTTAAAAGGGGTCCTTCTTTTGGAGTTCTGGTTTTTTTATTACCCTAGGAGGGTTTGAGGTTGTAAACCACACCTTATCTCCTATCGAAACAAGTATGCAAATGTCTTATCTACTGTTGTCTTCCTGTGACGCTGAGCAGACAACCAGACACAAAAACTCCTTAAACAGCACTTCCTCATGAGGTCCTACACAGTGATGGATTGTGGCAGGAAAGATTTCCTGAATCTGTTGCTACGACAGCGAAGCTGAAGCAGCCTTTTGGAGAAGATGCTCCGCTGTCTGACCAGTGTGAGTTGGAGAGGGTGGAGAGGATTATCCATGATGAATAACAGTTTTTTCAGTGTCCTCCTCTCCACCACAGCCTCCAGAGTGTCCTGTTTGCAGCCAATCACGGAGCCAGCCTTCCTGATGAGTTTGTTGAGTCTGTTTTTGTCGCTGGCTCCAATGCTGATTCCCCAACAAACCACAGCAAAGAAAAGTACACTGGCCACCACAGACTGATAAAAGATCTCCAACATCTTGCTGCACACGTTGAAGGATCTCAGCTTCCTCAGGAAGTATAGTCTGCTCATTCCCTTCTTGTAAACAGCTTCAGTGTTAGATCTCCAGTCCAGTCAGTGGTTGATGGTAACACCCAGGTACTTGTAATCCTCCACTGCCTCCACATCCTTTCCCAGAATGCACAGAGGTTGGAAAGTCATCTTCCTCTTCTTCCTGAAATCTATCACCATCTCTCTGGTCTTGCTGATGTTCAGCCGCAGGTGATTCTGTCCAGTCCACTTCACAAAGTTGTCTACCAGTGCCCTGTACTCCTCCTCCTGTCCCTCACTTATACACCCAACAACAGCCGAGTCGTCAGAAAACTTTTGCAGGTGACACGACTCAGTGTTGTACTGAAAGTCAGTGGTGTATAAGGTGAACAGGAAAGGACACAGTACAGTCCCCTATGGAGCTCCTGTATCACAAACCACCACATCAGACAGAGCACTGCCCATACGGACAAACTGCGGCCTGCCTGTCAGGTAGTCAGTAATCCAGGAGATCATTGTGTCATCTACTCCCATCACCCGCAGCTTCTCCCCCAGTAGCAGTGGCTGAATGGTGTCAAAAGCACTAGAGAAATCAAAGAATGTGATTCTCACAGTACCTCCTCCACCATCCAGGTGCAAATGGGCTCATTGCAGCAGGTAGATGACAGCGTCATCAACTCCCAAGTGGGGCTGGTAAGCAAATTGCAGAGGGTCTAGCAGGGCTCTCACCTGCGGCCTCAGGTTGACCAAAACTAGTCTCTCCAGCACCTTCATGACGTAAGATGTGAGGGCCACTTGTCGATAGTCATTGAGGTCTGATGGTGTCGACTTCTTTGGAACAGGAATTAGGCAGGAAGTCTTCCAAAGCACTGGTATTCTCTCCTGACCAAGGCTCAGGTTGTAGAGGTGTTTTAGGACAGGAGACGGTTGGCTGGCACATGTCTTCAGGATCCTGGGGCTGATACCGTCAGGGCCTGCAGCCTTATGCTGGTGGAGTCTCTCCAGCTGTCTCCTAACCTGGTCTGCAGTCACAGTCATGCAGGGGAGGACGAGGAGGTGAAGGTGGAGGAGGAGGAGGAGGCAGAGGAGGAGGAGAGGTGCTGCACAGGAGAGCTCACCGCAGGGGATTGAGGGGGGAGGGGAGGAAGCATATGGGGCAGTGAGGGTGTGTGGGGGTTTGGAGGTGTCATGGAGACAACAGAAGGCTGTGAGCTGAACCTGTTGAAGAATCTGTTCAGCTCGTTTGCCCTCTCCAGGCTGCCTGATAACTGTCTGCCGCTCACCTTACACCCAGTGATCTGCTTCATTCCAGTCCACACATTCCTCACATTGTTCTGCTGGAGTTTGGCCTCCAGCTTTCTCCTGTAGGCATCTTTACAGGTCCTCAGCATATCCCTGAGTTCATGCTGCACTCTCCTCAGTTCTTCCCTGTCTCCAGACCTGAACGCCCTCTTCTTCTTGTTAAGAATGGATTTCAGGTCATTGGTGATCCACGGCTTATTATTAGGGAAGCAGCTCACAGTCCGGGTTGGCATGGTGGTGTATTCAGAGAACCTGATGTATTCTGTGATGCAGTCGGTCATGCTGTCCAGATCCTCTCCATGTGGCTCAACCAGTGCATCCCAGCCTGTCGACTCAAAGCAGTCCTGTAGTGCGTCAGCGACCTCCTGAGTTCACCTCCTCACACTGTGGACAGGCTGCCGCTGAACAAGGGGAGGCAGCGGGAATACAGCGAGTCCAGTATCATGTGTTTCACGGAAACGTGGCTACACGACCAGATACCGGACTCAAACGCCACCATCCCCGGCTTCCATACGTTCCGAGCCGACAGAGACACCACCGCGAGCGGCAAGAAGAAAGGAGGAGGACTCGCCATGCTCGTCAACAACAGGTGGTGTCACCCCAGGCACATCTCCGTGAAAGACCGGTTTTGCAGCCCGGACATCGAGCTCGTTGCCATCGGACTGCGTCCTTATAAAACCATTACGGTTTACATTCCGCCGTCTGGAAATGCCGACGCAGCGTTTGACGTCATCAGCTCTGCGACTGCGGCATTACAGACGAAACACCCCAGAGCATTCGTCATCATCACAGGTGACTTCAACCACGTCTCTCTCTCATCCACTCTCCCAACGTTTCACCAGTTTGTCAAATGCACAACAATGGACAATAAAACCATAGATCTGCTGTATGCAAACGTTAAAGAGGCATTGAGCTCCACTGCCCTCCCTCCCCTGGGAAGGTCAGACCACAACCTCGTCCTGCTCTCCCCATCATACACGCCTGTGGTTCAGCGGCAACCAGTGACAGTAAGAACTGTGAGGAAATGGTCTCCTGAGGCCATGGAGTCACTGCAGGGTGCTCTAGAAGCCACTGACTGGGATGCACTGTACAAACCACACTGTGAGGACATTGATGGCATTACTGATTGCGTCTCTGATTACATTGGGTTCTGCATTGACAACACCATCCCCAGTAAAGAGGTCTGCTGCTACCCAACTAACAAACAATGGGTTACCAGCAACCTGAAGGCCCTACTTAGCGAGAAAAAGAGGGCCTTCAGGTCAGGGGACCGTGCTGAGCTCAAGCGTGTTCAGAGAGAACTTAAACACAGCATCAAGGAGAGTAAGGAGAACTACAGGAGAAAACTGGAATCCAAACTGGAGAACAATAACACCAGGGATGTATGGAGGGGGATGAGTGAGATCACCGGCTTCCAGAGGAGAGGAGGAGGAGGAACAGCAGAGGGAAATGAACAACGTGCGAACGAGTTTAACCTGTTTTTCAACAGGTTTGACCCCAGCAGCCCCCCCTGCTGCTCCTCCGAGCAACTACCTCTTCTCACAACCCCCCCACAGCTCTACACCAGCCCCACAACCCACCCCAACCCCCGCAACAGACACCAGGTTCCACCACCTCCTGCCCCACTTCCCCACCCCCCACCTCCCTGCTGGCCCCCACCACAGTCCGTCTCACACCCCCGTCCCCCATGACCCTCGCACATCCCCCACTGCTACCTACAAACTTCTGCAGCAGTCACCACTCTGCACTACCACCCAGGTGGGTACAGGGACCTGGTCGGCAATTTTGTCAAGTGGTGTGAGGAGGACCACCTGCAACTGAACGTGGCAAAGACGAAAGAGATGGTGGTGGACTTAAGGAGGAACAAGCCCCCGCCCTCTCCAGTCTGCATTGGTGGGACGGACATAAACATTGTGGACTCCTAAAAGTACCTGGGTGTGGTGCTGGACAACAAAATGATGGCAGACGTGAATTCCCGGGGCAAATAATAAAGCCTCATCCCCACAGTCAACAGTTCAATGTCCCGGGTACAGAGACGTTTCTTCACGTGAACGTGTCCGGGATTACACCACCTCTCACTCATGTACAGTGCAATCCCTCCTCCTTTTTTCTTTCCGCTGCTTGTCACGTCCCTGTCCGCCCGAACAGTGCTGAAACCGGGAATCGCCACGCTGTGGTCCGGGATGTGTGAGTGAAGCCATGTCTCCGTGAAACACAACACACTGCACTCACGATATTCCCTCTGCGCCTTTATCAGCGCGGCGAGCTCGTCTGTCTTGTTCCCCAGAGACCTCACGTTTCCCATGACGATCGCCGGTACAGCCGGTCTGTGTCTCCTCTTCACCCTCCGTTTCACTCCAGCTCTGCAGCCACGGCGTCTCCTCCGCAGCTCCTTCAGGACCTCAGGTCTGGCTCCAGGCAGCAGTATAGGTTTACACAGCGCAATAAGCTGGTCGCTTGTGTAAACAATGCGCTCAGTGATGCGCTCCTGACCCTCCGTTGCTAGGGTTAGCAAAACCATCACAAAAACAACACAAAAAGTGCCGTGAAAGTTCAAAAAAAGAAAGGTGTTCGTCCTCTCCCAGTCTCCGGAGAAGGGTCGCCAAAAGTTCAGCAAAAACCAAAACACAAACACAACAAAAACTTTTTAAAAACTTAAAAACCCACGGGAAACTGCTGTTACAGGCTGCCACCTAGTACGGCGGCATAGCAACTACATATGAGCTCCTTACCGGGGCTGCGCTGGCGAGGTGTGGGCTGGCAGATGCTGGCTGGCTCTGGTTGCTGGTCTGGGCTGTGGCAGAACGTGACGACTGGGACCACCCTGGTAGGCAGTTGGGCCTCCCCTCCGAGCGTTAAGGTCCTGCAGCGCTAGCTTGCCTGCGGCTAGCCCATCCGTCGGCTCGTGCTCCTTCACCCAGGTGCGGATGTCTGCCGGGAAGACACGCAGCAGCTGCTCCAAAATGACCTGCTCACCGATCTGCTCCTTTGTATGTTGCTCTGGCAGAATCCATTGACCGTAGAGACCCTTCAAGCAGAGGTAAGTCTCTGTTGGGTTCTCTCCCGGTAGAACTGCCAGGGACCGGAACTGCTGGCGATACGTCTCCAGAGAGACGTCTAACTTAGTCAGGAGTGCTGCCTTCAGGTCCGGGTACCAGTGAGCCCTGTCCTCAGCCATTGCTGTGTATGCTTCGAGCGCATTCCCCGTGAGCAGAGGCACCAGGCGACACGCCCACTCCCCATCTGGCCAACCCCGCATTCTGGCAAATGCGTCCGAAGCGGAGCAGGTAATTTCCAATGTCCTCTCCAGCCAGGTACTGTGGGATCTTGGGGTCGCCAAAGGGTCTGCTCTCTGGCTTTGGAGGTTCTGACCCGCTGCTCACCCCAAACCTTGGTGGCCTTTAGGGTGAACTGCGGCGCAGCGCAGTGGGTGTAGGCAAGTCCATTCTAAGGCTCATCTGCGACTCAGATACTGATGGGGCCCTGGGTGGTGCTTGGATAGGTGCGCCAGCCTCAGCTCTGCCACTGCCTGACCCAGTTGCGGGGTGGGCCACGCAGCCCGGAGTCCCCTTAGCTCTGCCAGAAACTCCTCCTCTCTTTTCTGAGGAGGAGAACACACACTTTTTTAAATCCGTCCTGTTCCGTACGCATGTCAAAGTTCGGGACATGAGTGTACCGTTCGGTTTATTATGGCAGGCCGAATGTGCCACAGTTCGTGCGTAGTTTTTGTGCATCCTAAAGCGCGTTCTGAACGACTTTGCGCATCCCGCAACGCGTAAATTACGCCGTTATTTGCATTTCAAACACGCTTTTTGATGAGTGTTAAGGATATGCATATTAAACAGTCAGATGCTAATGATCTCGTCCCCTCAATTTTCTCAGCCAATAGATGTGAACTGCTTTCCACCAATCATATGCCAGGGAAAACAGACCACATCAGTCGATGCCAGATCTACTTTGGTTTGCTCAAATACTACTATTACAAACTATTACAGGACTACTTGTTTATGGTGTTTGTTTAGTGTGCTTGAAAAAAAAAAAATCACATATCTAACATTTGTGGACATTTTATGTTTAAAGATATTTCAAATATATTTTTGCTATTTATGTCTTCCTGACACTGAGAAGAATTGATAGTAGTATGGTTAGAGTGTCAGTTTGTGAGGCAGTTCCCTACTGAGGTGCAGCTTCAGATCCCACTTTATGCATCACTCTTCCATGCTGTCTATTATGCTGTTAATAATATAATACATAACCCAATAAGGCTGAATTTGGTTTTAAGTATTAACATGCATTTACATAGCCTGAAGATGACAACATAAGAACAAGTTGCACCTTTAAGATTATACAGAGTCCAAAAGAGAGAATAAACAATGTGGAAATATTTTATATATGCTGTAATTGTGTGCCCAGATAAAAAAAAAATCCCAGCACACTGTAGCAGGAAATATAGGCCTATATGTGCATCAGTAGACCACTGATATATCCGTAAAAATATGGAAGAAAACATACAGTAAAAATCTTTAATTTATTGAAAAAATAACAGTCATAATGTTAAAAGTTCAAATCTTAAATGTTCAAAGTTTCCCCTTAAAAAATAAGAAGAAATATGTATATAGAGGTTTGAATCCTCGACATTTTACATTATTATGGGTAATTAGTGTAATTAGTGTTTTTTAAACAAGAAATGTGAATATCACCTTGATGTTCGTCTTCTCTTTTGAGCTCTCTTATTATTAGTATCAGTGCAGTGTGCGGTCATGCAAACTACCAGAGTGGACGTGCACAAACCTGTGCAAATTACAAACCTGTGCCAATCAATGCAATGAGGAAGAGCCTCCCAACACACCTGACAGACTCAGATGTAGATGATGTTGATTAAAAAAAAAAATCTGTGCACTATGATGTTCAGTGAAATTTTAACATTTCTTCTGTTCTCATCTGTTATGTTACCTGTGATTTGGCTTGTGCTGAAGTCATAAAATGCCTAGTTACTCTGGTATATGTTCTGCTTCCCACAGGATGATTGTAAAGAGTGTATACATCCATATACTTTGTTTTCACCTCATTTGTTTTTGTTGGTATATGATATCGCAGGGTTAGAGGTTGGAGGTTGGATGACGACAGCATCGTTCAACAAAGTCTGTGGTTTCGCCGGCTGCATGTGGATGGTCGGCCAAAACGATACTAAAGTTGTGCGGTTACAGGAAAACGCATCTCCGTGTGCATGGGCCCTAAAAGTGCTAGGATTCAAAGATTCAAACCTCCCCGTTTCCTGATTCCCATTGAGTCCTAATCTTTCAACATGTTACACAAAACAGTGCCTGTCTATAACCTATTAAAAGACAAAATTGTTTTCTTCATTACAGGGAAAATGCACAAACACGTCTTCTTCCCCTGGAAAGTCAGTGTGGTCTTTTGCACTGGACTGCTCGGATATCTCCACCAGGATCCCACCAAGGCAGCCAAACTGCTGAAGGACAACCTGTCACTGCAGGACAAGTCTGCTGCGTTGAAGGAGGAGCAGATCAGGGATAATGCTCGGACTGTGGTTGTCATTAGAAGGGGTGATGCCTCAGAAATGATGGTCCCACCAAGGCAGCCAAACTGCTGAAGGATAACCCGTCACTGCAGGACTGGGAGAGTACATCCTACAAATTGGAAAATACAAGGGGGAAAACTTTATGCTGGCTCCTGAAAATGAGATAGGGTACACTGTATATCTGATCTAGAACCAGCAAAAAGAAGAGGCTGCAGGAGTATTCATAGATATTTTTAAAGCTGAGGGCATAATTCAGAAATGCCAGGAGGCTGTCCTTGCTGTGTCCCTCAGCTTTAAAAATATCCAGTATCTTCTCCGCTACGAGTCATAGAAGCCAGTTGTGACAGCAGCAGCATCATAGGATAAGCTGATTAGTTTTTGCATTGTGTCACGGTGACCTGAAGACAATGTCAGGGGACTGTATAAACACGGCGGACGGTCAGGCTGACCTGAGGACAACGTAAAGGGGGCTGTATAACGCGGTGGTGGGTCACGGTGACCCAAAGACAATGTCAGGGGACTGTATAAACACCAGGGGTCTGTATAATGCGGTGGTGGGTCACGGTGACCTGAAGACAACGTAAGGGGGGCTGTATAAACACCAAGGGTCTGTATAATGTGGTGGTGGGTCGCGCTGACCCGAAGACAACGTAAGGGGGGGTTGTATAAACACACCAGGGGTCTGTATAATGCGGTGGTGGGTCACGATGACCCAAGGACAATGTCAGGGGGGCTGCATAAACATTAGGGATCTGTATAACGCATCGCTGGGTCACACTGACCCGAGGACAACGTAAAGGGGTCTGTATAATGCGGTGGTGGGTCACGCTACCCGAAGGCCTGCACATCAACATACATGGAAGGCCAATAGAATATGGAGGATATGCGCAAATAGGTTTTGTTGCGACCAAGATGACCTGCCCAAGGCAAGGTGTGTGCCAGGTACATTATCATTGGCCGACATGACACAGGAACCACAAGGCGTTTGACACCGTCTGCCACTGCATACAAAACATTACTGTCAACAACAAAACATTCTGTCTCCCCTTTTGCCACATCCAGCCCCCCAACGACCTTAGCGAATAAGGGCTTCAGAGTCCCGTCCTCCATTTTCAATGCCCCAATGTCCCCTGGCACTTCCCACATGCCTTTTGCACAGTCTGGCTCCAGGTATTTCAGCCCCTTTTCAAACCGTCACTGGCGGCGAGACTTGCTGGGCACCTTTGTGCCCCCCTCAAACATACTGCTGTCCAGGGTTGCAAAGAGTTCTGGATCAGGCCCCTTTGCCTGCCCCGGGTCAGGCGCCACCCGCTCTTGCCCAGGGCGCGAGTGATCACATGACGAGACAAACCCTTCCCCAGGTCACCGTCTTTGGGACCGGCCTCCAGCAACAGGTCCAGTAGCACAGGTAAGTCCCAACCCAGGATAACAGCAACGGGTAACCTTTCCACCACCCCCACAGTTAGCAGGTAAGGTTGCTCGTCCACCACCACCGTCACCTCTGCTGTGGGGTAGGAATGGCTGTCCCCATGCACACACAAAATGTCTTCCTGTCTGCTATAATCCACAATGCCCGTTGGCACAAACTCCCTTCGGACCAGTGTCAGGAAGCTCCCCGAGTCAACCAGTGCAGTCACAGATTCACCGTTAATGGTAATGTCTTTAAAACGCTGCTGCCCTCTCCCAGCACTTGCAACCTCAGAGTGTAACATGCCCCGTTAAGTTTCGCTTTTCTGATAGGGCACAAAGAAGCCTTGTGCCCTGCCTGCTGGCAGTAAAAAGAGATGAGCTCCTTACCTGGGCTGCGCTGGCGAGGTGCGGGACGGTGTTCTCCAGGCGGAAACTGGCTGGCTCTGGTTGCTGGTCTGGGCTGCGACAGAACATGATGACTGGGACAACCCTGGTAAGCAGTCGGGCCTCCCCTCTGGGCGTTGAGGTACGAGTTTGCGCGAGCTTGCCTGCAGCTAGCCCATCTGTCGGCTCGTGCTCCTTCACCCAGGTGCGGATGTCGACGGGGAAGACATGCATTGCTGCTCCAAAATGACCTGCTCACCGATCTGCTCCTTTGTATGTTGCTCTGGCCGAATCCATCGACGGTAGAGACCCTTTAAGCGGTGGTAAGTCTCTGTTGGGTCCTCTCCCTTCGGAATTGCCAGGGACCGGAACTGCTGGCAATACGTCAAACTTGGTCAGGAGCGTTGCCTTCAGGTCCGGGTACCAGTGAGCCCTGTCCTCGTCCATTGTTGTGTATGCTTCGAGCGCCTTCCCTCTGAGCAGAAGCACCAGGCGACACGCCCACTCCTTATCTGGCCAACCCCACGTTCTGGCAATACGCTCGAAGCGGAGCAGGTAATTTCCGATGTCCTCTCCAGCCAGGTACTGTGGGATATTGGGGTCGCCAAAGGGTCTGCTCTCCGGCCTAGGAGGTTCTGACCCGCTGCTCACCCCAGACCTTGGTGGCCTTAAGGGTGAACTGCGGTGCGGTGCAGCGGGTGCAGGCAAGTCCATTCTAAGGCTCATCAGCAACTCAGATAGTGATGGGGCCCTGGATGGTGCTTGGATAGGTGCGTCCAGCCTCAGCTCTGCCACTGCCTGACCCAGTTGCGGGGCTGGCCACGCAGCCCGGGGTCCCCTTAGCTCTGCCAGAAACCCCTCCTCTCTTTTCTGCTGTCCCTCCAGGAAGGTCCGCATGACCGCCAGCAGCTCCTCTCCTGCACTTGGAGCTCCAGGGCAGACCTGCAGGACTGGAGCTGCAGCACCTCCTCCGCACTCCTAGTCTGTGGACCAGGCTCCCTCCTCAACATCTTCCTGATGAGCTGGTTCCTGCTTTTGTGGGTGCAATCCAGTACGTCTTCCTGTGTACCGGATGCATGCTCCTCGTCAACTGGCCATCCCACTTCTGACACCAAATGTCGGGGTTCGGACTTTGCGATGGATAGATGTTGGCCCAGTCGGCAAACTTCAGTGTGGTGATTTTTTTTATTGACACCCAAAACCAAAGAAAAATATCCACAGGTGGCAAAGCAAAAGTAACAGGAATATTAACAACAGGACAGAGAGAAAAAATATTTACAAAAGGACAGAGAGAAAAAATATTGACATCGATCGGGATTTCACAGCAGCAATTAGGACCCACATGCCTCTCAGCTGAAATGCCCCCCTCAAGTGAGCCAAGCTTCCTTTTAATACCCTTTGGCCCCTCCCCCGGGCAAACCAATTATCCCAGCACAGGGGTTTCAACACATAAACAGAGAAACAGAATACCCAAACAAACAAAAAAAACATTAACTTTCACGTCACAATGTTGCACTAAAAACCCTCCATATGGCTGTGCCATTGTTTACACAGAACACCTCAATTCCCCATACATTCATCATAAATTATAATCTTAGTATAGCCCGGTCAGCTGACCCATTAAAGCGCGCCAACCAGCGCTATTTATATCAGGATCCGGAACTGCTTCGGTTCGGCCCGTGAACCCGAGACAGACCTCTACAGTAACAGCAGGTGAGCGTGTGTGTTCGTCTATGTGTGTTGCGTAGTTGCCGAGTGTGCACCCTGAACGATATACGGTGGTTTAGGGAGTTTAGCGAAATGCGCGAACGTTTGTATCACTGCTAGACCGCGAGATGCGGTCTTTTAGAAGACAGTTGGGATGGAGCTTTGCTCCGCCGGAACAATGAGAGCGCAGCGTGCGCTCCCAGCACCGGCACTCTCTGAGAGAAAGAGCGCGCCGGTCTGGGAATGACGGGCGTTGAATGGCGCTCCGTCACATTGATTAATAGGCCTGAGTCATAAATAGCTGCAACGCTTCCTCCTCGACCACTGCCTCGAGCTATATGAGTATTAATATGACTTGGAGGAGTGGATTTATTTAGGCTAACATATTTTTCATGACACAGCCAGGTTTCAGTTAGACAGAGTAAATCAGTATGGTTATCTGATATCAGATCATTTACTAATACGGCTTTAAATGGCAGAGATCTGATGTTTAAAAGTCCACATTTTATTTTCTGATTTTGTTGCATTATCACAGATTTGGTGTGGATTTGTATCAAGTTTTTCTGTATAGCGCCTCTTCTGTTCACAGCGTTTGTATAATATACTGAGCTGGAAAACGCTCCACAGGGACCGCAGAGAGGCGTATAAGACTGCTACTCTGCTCCCTGGGTATCTGTGATAAAGGCAGAGCAGAGAGGTTTATTAAACTGCGACTCTGCTTCCTGATCCAAACACTGTGTTGGCATGGTTTTAGACCGCTAACAACTGCGGGCCGTATGTTATGAATAAAAGTAAATTTAGTACATTGACTAAATTAATTTAAAAATAAATGAAAAGCAGATTTAGGACATTGACTTAATTAATTTAAAATAAAAAGTAGATTAGTACATTGATTAAATTAATTTAACAATAAATAAATATAAATCAGATTTAGATTAAGTACATTGACTAAATTATTTTAAAAATAAAAAAGCAGATTTAGTACATTGATTAAATTTATTTAAAATAAAAAGTAGATTAGTACATTGACTAAATTAATTTAAAAATTAAAAAGCGGATTAATTACATTGAATAAATTAATTTAAAATAAAAAGTAGATTAGTACATTGACTAAATTAATTTAAAAAATTTAAAAATATTAAGCAGATTTAGTACATTGACTAAATTAATTTAAAAATGAATAAAAAGCAGATTTAGTACATTGACTTAATTATTTTAAATTAAAAAGTAGATAAGTACATTGATTCAATTAATTTAAAAATATATAAGTATAAAGCAGATTTAGATTAAGTACATTGACTAAATTATTTAAAAAAAAAGCAGATTTAGTACAATGACTAAATTAATTTAGAAATAAGTAAAAAGCAGACTAGTACAGTGACTAAATCAATTTAAAAATAGATAAAAAGCAGATTTAGTATATTAACAAAATTTATTTAAAATAAAAGTAGATTAGTACATTAACTAAATTAATTTAAAAATATATAAGTATAAAGCAGATTTAGATCTAGTACATTGACTAAATTAATTTAAAAATAAATAAAAAGTGGATTTAGTACATTGAATAAATTAATTTGAAATAAAAAAGTAGATTAGTACATTGACTAAATTAATTTAAAAATAAATAGAAAGTGGATTTAGTACATTGAATGAAATTAAATTAAAATAAAAAAGTAGATTAGTACATTGATTAAATTAATTTAAAAATAAAAAATATAAAGCAGATTTAGATTAAGTACATTGACTAAATTATTTAAAAAATAAAAATGCAGATATAGTACATTGACTAAATTAATTTAAAAATAAATGTAAAGCAGATTTAGTACATTGACTAAATTAATTTAAAAATAAGTAAAAAGCTGACTAGTACAGTGACTAAATCAATTTAAAAATAAATAAAAAGCAGATTTAGTATATTAACAAAATTAATTTAAAATAAAAAGTAGATTAGTACATTGCTTAAATTAATTTAAAAATAAAAATATATAAAGCAGATTTAGTACATTGACTAAATTAATTTAAAAATAAATAAAAAGTGGATTTAGTACATTGAATAAATTACTTTAAAATAAAAAGGTAGATTAGAACATTGACTAACTTAATTTAAAAATAAAAAATATAGAGCAGATTTAGATTTAGTACATTGACTAAATTAATTTTAAAATGAATAAAAAGCAGATTTAGTACATTGACTTAATTATTTTAAATTAAAAAGTAGATAAGTACATTGATTCAATTAATTTAAAAATATATAAGTATAAAGCAGATTTAGATTAAGTACATTGACTAAATTATTTTAAAAAAAAGCAGATTTAGTACAATGACTAAATTAATTTAAAAATAAGTAAAAAGCAGACTAGTACAGTGACTAAATCAATTTAAAAATAGATAAAAAGCAGATTTAGTATATTAACAAAATTAATTTAAAATAAAAGTAGATTAGTACATTGACTAAATTAATTTAAAAATAAAAATAAATAAAGCAGATTTAGATCTAGTACATTGACTAGATTAATTTAAAAATAAATAAAAAGTGGATTTAGTACATTGAATAAATTAATTTAAAATAAAAGAGTAGATTAGTACATTGACTAAATTAATTTAAAAATAAATAGAAAGTGGATTTAGTACATTGAATGAAATTAATTTAAAATAAAAAAGTAGATTAGTACATTGACTAAATTAAGTTAAAAATATAAAGCAGATTTAGATTAAGTACATTGACTAAATTATTTAAAAAATAAAAATGCAGATATAGTACATTGACTAAATTAATTTAAAAATAAATGTAAAGCAGATTTAGTACATTGACTAAATTAATTTAAAAATAAGTAAAAAGCAGACTAGTACAGTGACTAAATCAATTTAAAAATAAATAAAAAGCAGATTTAGTATATTAACAAAATTAATTTAAAATAAAAAGTAGATTAGTACATTGCTTAAATTAATTTAAAAATAAAAATATATAAAGCAGATTTAGTACATTGACTAAATTAATTTAAAAATGAATAAAAAGCGGATTTAGTACATTGACTTAATTTATTTAAAATAAAAAGTAGATGAGAACATTGACTTAATTAATTTAAAAATAAATAAAAAGCGGATTTAGTACATTGAATTAATTAATTTAAAATAAAAAGTAGATTAGTACATTGACTAAATTAGTTTAAAAATTTAAAAATATTAAGCAGATTTAGATTTAGTACGTTGACTAAATTAATTTAAAAATGAATAAAAAGCAGATTTAGTACATTGACTTAATTATTTTAAATTAAAAAGTAGATAAGTACATTGATTCAATTAATTTAAAAATATATAAGTATAAAGCAGATTTAGATTTAGTACATTGACTAAATTATTTTAAAAAAAAGCAGATTTAGTACATTGACTAAATTAATTTAAAAATGAATAAAAAGTGGATTTAGTACATTGAATAAATTACTTTAAAATAAAAAAGTAGATTAGAACATTGACTAACTTAATTTAAAAATATAAAGCAGATTTAGATTTAGTACATTGACTAAATTAATTTTAAAATGAATAAAAAGCAGATTTAGTACATTGACTTAATTTATTTAAAATAAAAAGTAGATGAGAACATTGACTTAATTTATTTAAAAATAAATAAAAAGCGGATTTAGTACATTGAATTAATTAATTTAAAATAAAAAGTAGATTAGTACATTGACTAAATTAGTTTAAAAATTTAAAAATATTAAGCAGATTTAGATTTAGTACGTTGACTAAATTAATTTAAAAATGAATAAAAAGCAGATTTAGTACATTGACTTAATTATTTTAAATTAAAAAGTAGATAAGTACATTGATTCAATTAATTTAAAAATATATAAGTATAAAGCAGATTTAGATTTAGTACATTGACTAAATTATTTTTAAAAAAAGCAGATTTAGTACATTGACTAAATTAATTTAAAAATAAATAAAAAGCAGATTTAGTATATTAACAAAATTAACTTTAAAAAAAAGTAGATTAGTACATTGACTAAATTAATTTAAAAATAAATAAAAAGGTGGATTCAGTACATTGAATAAATTAATTTAAAATAAAAAAGTAGATTTGTACATTGACTAAATTATGTTAAAAATATAAAGCAGATTTAGATTAAGTACATTGACTAAATTATTTAAAAAATAAAAATGCAGGTATAGTACATTGACTAAATTAATTTAAAAATAAGTAAAAAGCAGACAAGTACAGTGACTAAATCAATTTAAAAATAAATGAAAAGCAGATTTAGTATATTAACAAAATTAATTTAAAATAAAAAGTAGATTGGTACATTGCTTAAATTAATTTAAAAATAAAAATATATAAAGCAGATTTAGTACATTGACTAAATTAATTTAAAAATGAATAAAAAGCAGATTTAGTACATCGACTTAATTTATTTAAAATAAAAAGTAGATTAGAACATTGATTTAATTAATTTAAAAATAAATGAAAAGCAGATTTAGTACATTGACTCAATAATTTAAAATAAAACGTAGATTGGTACATTGATTAAATTAATTTAAAAATATATAAATATAAAGCAGATTTAGATTAAGTACATTGACTAAATTATTTAAAAAATAAAAAAGCAGATTTAGTACATTGACTAAATTAATTTAAAAATAAGTAAAAAGTGGATTTAGTACATTGAATAAATTAATTTAAAAATTAATAGAAAGCAGATTTAGTACATTGACTTAACTATTTTAAATTAAAAAGTAGGTTAGTACATTGATTAAATTAATTTAAAAATTAATAAATATTAAGCAGATTTAGATTTAGTACATTGACTAAATTAGTTTAAAAATAAATGTAAAGCAGATTTAGTACATTGATTAAATTAATTTAAAAATAAATGTAAAGCAGATTTAGTACATTGACTAAATTAATTTAAAAATAAATGTAAAGCAGATTTAGTACATTGACTAAATTTAAGTTAAAAATAAGTAAAAAAGCAGACTAGTACAGTGACTAAATTAATTTAAAAATAAATGAAAAGCAGATCTAGTACATTGACTTAATTAATTTAAAATAAAAAGTAGATTAGTACATTGATTAAATTAATTTAAAAATATATAAATATAAAGCAGATTTAGATTATGTACATTGACTAAATTATTTAAAAAATAAAAAAGCAGATTTAGTACATTGACTGAATTAAGTTAAAAATAAGTAAAAAGCAGACTAGTACAGTGACTAAATTAATTTAAAAATAAATGAAAAGCAGATTTAGTACATTGACTCAATAATTTAAAATAAAACGTAGATTGGTACATTGATTAAATTAATTTAAAAATATATAAATATAAAGCAGATTTAGATTAAGTACATTGACTAAATTATTTAAAAAATAAAAAAGCAGATTTAGTACATTGACTAAATTAATTTAAAAATAAGTAAAAAGTGGATTTAGTACATTGAATAAATTAATTTAAAAATTAATAGAAAGCAGATTTAGTACATTGACTTAACTATTTTAAATTAAAAAGTAGGTTAGTACATTGATTAAATTAATTTAAAAATTAATAAATATTAAGCAGATTTAGATTTAGTACATTGACTAAATTAGTTTAAAAATAAATGTAAAGCAGATTTAGTACATTGACTAAATTAATTTAAAAATAAATGTAAAGCAGATTTAGTACATTGACTAAATTAATTTAAAAATAAATGTAAAGCAGATTTAGTACATTGACTAAATTTAAGTTAAAAATAAGTAAAAAAGCAGACTAGTACAGTGACTAAATTAATTTAAAAATAAATGAAAAGCAGATCTAGTACATTGACTTAATTAATTTAAAATAAAAAGTAGATTAGTACATTGATTAAATTAATTTAAAAATATATAAATATAAAGCAGATTTAGATTATGTACATTGACTAAATTATTTAAAAAATAAAAAAGCAGATTTAGTACATTTACTAAATTAATTTAAAAATAAATGTAAAGCAGATTTAGTACATTGACTTAATTTAAAATAAAAAAGTAGATTAGGACATTGACTCACTTAATTTAAAAATAAAAAATATAAAGCAGATTTGGTACATTAACAAAATTAATTTAAAATAAAAAGTATATTAGTACATTGATTAAATTAATTTAAAAATAAAAATATATAAAGCAGATTTAGATTTAGTACATCGACTAAATGAATTTAAAAATAAGTAAAAAGTGGATTTAGTACATTGAATAAATTAATTTAAAATAAAAAAGTAGATTAGTACATTGATTAAATTAATTTAAAAATAAAAAATATAAAGCAGATTTAGATTTAGTACATTGACTAAATTTATTTAAAATAAAAAGTAGATTAGTACATTGACTAAATTAATTTTTAAAAATGAATAAAAAGCAGATTTAGTATGTTGACTTAATTATTTTCAACTAAAAATTAGATTAGTACATTGATTAAATTAATTTTAAAATAAATATATAAAGCAGATTTAGTACATTGACTAAATTAATTTAAAAATAAATCAAAAGTGGATTTAGTACATTGAATAGATTAATTTAAAATAAAAAAGTAGATTAGTACATTGACTAACTTAATTTAAAAATGAATAAAAAGCAGATTAAGTACACTGACTTAATTATTTGAAATTAAAAAGTAGATTAGTACATTGATTAAATTAATTTAAAAATAAATAAATATAAAGCAGATTTAGATTAAGTCCATTAACTAAATTATTTAAAAAATAAAAAAGCAGATTTAGTACATTGACTGAATTAAGTTAAAAATAAGTAAAAAGCAGACTAGTACAGTGACTAAATTAATTTAAAAATAAATGAAAAGCAGATTTAGTACATTGACTTAATTTAAAATAAAAAGAAGATAAGTACATCGATTAAATTAATTTAAAAATAAAAAATATAAAGCAGATTTAGATTTAGTACATTGACTGAATTAATTTAAAAATGAATAAAAAGCAGATTTTGTACATTGACTAAATTTATTTAAAATAAAAAGTAGATATGTACATTGACTAAATTAATTTAAAAATAAATAAAAAGCAGATTTAGTATGTTGACTTAATTATTTTAAACTAAAAGGTAGATTAGTACATTGATTAAATTAATTAAAAAATTAATAAATATTAAGCAGATTTAGATTTAGTACATTGACTAAATTAATTTAAAAATAAATGTAAAGCAGATTTAGTACATTGACTAAATGAATTTAAAAATAAATGTAAAGCAGATTAAGTACATTGACTAAATGAATTTAAAAATGAATAAAAAGCAGATTTAGTATGTTGACTTAATTATTTTAAACTAAAAAGTAGATTAGTACATTGATTAAATTAATTTAAAAATTAATAAATATTAAGCAGATTTAGATTTGGTACATTGACTAAATTAATTTAAAAATAAATGTAAAGCAGATTTAGTACATTGACTAAATGAATTTAAAAATAAATGTAAAGCAGATTTAGTACATTGACTAAATTAATTTAAAAATAAGTAAAAAGCAGACTAGTACAGTGACTGAATTAATTTAAAAATAAATGAAAAGTGGGTTTAGTACATTGAATAAATTAATTTAAAATAAAAAAGTAGATTAGTACATTGACTAACTTAATTTAAAAATAAAAAAATATGAAGCAGATTTAGATTTAGTACATTGACTAAATCCTTTTAAAAATAAAAAAGCAGATTTAGTACATTGACTCAATTAATTTAAAAATAAATGTAAAGCAGATTTAATACATTGACTAAATTAATTTAAAAATAAGTAAAAAGCAGACAAATACAGTGACTAAATCAATTTAAAAATAAAGAGAAAGCAGATTTAGTATATTAACAAAATTAATTTGAAATAAAAAGTAGATTAGTACATTGATTAAATTAATTTAAAAATAAAAAATATATAAAGCAGATTTAATACATTGACTAAATTAATTTAAAAATAAAAAAGCAGATTAAGTACATTGACTAAATTAATTTAAAAATAAGTAAAAAGTGGATTTAGTACATTGAATAAATTAATTTAAAAATTAATAGAAAGCAGATTTAGTACATTGACTTAATTATTTTAAATTAAAAAGTAGATTAGTACATTGATTAAATTAATTTAAAAATTAATAAATATTAAGAGATTTAGATTTAGTACATTGACTAAATTAGTTTAAAAATAAATGTAAAGCAGTTTTAGTACATTGACTAAATTAATTTAAAAATAAATGTAAAGCAGATTTAGTACATTGACTAAATTAATTTAAAAATAAATGTAAAGCAGATTTAGTACATTGACTAAATTTAAGTTAAAAATAAGTAAAACAGCAGACTAGTACAGTGACTAAATTAATTTAAAAATAAATGTAAAGCAGATCTAGTACATTGACTAAATTTAAGTTAAAAATAAGTAAAAAAGCAGACTAGTACAGTGACTAAATTAATTTAAAAATAAATGAAAAGCAGATCTAGTACATTGACTTAATTAATTTAAAATAAAATGTAGATTAGTACATTGACTAAATTAATTTAAAAATAAATAAAAAGCAGATTTAGTATGTTGACTTAATTATTTTAAACTAAAAGGTAGATTAGTACATTGATTAAATTAATTTAAAAATTAATAAATATTAAGCAGATTTAGATTTAGTACATTGACTAAATTAATTTAAAAATAAATGTAAAGCAGATTAAGTACATTGACTAAATTAATTTAAAAATAAATGTAAAGCAGATTTAGTACATTGACTAAATTAATTTAAAAATAAGTGAAAAGCAGACTAGTACAGTGACTAAATTAATTTAAAAATAAAACAAAAGCAGATATAGTACATTGACTTAATTAATTTAAAATAAAAAGTAGATAAGTACATTGACTTAATTAATTTAAAAATATATAAATATAAAGCAGATTTAGATTAAGTACATTGACTAAATTAATTTAAAAATAAATGTAAAGCAGATTTAGTACATTGACTAAATTAATTTAAAAATAAGTAAAAAGCAGACAAGTACAGTGACTAAATCAATTTAAAAATAAAGAGAAAGCAGATTTAGTATATTAACAAAATTAATTTGAAATAAAAAGTAGATTAGTACATTGATTAAATTAATTTAAAAATAAAAAATATATAAAGCAGATTTAGTACATTGACTAAATTAATTTAAAAATAAATAAAAAGTGGATTTAGTACATTGAATAAATTAATTTAAAAAAAAAGTAGATTAGTACATTGACTAACTTAATTTAAAAATAAAAAATATGAAGCAGATTTAGATTTAGTACATTGACTAAATTAATTTATAAATGAATAAAAAGCAGATTAAGTACATTGACTTAATTATTTGAAATTAAAAAGTAGATTAGTACATTGATTAAATTAATTTAAAAATAAATAAATATAAAGCAGATTTAGATTAAGTACATTAACTAAATTATTCAAAAAATAAAAAAGCAGATTTAGTACATTGACTAAATTAATTTAAAAATAAATGTAAAGCAGATTTAGTACTTTGACTTAAGTTAAAAATAAATGTAAAGCAGATTTAGTACATTGACTAAATTAAGTTAAAAATAAGTAAAAAGCAGACTAGTACAGTGACTAAACTAATTTAAAAATAAATGACAAGCAGATTTAGTACATTGACTAAATTTAAAATAAAAAGTAGATCAGTACATTGATTAAATTAATCTAAATCTGCTTTATATTTTTTATTTTTAAATTAATTTAATCAATGTACTGATCTACTTTTTATTTAAATTTAGTCAATGTACTAAATCTGCTTGTCATTTATTTTTAAATTAATTTAGTCACTGTACTAGTCTGCTTTTTACTTATTTTTAAATTAATTTAGTCAATGTACTAAATCTGCTTTATATTTTTTATTTTTAAATTAAGTACATTAACTAAATTATTTAAAAAATAAAAAAGCAGATTTAGTACATTGACTAAATTAATTTAAAAATAAATGTAAAGCAGATTTAGTACATTGACTAAATTAATTTAAAAAATGAATTAATAGCAGATTTAGTACATTGACTAAATTAATTTAAAATATAAAGTAGATTAGTACATTGACTTAATTAATTTAAAAAATAAATATAAAGCAGATTTAGTACATTGAATAAATTAATTTAAATTAAAAAGTACATTAGTACATTGACTAACTTAATTTAAAAGTAAAAAATATAAAGCAGATTTAGTACAGTGAATAAATAAATTTAAAAAATAAATAAAAAGCAGATTTAGTTCATTAACAAAATTAATTTAATATAAAAGTATATTAGTACATTGATTAAATTAATTTAAAAATAATTAAAAAGTGGATTTATTACATTGAATAAATTAATTTAAAATAAAAAAGATAAGTACATTGATTAAATTAATTTAAAAATAAAAAATATAAAGCAGATTTAGATTAAGTACATTGACTAAATTAATTTAAAAATGAATAAAAAGCAGATTTTGTACATTGACTAAATTTATTTAAAATAAAAAGTAGATTAGTACATTGACTAAATTAATTTAAAAATGAATAAAAAGCAGATTTAGTACATTGACTAAATTAATTTAAAAATGAATAAAAAGCAGATTTAGTATGTTGACTTAATTATTTTAAACTAAAAAGTAGATTAGTACATTGATTAAATTAATTTAAAAATTAATAAATATTAAGCAGATTTAGATTTGGTACATTGACTAAATTAATTTAAAAATAAATGTAAAGCAGATTTAGTACATTGACTAAATGAATTTAAAAATAAATGTAAAGCAGATTTAGTACATTGACTAAATTAATTTAAAAATAAGTAAAAAGCAGACTAGTACAGTGACTGACTTAATTAAAAAATAAATGAAAAGTGGGTTTAGTACATTGAATAAATTAATTTAAAATAAAAAAGTAGATTAGTACATTGACTAACTTAATTTAAAAATAAAAAAATATGAAGCAGATTTAGATTTAGTACATTGACTAAATCATTTTAAAAATAAAAAAGCAGATTTAGTACATTGACTAAATTAATTTAAAAATAAATGCAAAGCAGATTTAATACTTTGACTAAATTAAGTTAAAAATAAGTGATAAGCAGACTAGTACAGTGACTAAATGAATTTAAAAATAAATGAAAAGCAGATTTAGTATGTTGACTTAATTAATTTAAAATAAAAAGTAGATTAGTACATTGATTAAATTAATTTAACAATAAATAAATATAAAGCAGATTTAGATTAAGTACATTGACGAAATTATTTAAAAAATAAAAAAGCAGATTTAGTACATTGACTAAATTTATTTAAAATAATTAGTAGATTAGTACATTGACCAAATTAATTTAAAAATGAATAAAAAGCAGATTTAGTACATTGACTAAATTATTTTAAACTAAAAAGTAGATTAGTACATTGATTAAATTGATTTAAAAATTAATAAATATTAAGCAGATTTAGATTTAGTACATTGACTAAATTAATTTAAAAATAAATGTAAAGCAGATTTAGTACATTGACTAAATTAATATAAAAATAAATGTAAAGCAGATTTAGTACATTGACTAAATTAATTAAAAAATTAATAAAAAGCAGATTTAGTACATTGACTTAATTATTTTAAATTAAAAAGTAGATTAGTACATTGATTAAATTAATTTAAAAATAAATAAATATTATGCAGATTTAGATTAAGTACATTGACTAAATTAAGTAAAAAATAAGTAAAAAGCAGACTAGTACAGTGACTAAATTAATTTAAAAATAAATAAAAAGCAGATTTAGTGTTTTAACAATATTAATTTAAAATAAAAAGTAGATAAGTACATTGATTAAATTAATTTAAAATAAAAAATATAAAGAAGATTTAGATTTAGTACATTGACTAAATTAATTTAAAAATAAATAAAAAGCAGATTTAGTACATTGACTAAATTAATTTAAAAATGAATAAAAAGCAGATTTAGTATGTTGACTTAATTATTTTAAACTAAAAAGTAGATTAGTACATTGATTAAATTAATTTAAAAATTAATAAATATTAAGCAGATTTAGATTTGGTACATTGACTAAATTAATTTAAAAATAAATGTAAAGCAGATTTAGTACATTGACTAAATGAATTTAAAAATAAATGTAAAGCAGATTTAGTACATTGCTTTTTACTTATTTTTAAATTAATTTAGTCAGACTAGTACAGTGACTGAATTAATTTAAAAATAAATGAAAAGTGGGTTTAGTACATTGAATAAATTAATTTAAAATAAAAAAGTAGATTAGTACATTGACTAACTTAATTTAAAAATAAAAAAATATGAAGCAGATTTAGATTTAGTACATTGACTAAATCATTTTAAAAATAAAAAAGCAGATTTAGTACATTGACTAAATTAATTTAAAAATAAATGTAAAGCAGATTTAATACTTTGACTAAATTAAGTTAAAAATAAGTGATAAGCAGACTAGTACAGTGACTAAATGAATTTAAAAATAAATGAAAAGCAGATTTAGTATGTTGACTTAATTAATTTAAAATAAAAAGTAGATTATTACATTGATTAAATTAATTTAACAATAAATAAATATAAAGCAGATTTAGATTAAGTACATTGACGAAATTATTTAAAAAATAAAAAAGCAGATTTAGTACATTGACTAAATGTATTTAAAATAATTAGTAGATTAGTACATTGACCAAATTAATTTAAAAATGAATAAAAAGCAGATTTAGTACATTGACTAAATTATTTTAAACTAAAAAGTAGATTAGTACATTGATTAAATTAATTTAAAAATTAATAAATATTAAGCAGATTTAGATTTAGTACATTGACTAAATTAATTTAAAAATAAATGTAAAGCAGATTTAGTACATTGACTAAATTAATATAAAAATAAATGTAAAGCAGATTTAGTACATTGACTAAATTAATTAAAAAATTAATAAAAAGCAGATTTAGTACATTGACTTAATTATTTTAAATTAAAAAGTAGATTGGTACATTGATTAAATTAATTTAAAAATAAATAAATATTATGCAGATTTAGATTAAGTACATTGACTAAATTAAGTTAAAAATAAGTAAAAAGCAGACTAGTACAGTGACTAAATTAATTTAAAAATAAATAAAAAGCAGATTTAGTGTTTTAACAAAATTAATTTAAAATAAAAAGTAGATAAGTACATTGATTAAATTAATTTAAAATAAAAAATATAAAGAAGATTTAGATTTAGTACATTGACTAAATTAATTAAAAAATAAATAAAAAGCAGATCAAGTACATTGACTAAATTAATTTAAAAATAAATAAAAAGCAGATTTAGTACATTGACTAAATTAATTTATAAGTACATGAAAAAAAAAGATAAAGTAATCCTGGTTTGCACCGTCGGGGTCAGCAGCTCCTCCTCGACAGTGTCCTTCCAGGCTCGGTCTCCCTCTTAGGCTAAAAGATCATGGAACAATTGTAAAACATGTTTGATTTGATCGGAGTGACAGCTGACTGAACAGATAAAGCAGCAGAATTAATCGAGCCTGGCTGTTAGCCTGGTCTGGGCCACCAGCATAGAATAAATCTCCATGGCCTCTTGTGCAACTGAGTCATCGATAAAGTAAGCCAGGATAACAGGCATATCCCAGCCTAATCCCTTGTCTACCTTCCATGCAATAGCCCCAAGACAACTTTCGTGGAATAATTTAATGTCCACACAAATCCCTGCTCTTTACAGCACAATAGATCACACGCGATAATTTGAACATATGTCATATATACACCCTACAGTTGTGTGTTTTGGTTTTTCTTTGCACTATGTCAGACAACTTTTTAAAAGTGTTATTGATTTTGTTTTTATTGTTCTAATCTTTTTTTTTTTTAAATTCTGCCTTTATTTTTTTGAATTTTCTTCCTTGGTATCGAAAAATTAAAATTTTTTGCACAGTAGTGAATATGGTCTACGATAGTATCTAAATTGTTGTTTTTCACGATAGATGACATCACAAAATCGAATGTCCCTCATTTTGCGAAAAACAATCAAAACACACCATTTTGAGAGGCCACACATTCACTGCATGATCAAGCCTTGTAAGACTAGTAGCGGACTACTGCCGCTGTTGCCAGATTAGACTTTTATCAGCCAAAAGATTTAGGCGGTTTTGCCAGGGTTTTTTTCTGGTTTGGAAATTAAATCTCAATTCGGCAGCCGTGACTATAGTGCGTGCACATATGGGGATATTGATTTTTGTTAATATCGCACACCTACATTCATTTTCCAATAATGTCTTATTTTATGAGAATGCACAATGGCAAACATACACCATATATATTTATTTATATATATATATATATATATATATATATATATACGCACACACACACGCAGATGCAGAGGTGGAAAGTAACTGAGTACATTTACTCAAGTACCGTACTTAAGTACAATTTTGAGGTACTTGATTTATTACATTTGATGCTACTTTATACTTATACTCCACTACATTACAGAAGAACTATTGTACTTTTTACTCCACTACATTCTTAGTTATTTTACCGATTCAGATTCTTAATACAAAATATTATCAACAAATTAATACCATATATTGTTATAGATTAAGATACACTGCGCTGAAAATAAAATTAGCCCAGAGCGAGATAGAGACCCTTCATATGTGTATATATCAGTGACAGTTAAAAGTATAACTCTGTGTACCTGCTGTAGTCAGACAGTCAGACAGTCAGACAGTCAGACAGACAGACAGACAGACAGACAGACAGACAGACAGACAGACAGACAGACAGACAGACAGACAGACAGACAGTGTCAGTGTCAGTGTTTGGATTTGATTTTAACCCATCTGTCGTCAACATATCTGAACCAATAGCTGTGTGTTGTTCCTTTAAAGGTGTTTAGTTCCACTGGTACACCTCGCTTGACAAAGCCGTAGATTCTCATCCTGGTTTGGTGCATGTGCAACTAATTTAACCAGAATGATCAGAACAGACTAGATCAAGTTTGGCTTTTTCATTTATCGCGGACATTTTAATTCTGCCTTCCTGCAACAGCCCCCTGATGCAGTGAAAATTTGAAAGAAAGCACATAACTGTAGGGTCTATATATGACAAATATTTTCAAGTTCTCTTGTTTGTTTTCTTGTGTTGTAGAGCTCAGGGATTTGTGTGGACATTAAATGATTCCATGAAGGAGGTTAAACCTTGGATTCAGTTGGTGAATCAGTTGTTGTTAGTCAGGTGTCTCCATAGTGTAAACGGTGATCTGGTCCATGCGAATGTATTCAGCTACAGTCTTGTTTATCTTCTGTGTTTCTGCTGACTTAGCTCCATATTATCTCTGCTGATTAAATCGTAAGTATAGCAGCTGCCACAGTTTCTGTCTCACTGTTGGTTGACTTTTCAGACCCGTTACTGTGTCACCCTGACACGTTAGACACAATGACTGATAATGTTAGCTGCTCAGGACTACTAGCATTAATCAGAATCAGAAATACTTGAATAATCCCCAGGGGAAATTATTTTTGTTACACAACTCCAGATATACAAACAAGTATTATACAAACTAAACATGTATTAGAAAAGACTCAAATGTAAATTTATAGAAATTAATATTTACAGTAGTGAAGTATAAAGATGATCAAAGATTGTGTGTGGTTGAGTCTGAATTACCGAGAGGAGGTGACAGACTCTCCACCGGCCCTCCTGATCAGTTTGTTCAGTCTGTTGGTGTCTACGAATTTCAGAGTGGAGTCTTGTCAGCTGTCTTCTCACCAGGTCATGCGTGAAGGACACTGTAGAGGTGTCCGTCAGGGGAGGGCTGAGGTCATAAGGTATGGAGCTAGAACAGTGACAGTTAACTGAGGTATTGAAGAAAAAAATGTAAGCACTGAAAAAATGTTCAACTTAAAAATAAAATACAAAAAAAAGAAATCATCTCACAATCATGTTTTGCATTTTCATTTTAATATTTGTATGCATTATGATGGGTTTTTCAATTTGAATCTATAGATTTTTCTTGATGTCTGGTTTTTTTCAATAATTACCACATTTATGAGGCCTTGTGTATCAGCAATAACACTGCCCTGAAAGACCTATTAGACAATAAATACTAGATCATAGAGGACAGATGAACATCCAGGGGCTGAGTTGAGGTATTAGCCTAACCTCTGCCAAAACAGCACAGCGTCCAAACAGTGGCAGAAATACAGACTTACTTGAGATCTGGTAAAATTGTGGAAGCCATTGATCACAGATCACGGTGCTTAAAGTATGCAAATTATCCTTAAAGGCCCCCTCCTTGTCCCTCCCCTCAAGCCCCTCCTCTCCACTCCAAAAGAGTGACAGAAAGTTGAAACTGAAAACCGGTGACCTTGAAAAAAGACACTCAAGAAAAAAATTAAAGATTGAGATTGAAAAAAAAATCATAATGCTTAGAAATATCAATATAAAAGAACATATCATGATCGTAAGATTATAATGTTTTAATGTTTGTGTTTTATTTTCAATTGAACATTTTTTTAAAGTGTTAAAACTTGTTGTTTCAATGCCGATTTTTCATTTTCTTTGTAATGCAGGTATATATGCTGGCAAATGTCACATCACTTCTATTTGTTTTAGTTTTTTTTATAAAATATATTGTACGTAAATTCATTGCGGATCATTACTAATACTTTGCTTAAAATGTACTTAGTAATTGTGAAAAAATAAATTCTTTATAGAAAAAGTATTTTCAATTAAATTTTATTTACAGTGCCAAATCATAACAAAATTTATCTCAGGACACTTTACAAAGTAGGTAAAGACCACAATCTATGAGTTATATAGGATTTACAGAGACCCAACAATTCCCCCTTTGAGCACAGTAGCGTTGAAAACCTTCCCTTTAACAGGCAAGAACGTCTGACAGACCCAGCTCTATGGAGGACGGACAACTGTCTTGACCGGTTGGGGAGGAAGAAAAGGAGAGGGAAAAGACAAAGATGGAAAGAGAGAGAGACAAAGACGGACACAAACACAAAAAGAGAGACAGTTCCAGAGATGCAAGCAACCACAAAAGTAAAACAGTAAGTATAATAATAGCTATAGTAATGTGAGTATAACTTATATGTTTTGCAGTTGTATAGTACAATAATAGAAACAATCACAGAGATGAAACACGATGCATTGATAATCGTTTTATAATCGCAGTGCAGTCCTCTGAATTGTAATCAAATTGAAGGTGCCTAGAGATTCCCATCCCAATGAATAGTAGAAATAATGGGAATAAAGGTAGTAGAAATATGAATATGAATAATTATGGTGGGGAATATGTCACAAAAACAGACAGACGAATAGATGAATAAAACACCATATTTTAGTCCAACTTTTCAATTTTATCTGAATAGCACCAAATCACAACTGAGGTTCTCTCATGACACCTGGAGTCAACCATGAGCAGATGACTTACAAGAACAGCACCATTCTGTCATTTTAACTCAAATTTTATAAGCTTGCCATTCTTACTTATACTAATAATGTTACCACCAGTAAAAAAAAAAACCTAATCAAATCCTTGTACTTTATAACCTCGCTGGTTATGTTGAAGAAAAGGACTAATGCCGGCGTCTCTTTGGAAATGAATACCTCCGCTCCATCATGTGTGTTTCCGACCACAATAAGCTGTAACGGGTGTGTTTTTCAGGAGGATTTAGCGATTCGGGCTCCCCAACGTCATATTACTTTTTCTACACACAACACAGCTAAACAATTAGCATTACCTATATTGCAGTAAGTACTGCTGATGGCTGCCCTCATGTTACTCTATAAGATACTGACAGAGGCATCTTGGTGGATCTTACTGGATTCTCCACGGCCGCTATTTTGTCCTCATCTTACATTCAAACTTTAAACTTCTTGTCCGTTAAATACTAGCATTGTCTGATTTAACTATTTTAAAGGGGTATGGTGCTGGCATGTTTTCCTGTTTTTTCTGTGAACCATTCATTTTTATGACATGTTCTGTTGTACGGCAGAAATACACTATAGCAGTAGGATTGACATCAGTGACAAGATGATTGGTTTTGGCACCAACAGCCAAGGCTGGATTACCAACCAGGCGAATTGGGCAACTGTCCCATGGCAACTAGGGATGCAAATTATAATTCATTAACCAATAGTTGTTTCATTTTATCAATCGATGATCGATTATTTGATAAACGCAATTCTTCTGAGAAGCTGAATTTCCCTCTGAATAGGTTAACTGTATAGACCCTTTTAATGGAATTCCATTACTAGGCAACAGCCTTGGTCCTTGTTAACTTCCTGTCAGCTGATGTTGTTCACATTCACTGCAACGGGAATCAAACTTGGACACATGTAGAATGTTTATGTTTACAACTTAAAAAAGGTCTATACTTAACATATTTATTTAGCAATATAAATAGTAGCAATCCTTATTAAAGGAACTTGCCTGTTAACCAGAGGTTTACACTCAACAATTATTGTACTAAAGTACATGTTTGAGGCTCCTGCCCCCTACTTGAGTATTTTCTTTTTATGCTCCTTTAAACTTCTACTCCACTACAAATCAGTGGAAATACTCTTCTTTTTACTCCACTACATTAACTGATTACTTCAGTTACTAGTTACTTTACCAATCTTAAAAGTACATATGAAACATTAGTTTATTCATCAAAAACTGGACTGACAAAATTTAACGTAATGTAAATGCAGAGTAATTTTTACACTCCAGTGGTAAAGTGGTGTTAAAGCATGATTTTTCTTAAAATGCCTTATCAAGTTGTAATCTTGACACAAAAAACACAGGCTTCACAGTGACAGTTAGACACAAAAACTTCTCTGTCATTCACTGGTGAATTGACGGTTTTGTGTGTCAACCTTTCTTTTTCAGAGTAGAAAGAGACATTGATGTGGTGATTTAACCACGGATTTAACCAACCATCTAACCATACAGAAACGATTGAGATCAACAACAGAGTGGAGCTTGAGGAGCTGTTGCCAAGAGGATTCACAAACCCACGAAGAAGAGCGTAGCAGGAGCGTGTGGAGCAAGTCTCCCAGCTCGCCGGGAGTCTACCCGCTGAGATCAGAGAGGACAGCAGTCTACATCAGCCACCACGGCCATGGATTACTGTTTCACACAGGCTTCTACTCAAAGGGCTAGGAAACATTCCATTCTTTGTTCGCAATCAATTGTGCAGTCCTAGTTTATACACATAAAAATACACATATATATTTCATTTGTATTTTGTCATTTTACTATGCACTTATTTACAGCAATTAATTAATTAGATACATCCCTAATAAACTCAAACATGTAAAGCACGTAAGTCTGTGCCCTGTCTTCCAGCAGGAGCAATCTTGCAATGGGTGGAGATTACAACAACTAAATGTTCAGTGGAGATCAAATTTAGAGAACAAATTAGAAATACTTGATTTATTCTGAAAGACTGTAATATCAGCTGTGGCTATACCACTGCTGTACTAGCATTTTTGTTTTAGATACCAAGAGAACCAAGGTACTTCAACAAAAAAATATTGTATTTAAAAGGTTATAAGCCCAACAATGCAGTCTCTCATCCACTGCCACTGTTTTACACACACAGTGCGGTAATCTGCAAATAGCAAAATATTGAAACAAGTTTAGATGAAAGCTGTCTATCTATTCTGTTTTTCTTAGTTTGACATAAATCTTTGGCCAAGTGCTATAAAGGAGCTCCTGGTTGAAACAAACCAGCACCCGTCTATACCATAGGTGGTTTTAATGGTTTTTTTATCAGATGCTGTAAGTGAGGTATTTGATGTATTTAAATTGAGGTCATTTATTTAAAGCATTAAATGTCACGCCGTGGTGAGGTTTGTCCCGTCTTTGGGTTTTTTGTCTTGTGAATTTCCTTTTTTATTTTGAAAGATAACTCTCCTCTCGTTCCAGGTCACTTGCCCTTCCTCTTGTGTCCCCGGTGTGACGTCATTCCCTTAATCCCGATTGTTTCCACCTGTGGTTCCCCTTCCCTCATGTGTAGAAAGTCTGTGTCTTCCCCCTTGTTCAGTGCCAGATTATTTCGTACCTTGTGTCAAATGTATCCAGCGTTTTTTCCCACAGTCTTGTTCATGCCATCAAGCTTATTGTTTCCACGTTCAGGTGATAGTATTTCTTGTTTTGTTAAAGTAAGTGTAGTGTTTTTGAATTCTTGTTTGTCCATTGTTTTCCCCTCCTGGTTGGACCGTCCTTGTTTAATTAATTATTTTGTTCACTTTGCCTTTTGTTTTTTCCTCCTGGATGGAGTGACTTTATTTTGTACTTTACTTTATTGCTGGCAACTTTCTTTTTGTTCCTCTTGTGCGGAGTGATTTTTTGTTTGTGGATTTTGCTCTGCGCCACGTTCCTGTCGTCAAGATAAAAAATTCAGTGTTGACCACGGCCAACCACATGGGACAGCTTTCCTCGCAGCTACATGACTTGCTGGGCATTTGTCTCGACCAGCGACCTCAGCTCCTCCTTCGTATAAGGGAGTGGGACGAGTGGAAGATGGGATTCAACACCCCTAGTGGACACTACGAGTATCGGCTCATGCCTTTTGGTCTCACCAATGCGCCGGCAGTGTTTCAGGCCATGATCAATGACGTGCTTAGAGACTTTCTTGACCACTTTGTCTACGTGTATCTCAACGACATAACTTAATTTACTCCCCAGACCTAGACACCCACCAGAGCCATGTTACCCAGGTGCTCAAAAGACTACTAGATAACCATCTTTATGTCAAAGCCAAGAAAAGTGTTTTTCATGCCGACACCGTATCTTTTCTGGGCTTCATTGTAGCCCCTGGAAAGGTACAGATGGACCCGGCTAAAGTTAGCGCAGTTCCGCTGGTCGCCGGAAGCAGAGAAGGCCTGGCAGACCCTCAAGAGACGCTTCACCTCAGCCCCCATCCTCACCATGCCTGATCTGCGCCGCCAATTCGTGGTTGAGGTGTACGTCTCCAACGAAGGGGTGGGAGCGGTCCTCTCACAGCGTCCAGAGCAGGACGGCAAGATGCACCCTTGCGCCTTTCTGTCTAAGCGGCTGTCCAAGGCGGAACTGAACTACGATGTCGGCAACCAAGAGTTGCTGGCAGAAAGTCGCCTTGGAAGAATGGAGGCATTGGCTTGAGGGGGTCCAGCTGACATGTGGTGGGCTTGGACTTATGGATGAGGTCGGAAATCTCTGAGAGAGTGGGGAGCTCGAAAGAGGAAAAGGGGTGGGCGGGTGGGTGTAGGTCAGAAGTGAAACTGGAGGAGTTTAAACCAAGACCCTGATGGATTGTCTGGATTATAGTGTTGAAGAAAGACATAAGAGAGTTATAGAAGGCAGTTGAGTACAAGTGGGGTGGTATAGAAACTGAGGATCTAGTGATATTGTTGAACAGTGAAAAGAGTGACTTTGTCATGAACGGTACAGAGATACAACACAAAAGAGAGGACCCAAGGCAGACACAGACGCGGAATAAAAGTACAAACAAATATTTAATTACAATTACAAACAAAATGCAAAACACTACATGGGAAAAACAGGCAATATCAATGACGAGACGGTCGAGGGAAAAACAGGAACAAGGAGATGCTGACATATTAGTAGGCGCAGGAATGCGATGGCGATCCGCCATCCTGCGGTTCTGCTCCGCCGTCTGAAGCAAGGCCCCTCGGGTCTCTCTCCAAATCCGACGTACTCTCCGGAGATGGATTTGGATGGACGGAACAGCTATCTCAGCTTCCTGGGCCGAAGCCTCGAAGGGAGACATACCTGTATACCTGAGTATTCCACCCAGGAGAGTTGTGATGACCACGACGAGGGATTGCGGGCACAGATGCAGCGAAGAGCGGCCTCAAGTGCCTGGTTAGCCCACTCCGTTAGACTTGGGATGGAACCCCGACGTTAAGCTAACCTTAGCTCCCAAAGCCTGGCAGAAAGCTTTCCAGACCCGATAGGTGAATTGGGGCCCACGGTCAGAAACGATGTCCGCTGGAATTCCGTGGATGCGGAAGACATGGTCCACCAGGATCTGTGCCGTCTCCATGGCGGACGGCAGCTGAGGAAGCGGGACAATGTGAACCATCTTAGAAAAACAGTCTACAATGGTGACAATTGTGTCATTACCTTGAGATACAGGAAGTCCTGTAACAAAATCCAAGGCGATATGGGACCATGGTCAACCGGGTACCGGGAGAGGACGGAGAAGACCTGCTGGAGGGCGATGAGAAGTCTTTCCCCGGGCGCAGGCGGTGCAGTCCAGGACAAACTCCAGATCCGTACCCATGGTCTTCCACCAGAAGTGCAGACGAAGAAGGGACGCGTCCTGGTGATTCCGGGATGACAGGAGAGACGAGAAGAGTGCCCCCACTGGAGCACCTGGGAGCGAACGCTGGCAGGAACAAACAGACGCCCAGGTGTACCACCACCAGGGTCGGGGTTAGAGCGCTGAGGATGGACTCATTCTCCCAGGTTAATGCTACCATCACACATGATGAGGGAACGATGTTATCCACAACGGATTCTTCCTCCTCGGCTGGTCCAAACTGCTGAGAAAGGGCAGCTGGCTTGATGCTTATTACTGCCAGGAATATAAGTCAAAGTGAAGTTTTAAGAATTGAGTTTCTTGGCGGTCTGAATATAAGCCAAGTTTTTGTGGTCAGTCCAGACCACGAATGGAACTTCTGCCCCCTAGCTCCCGGTTCCCAATGTCGTAGTTCCTCTCCGCAGGCGATAGCTTCTTAGAAAAGAATGCACATGGGTGAACCTTGTTATCAGATAATGCCTGCTGGGAAATAACCGCCCCAACTCCCAGATCCAAGGCATCTACTTCGACAATGAACTGGAGGGCAGTATCCGGTTGGACTAGCACGGGGGCGGACGGGAAACACTTCTTGAGAGTCAGAAAGGCATTGTTGGCGGCAGGAGACCAGTCAAAAGGAGTAGAGGGGGAAGTCAACCTAGTCATCGGTGAAACTACCTGGCTGTGGTTACGGATGAACCAACGGTAGAAGTTAGCGAAACCCAAAAATCGCTGAGTTGCTTCCTAGAGGTAGGCATCGACCATTCAGTCACCGCAGTGACCTTTGTAGGGTCAGCCCTAACCTGTCCACTCTCCACGATATACCCCAAAAATTTTACGGAGGAGACGTGGAACTCTCATTTCTCGGCTTTGACAAAGAGACAATTCTCCTAGAGACGCTGAAGAACCTGACGAATGTGCACCACATGCTCGTTCAAGTCCTTGGAAAAAATCAGGATGTTGTTCAGGTACACGAAGACAGCGATTAAGCATATCACGAAGTACGTCATTAACCAGGGCCTGAAAAACGGCTGGCGCGTTAGTTAACCCAAACGGCATGACCAGATACTCAAAGTGTCCTAGTGGAGTGTAGAAAGACTGTCTTCCACTCGTCCCCCTCCCTCACAAGATGATATGCGTTGCGAAGGTCTAGCTTGGAGAAGATGGTCGCTCAATGCAACGGCTCGAACGCGGAATTGATCAACGGGAGGGCTACTTGTTTTTAACCGTGATATTGTTGAGACCACAGTAGTCAAGGCAGGGGCGTAGCGATTTATCTTTTTTGGCCACAAAGAAAAAAACAGCTCCTAGTGGAGAAGAAGAGGGGCGAATGATCCCTGACTTAAGCTAGTCATTAATGTACGTTTCCCGTTCGGGACCTGACAGGTTATAGAGACGACTAGTGGGAAAAGTTGACCCGGGCAACAACTCAATGGGACAATCGTAAGGACGGTGAGGGGGTAAGGATAATGCCTTAGCCTTGCTAAATACCTCGGCGATATCTTGATACACGGGAGGCACGGAAGACAAGTCAGGAGGATGAGGTAGTAAGGAACTGGGGGTACTAGGACATCTAGGAGGAGCTGAACGAAGACAAGAAGAATGGCAATTGCTACTCCAATTCACAACCCTACCTGTTAACCAGTCAATAACTGGGTTGTGAGTGATAAGCCAGGGGAGACCAAGAACTAAGGGAGCATTAGTGGAAGGCAATGGACTGGTTACCAGCAAGAGACATGGTTAAAGGCAAAGTCTCTGCGGAGATCTGAGCGAGTTCGCTTCCACTGAGACTATTAACCATTAATGGAGTCTCTAGCTGGTTCACAGGAATAGCATGAGCTTTAACAAATTCAGTATAATATTAGTTTCAGTCCGAGAGTCAATTAATGCATGAAGGAAAAATTCCCTGCCCTCACAACTCAAAACTATGTCCAGATTAATACATTGGCGGGGACTATTAGGAACAACCGAACGACTCACCAGGACCCCGTCTTTGACTGGTGGGTCTGACAGTTTAACCGTCTGTGACAGTTGGCTATCTGATGATTGGGAGCTCCACAGTAAATACATAATCGGTCTCTAAAGCGCCGCTCAGGTTCAGCGGGAGTCAAGTGACTACGACCTAGCTGCATGTGTCATGGCTACTCTTGCATACAAAAAAGTTCAAAAATCGTCAGAGTAGTTTCTGAGGAGGAGGTCTACGACTCACTAAATAAAAAGCACTCGCGGAGATGTTTCTTGTTTCAACAAAAAGGGTTTCGCATTTATTTACATAAACAGAAATATCCTCCGGTTGACTTCAAACCATAAGCAAATAAAAAACATAATTTAGCGGTTGATAAACTGTTTCACTCCTCACTCCTTCAACACAAAAAGCCGACCAGCAAACCAGCTGTTCTCTCTCCTTAATCACGGGAGGAGGATGGCCTGACTAGGAGGAGTGCCATAAACAACAAAAACAATCATAATAAATAGTAGTTCATGTACATTACACATTCTAAATAGTTATCCTTATCATTATTTTATGCCGTTACCAAAATAAAGCAGTTACACAATAGAAAATAAATTATGCTACTTAAACTCAAAGTCCATTCAGTTACTTGATGATGACTTTCTGTCTTATCAAAGTTCATAATTATGTCAGAATATCTGAATCAGTCCATAGTGAAGGATGGAAATTCACGGCCTCCCTCCATTCATACGGCTGCCTCCATTAGAAGACAGAGCTTATCTATTGGTCGTTGAATCACACTGCTTTTGGTTTTAACCAAAACGCTCCTCACGAAACCCTTGGCATCTGGAAATGTCTTTACAACACGGCCAGTAATCCATGAGTTCCTTGGTGCTGTGTTGTCAACAATAATGACCAGATCTCCAGGACTCAGGTTCCTTTTTATGCTGTTCCACTTGCTCCTTTCTTGCATGAGTGGAAGATACTCTTTTGTCCAACGTCTCCAGAAGAGATCTGCAAGATACTGTGCTTGTCTCCATCTCTTCCTTGAATAATGATCCTTTTTTTCAAAAACCCCTGGTGGCATAGTTGTTTTCGCCTTCAGCTGAAGCAAATGGTTTGGGGATAGTGGTTCCAGGTCATTGGGGTCACTTGACACTGTAGTTATTGGTCGGTCCTTCAGGATGGCTTCTATCTCACACAGCGCTGTTGATAGGGTTTCATCGTCCAGTGTTTGCTGTTTTAGAAAAGATGTAAGGCTCTTTTTGACTAGTCTGATCAGTCTTTCCCAGACTCCGCCGTGGTGGGCTCCAAAAGGAGGGTTAAAAATCCACTTTATTCCTTCTATTAGAAGGGTGTTTTGAATCTTCTGATGATTCAGCTCTTTCAAAGCTTCCTGTAGTTCCCTTTGGGCTCCAACAAAGTTTGTCCCACAGTCAGTCCTGATACTTAAGACTGGTCCTCTTCTGCAGATGAATCTGCGAATAGCATTTATGCATGAATCTGTCGTTAGGAAGTTTGCCATTTCCAGGTGGATAGCTCGAGTCACCAGGCAGGTGAAGATGACCCCCCACCGTTTTACCTGAGTGCGGCCCCTCTTCACTTCAATGGGACCAAAGTAGTCAATGCCAACATGACTAAAGGGAGGTAGGTCCGGATACAACCGATCCTCAGGAAGATCTGCCATTTTCTGTTCACCAGGTCTTGCCTGCATGCGCCTGCAAAATACACAGTTCCTGATGATTTTCCTGGCTAAGGAGTTTGCATGAGGGAGCCAAAACCTTTGTCCTAGCCTGGAAAGCATATGGCTTCTTCCTGAGTGCCCAACTTGATGATGGATATGTTGTAGGATGAGGTTAGATATGTGAGCACCTTTAGGGAGAATAATTGTATTCTTCTGGTGCACTGGCATTGCACTTTTGTTTATTCTACCTCCTACTCTCAAGATGCCATTATCAAAAATTGGATCCAGTTTGCGGATGGTGCTTCTTGAACTGAGGGTTTTGCCGTGTTCCAGGCAAGTAAATTCATGGCTGAAGTAGCGTCTTTGTTCAAAACAAACGATTGCCCTCTCTGCCTCTTCCATATCCTCCACTGATAAGTTTTGTGTCCCGCGCTCATCTTTCAGTTTTCTCTTCGTCTCCGAAGACACGTGTGTCTGACCCTTTCTTATCTGACTTAGCAGTTGAAGTAGTTTTTTCACCATCAGTATCCAGGCTACAGACCTCTGAAGTTGGTTCCATGATGAGTGATACTTGATTAATGTGCCTATCGGATGTTGGTTTTCAATTCTCACACTGTTAACTGTGACCTCCTTTTTCACCTCGGGGTCATTTGCTGATATTTCTCCTAGACCTTGCGTGATCTTTGGCCATGTATTTTTCTCTCTGCCCAGGTATTCGGGTCCTCTCAGCCATCTTGATCTCAAGTAAGATTCTACATGCAACCCTCGTGATGCATCATCGGCTGGATTGTCTCTTGAATTTATGTGTATCCACTGGCTTGTGCGGGAGAGGTCATGGATCACTGCAACTCTATTGGATACAAATGTATGAAATCTCCTTGTTTGATTGTGGATATATTTTAATACAGATGTACTATCTGTCCAGAAAGTTGAATCTGTGAGTGGTAAATCCAACTCCTTCCTCAGCATCCGATCCACTTTTACAGCCAGTGTTGCTGCAGTGAGTTCAAGCCTGGGTATGGTAATCTGCTTGAGAGGTGAGACTCTGGCTTTTCCAAATATGAAGGAAATATTGATTTTGCCTTGCTGATTCATTAATCTAAGATAGCTTACAGTACCATAACCCGACTCACTTGCATCGCAGAAGTGATGCAGCTCAGCCGTCTCCACAGGGTCAAAGTTCTCAGGCTTTATGCATCTTGCTACTTGAAACCCACGTAACTGATTTAAATCCCCGATCCATCTCTGCCAAGGTGTTGCAAGTTCCTGTGGAATAATTTGATCCCATCCATACCTGGCTTTGCAGAGCTCTTGGAGTAGTTGTTTGGCTTTCAGGATGAAAGGAGAGAGAAAACCTAACGGGTCATAAACTGAACTAACTGTGGAGAGTATACCTCTCCTGGTAGCAGGCCGGCTTCTGACAGTTACTTTAAAGCTGAAGGTGTCACTGTGGGTGTTCCAGTGGATTCTAAGTGCAGGCTCAACTGTGATTTGTTCTTTCAGCTTTTCTTTATCCAGGTTCAGTTCCTTGACTGCCTTTGCTCTGTGATGCTCAGGAATGCTTGCTAACACCTCACAGTCATTGCTGACCCATTTTGTCAGTGTGAAGCCTCCCTGGCCGCAGGCTTCAGTGAGATCTTTGACAAGCTTCATAGCTTGGTCCACTGTTGCCACTGATCGGAGACAATCATCCACGTAAAAGTTAGTTTTGATGGTTTTCATAACTTCATCAGAGTAATGCTTCTGGTTGTCATCAGCAGTTTGACACAGGGCAAAATTAGCAATACTCAGGGATGATACAGCACCAAAGAGGTGAACTTTCATCCTGTAAACTTCAAGCGGTTTGCTGATATCACTCTCTGGCCACCACAAAAACCTCAGGAAATCTCTGTCCTTTTCAACAACCTGTACTTGATAAAACATTGCCTCAATGTCTGCCATAACGGCAATTTGTTCTTGACGAAACCTTAATAGAACTCCAATGAGGGTGTTTGTTAGGTCTGGACCTTGGAGGAGCTCCTTGTCCAGAGATGTTCCTTGAAATGAGGATGTACAGTCAAACACCACCCTCAGTTTGAGCTTTCGCTTGTGGTTGACACCATGATGCGGGATGTACCAGACCCGTTCGTCCTCTCTGCAAAGCTGCTGGGGTGGAACCTTTTCTGCATAACCCTTTTTGAGAATGTCTTCCATGAAGGAGGTGTATTCCTCAGCATACTTCTTATCCTTCCTAAAATTTTTCATAAGGTGCAGTGTGCGTTCCTTTACTATATCATAGTTGTCAGGCATGATCTTGTCTTTATCCCGGAAAGGCAATGGCAAATGATAGTGGCCATCTTTAAGAAATGCTGATTTGGAAGCAATCTCCATAAAATGTTTATCCTCAACTGACATCTCAATTTTCTCCTGATACATGTTTTCAGAGAAATCCTGGTTATACTGTCTGATGAGTAGATCCTTCAACTCAGCAACAGAGATTCTGTTACTTGACACTGCAATGGGCCCATCATGTTCTGCAGCACTATCAACACTGAGGGGTCCAGTTACCACCCATCCCAGTAAGGTTTGGACCGCATATGGTCCATTATCATGACTGTTTATTATTTGCCATGGCTCCATTGCTCGAGGAACATCAGTCCCAATGAGGAGTTCAATGTCTGCCTCAATTTCTTTTAACTGGATGCCACTGAGATAAGGCCACTTCTTCAAATCAGCTTCTGTGATTATATTTTCTGTTGAGACAGGGATTTTGCTCTGTGTGTAAACTTTCGGAAGGTCAAGATATGTGCAGCCTTCCAAGTCTCCCACCTCCAGTCCTCTGACCTCATAGGTCCCTGCAGGCTTTTCCTGTCCCATTGTTCGCAAAAGTATCTCGGTTTTGTGTCCTTTCACATTCAGCCGGTTCATTAGATTTTCTGTGCAAAACGTTGCTGTGCTGCCTGGATCGAGGAAGACATAGGTCTGAATATACCTGCTCCCCTTTGCCACTTTAATTCTGACTGGACAGTCTCTCCCGGCCCCAGTTACATCCCCTGCTGAAACAAGAGCACTGCATATGGCGGTATCTTCTGTCTCAGCAGTGGCTTTTGGTTGATTTTCCTGTTTTGGGCCTTTTACCCTTTGAATATGAAGTACAGTAGGATGTTTCATTTGACAAACTTGACACATTAATCTTCTTTTACAATTTTTTGCTTAGATGACCTTTAAGTAGGCAACCAAAGCAGTATCCATGGCTTCTTAAGAATTCAACCTTGTTGTTATGTGACTGTGTTTGGAATTGTGAGCAGTCGATCAGGGCGTGTTTCCCTTGGCAGAATCCGCAGGAAGGAATGATAGGACAGGGTTTGGTCTGAAGTGGTTGTTTTGGAATAGATGATTGTTTTACAGCGTATCCTGCTTTCTCTGTATTCACCGCCACTGAAGTAGCAAAGCGGCTGTTTTTGCCTCTTATTGATTTTAGTTCACTTTTTCTTCTTGGGATAGACTTTTTTGTAGTCATTTGGTCTTGAATGTCTCCAAACAACGGATCCAAAAGCATCTTTGCATGTTTTTCCACAAAGTTCACAAGGTGCTGAAATCTGATCCTCCTGCCAGTTTTCTGTTTTGTCTCATAAGCTGTGGTTCGCCATCTTTCCCGGAGTTTATAGGGTAGTTTGGATGCCATTAGCCTTAGGTTTGATGGGATTTCAAGTTCCTCTAAATACTGTAAATCTTGCATTATGTTACAACATCCTGTCAAATACATTGCATATGCATGCAGCATTTTCCCATCCTCAGCTTTAATCGCTGTCCAGTTCAAGGCCTTTTCCAGGTAAGCTCCAGAAACCTTAATTTCATTCCCAAAGTGCTCTTTTAAGAGATGTCTTGCTTCACTATAGCCTCTTCTGTCATCCATATGCAAACAGCTGCGAACCAGGTCTCTTGGTAATCCAGAGGTAAACTGCTCAAGATAGTAGAGTCTGTCCTGATTATTTTTAGTCTTGTCTTCAATCAAGTGTTCAAATGCATGGAGAAAGGACTGATATGCCAATGGGTTACCATTAAACACAGAAATCTCCCTTGCTGGTAACCTAGACAAGTTTTGCTGTGAGACAATGAGTTCTGCTATGTCATTTTGTCTTCGAATAACCGCATCCAAATTATCTTGTGCAGCATGAGTTACGGTGCGATTATGATTTGCAGTTTCGGTTCTGTGTTTTTCAGTTAAATTCTTGTTTTGGGGTTTATTTTCTGGTGTGTTGGTACCCCTTGTAAGTGGAGGTCTGTGGAGACTCAAGATGGTTTGGTGAAGTGGGGTTTTGGGTACTGCACCTAACTGCACAAATTCCACATTGCTCTACATTGTTTCTGGTTCATGGTGAGAGTCATAATACTCGTTCATGCCATCACCTCGAGCTTCCTGATCCACCTCATCACTTTGTAGAATTTTTATTTTAGCAGTTGATGCTGCAAGGTCTGCTTCCAACTCCATTTGTTCCATTTTTGATTTCAATTTTGTTTCCTCCAGTTGCAAGGTGTGTTTTTCTTTCAAAGCAGCAGCTCGAGCCATTGCAGCAGCCTGTTCTGCTTTGGCCTTTTTTAATTCTGAGGAGACTGAGGAGGATCTGGAGACTGATGATCCAATAGAAGTGGAAGACTTTGATTTGTGTGACACATTCAATATGCTGTCCAGTGGTTCAACCTTTGATTGTGCAATTTCTCTTTTCCATGTTTCAACCTCTTTCATGAAATAATTCAGGTTAGTTATTCTGGGTTCATACCAGTCATAGTAATCATTTTCCTGTTCCTCCTCGGATAAGAGCTCTTGCACAGATCTGTGAGCATTTTTAAATTCATCCACAGCTCCTTTAAACGCTTCAAATGTGTCATTGACTTTATCAACATTTCCAACATCAGTCATCAAAGCCTTTATTTCATTTATCCTCCTCGTGCATGCGCCCACTCTGCCTCTGCGCGAAGCAATGCACGATTTCAACATGTCCTCAGCTGAGGTCTCCGATGTCTCAGATATCATTACAAATAACCACACAAATTCCTTCAATTTACGTTCAGTTTATCCTTGAACATCCTTCCAACGTTCCTGTTTCATTACAGTCCACATCCACAATCCACAACTTTGCTTTCCATAATGATCGATTGTTTCATTGTAGCGCAGGTAGCGCCGCGGCGCATTCATTCATAAAGTTGATCAGCTGATTTTACTCACGGCCAGCCGGCTGCTTAGCTTCATCTGTCGGCGAGTGATCGGCATGATCCGTCGACTCTCCACTTTCCTTCAAGTCTTCGGTGGAGTTTATCAACTCGTCATGGCTACTCTTGCATACAAAAAAGTTCAAAAATCGTCAGAGTAGTTTCTGAGGAGGAGGTCTACGACTCACTAAATAAAAAGCACTCGCGGAGATGTTTCTTGTTTCAACAAAAAGGGTTTCGCATTTATTTACATAAACAGAAATATCCTCCGGTTGACTTCAAACCATAAGCAAATAAAAAACGTAATTAAGCGGTTGATAAACTGTTTCACTCCTCACTCCTTCAACACAAAAAGCCGACCAGCAAACCAGCTGTTCTCTCTCCTTAATCACGGGAGGAGGATGGCCTGACTAGAAGGAGGAGTGCCATAAACAACAAAAACAATCATAATAAATAGTAGTTCATGTACATTACACATTCTAAATAGTTATCCTTATCATTTTTTTATGCCGTTACCATATACCATTTTCCTAATAATTAATACAAAGAATTAATAGGCTCCAACAGCATGGGTTCCTCCTGGTCTGGAGCGGGAGACAGGGGAACCTGGTTGCTCACGGGAACAAAGGAAGTATGCTCGGGGAAACTGGAAAGAGGACCTGGAGTTACTGTGAAAACTGGCCGTCTCTCACGTAGACGGTTGTCTATCTTTATGGCAAGACTAATAAGCTCCTGGAGGTTAGCAGGCTCAGACCTACCCACTAAACTGTCCTTAACCTCCTCATTAAGCCCCTTAAAGAAAATACTCTGAAGAACCTGATCATCCCATCCTCATTCCGCCGCTAAAGTGCGAAACTCAACGGAGTAATCAGCAGCACAAGCGGAACCCTGGCGTAGATCCAGCAACCGATTGCTGGAATCGCAATTAGAAACAGGATGATCGAAAACCGACATAATCTCACTGGAGATCTGCTGGAAAGTAGCCTGCCGAGTCAGGGGGTTATTCCAAAACGCAGCTCCCCAGACTCGAGCCCTACAGGACAACAAGCCTAGCACATAGGCTATCTTGGAGCTATCGTTAGCGTATGTGAGAGGCTGCTGACCAAAAACCAGAGAGCATTGAAACAGAAAAATCCTGCATTCACCCAATGTACTACAATAACACTCTGGAGCAGGAACATAGGGCTCACGAGGGAGGACAGTACTCACGGTAGTAGCGGGTGACTCAGCATTCACAGGAGCAGCAAAGAGAGGTCCTACCTATCCTTTCTCCAAATGAGCTACGCAGGCAGTCAGCTGACTGAGACTCTCCAGGATTCTTTGCAGCGTCTGTGAATGTTTATCGAGCAGTACTCCCTGGGAAGTAACCGCGTGACGAACGGAAAAATCCGGGGATCAATTTCCATGTCCGCGGGGTCCATGTTATGGCCAGACTGTTTTGTCATGAATGGTACAGAGACAACACACAAAAGAGAGGACCCAATGCAGACATTGACGCGCAATTAAAGTACAAAAAAATGTTTAATTACAATTCCAAACAAAACGAAAAACACTACAGGGGAAAAACAAGCAATACCATGTCGAGGAAAAAAAAGGAACGAGGAGACAAAGGAGAATCAGGGAGACGGACAAGGAAACAGGAACACGGGAAACTACAGAGAAACAGGAACAAACACACAACAAATACTTAGCGATCGTGCTAACCACAACGAGAAAAGGAATGCCAATTAGGGGGGAATAGTTTACCAATGAAGGAATACAACGGTCTGGCGCTGCATGCCTGTCAGCTCAGGGTATAAGCTGGAGTAATAGTATGATTTGGATTTAGTAATACAGTCCTGGTAGTGCAGAAAATGATTTTTGTACATTTCTTTGTAAACAGTGAGCCCGTTCAAGCTGCCTGCCTTTGGCTTTCATACGCCAGAATTCAGGCGTAAACCAGGGAGCACAGAAGGAGTAAGAGACGGATCTGGTTTTAAGTGGAGCGAGGGAGTTGAGGATATCATGAAGTCCTGTGTTATAGTAGGAAACAGCTGTTCAGGGGTGGATAAGTCTTCAATGTCTATGAAATTGTCAATACTAGAGGAGAGAGGGTCCGTATTTATGTCCTTAATATTGTGAAAGGAGATGAGACGACGTTAAATGAGAGGAGGAAGTGGTCGGTGATGGGGATTTCAGCTATGGCACAGTCAATAGGGGTGACCCTAGAGCAGGATCTTAAATCCAGGATGTGTCCTTTTGAGTGTGTTGGAATATGGGTGTGCTGCTGAAATCCAGAGCTCTCAAAGCAGGATGCAAAGTCTCTGGTAAGAGGATGGTTTATATTGTCAATGTGTATGTTAAAATCTCCCAGCAATATTAAGCAGCAGTCATTTAAAAACTTGCTATTTGGTTTCGGGGGGCGGGAAACAGTTGCAATAGTTGTAGGATATTTTGATAGATATTGGAATGGTTGCTAAATTGCAAAACATTTGTCCAAATGTAGTCCTGCGACATTGTACATCACAATCTCCTCCACTCAGTGCTCTGGTGTTTACTCTGGAGTGTTTTTTCTTTCTGAAGGCCTGTAATAGTGGAGGAGTTAGTCCATTCAAAACCTTAAAAATGAGGAAGACATCCAAAAACAACTGGTAGCTTTCAAAGTATTTATTCATTAAGCAGAGTGGTTTGTAGGTGCAACCGGCACCCCAAAGATGATTGTACATTTCTTGATTAACTCAAACTTTCAGTTTGATTAAAAGAAGGTCAGCCTGCTGAAACAAAGGCCGGCCATGCAACCTTCCCCCACAACAGGTCACGACCAGGTGTGAATTATTCAAGGGACCCCCAAACTGTCATTGGCTAACCTGACCTCTGGTGATGACATCACCGGTGTCTATAAAACTGTAGGACACTTCCTGCACTTTCTCTCTCTCCCGGATCTCTCTCTTCGAAACTCCACACTCAACTCGACGCGCTCCTGCTGGATCCAGCGACCAGCTGCCCACTGGACCTGGCCTATGGCGTAGGATCACCAGCAAAGGTTAACCAACCGGTTATCCACTCAACTTAGCAGAACAAAGAGCGATCTGAGGGCGCACTCACACTGTCCTTCCGCACCGGGCCAAAACTGGTTTTTAGGGTAGAGCCTAGTGCGTTTGACCAGTCCTGCACGCACGTCTCGGCTGATGGTGGTGATGCCTGCTGCTGTGGACCTGTGTGTTGGTCTCTGCTGATCGTGGTGGTGCTTGCTGCAGTGGTCCTGTGTGCTGGTCCCTGCTGATGTTGGTGGTGCCTCCTGCCCTGGTCCTGTGTGCAGGTCCCTGCTGATCGTGGTGGTGCCTGCTGCCGTGGTCCTGCATGACGCTTCCTGCTACTTCAATAACTATTTGTCATTTATTCTGTCAATAGTTTTATAAATTATAAAATTTGTAGCAATAAAAACACCATCAGTGGTATGTCTTGCTGTATCGTAGCTGCTATTGCCCCTACTCATCATTGATCATGTTTGTCATAATTATTTTCATTTTCATGTTCTGTCACCCTGGATGTGCGTGTTCCTGCTGTTCTGCTATGCAGACTGCCATAACATGTGGGTCATGTTCACATTACTATAGATATTGTTATAGTTACTGTTACTCGCTGGATGCTTGCATCTCTGGAAGTGTGTCAGTCTCTCTGTCTTTTGTCTATCTTTGTGTTTCTCTCTTTCTCTCTCCTTTTCTTCCTCCCCAACCGGTCAAGACAGATGGCCGTCCTCCACAGAGCTGGGTCTGTCCGACGTTCCTGCCTGTTAAAGGGAAGGTTTTCGTTGCCACCGTACTCTATGGGGGAATTGCTGGGTCTATGCCTACTCTGTAAAGTGTCCTGAGATAACTTTTGTTATGATTTGGCACTATAAATAAAATTGAATTGAACCAGTGTGAGTGCAACCGCTCCACGTCTAGCTGCAGCCAAGTTGGCCGTCCACAGCCCGTTTGAGAGAGGTGGGCTTTTGTAGAGCGCATTTGCACAAGTACGAGCACGACGCCTACGGCAGCTCTCACGTCATTTTATGTGTGCCTGTTCGGACATAGAAAAAAGAAAAGATGGACCATGCGCGGACATTTAACAACAACAACAATGGTGGCAAAAGGTTCACGTTGGTGTGATGCTGAGGTGGAGTGTTTACTGCAGATTTGGGCGGATGAAAATATTTAAAAACAGTCGGACAAGACGCACAAAAACTCTGAGGTCTATGGAAAGATTTGTAAACAAAGCCACGCATCGCGATGACGTCAATCAATGCGTGTGACGTGTTACGGCATGATGACGTATGGACAGGCAAGAAGCATCCGCGCGGGCCCAGGCAGTGTGAGTGCAAACGGGCTGGCCAGTGGGGGAAGAGGGAGGGGGGGACAAGTACCCTAAAGCCCGTGGCGCGGTGCGGAAGGACAGTGTGAGTGCGCCCTTAGTCCTCTTTTGCCTAAGAGCAACAACCAAGACATAACCTGTCTGCAACCAGCTTCCTTACTTCAACCAGCCACTGGCATCAAGCAACGCAACTTATCTCCCATCTCATGGACTGGTTACTAATCACCAACTTGGCATTACTACATGTTATAGGATTTTATGGACGGGTAGATAGAACTGTAACTTTGTTGTAACTTGAATAAGAACTGAGATTTCAAGCTGCTGGCCTTTGTGTAACTTAAATGTTCACACCTTCTCTGCAGGGGTCCAAGCCCCCACCTCTCCTCTTTGTCTTATTTTCACACACACACAAACACAAACATTTGCTGTTAGCTTTAGTTAGTTTATTGTGTTTTGTTTGTTGCATTTATTAATGTGTTAATAAATGTTTGTGTTTACCATATGTCTGTTTATTTAATATTACACAAAGATGAATGAGCCAGCCTCTACTAAGAAAATAACTTTTAAATCCTTCAACTAATTAAACTATTACATTTATCGATGTTCAACCCTTAATTAGTAGTTTAATATATTAAATGAGACTTTAATATTAGTTGTCACTCCGTCTATGACGGTGGTGCCCCAAGGAACTCTGGTTTAACTAGAGTAATTTTTATTACTATCTTTGAAAATTATTGGTGATAACTAATATTTACTTGATTAACGATAAGTTTATTGAGAATACTCAATCTCATAATCTGAACGTGAGTCAAGGCCCTACATTTAATTGGTTCTCCGTGTGAAGTTTTTAATAAATTAAAGTTATTCATTTTTTGTAATTTTTCTTTATTAATTTTCTTTATCAAATATTCCATTTTATAGTCACACCTTTGATCCAATTAGACCTAAAGTACCTACAGGTTTATTTCAGAGTAGTATTGTATTATAATTATTTATAGGTTAATGTAATTAACACTTTAATGTTGCAGCTGATAAAGGTAGGGATACTTTTATTGACTGCTGTTTAGCTTAATGTATAACAATATGTGTCATTTCATTTGTATTAACAATCTAAATCTGTTAAGTTACTAGATAAATGTAGTTGAGTATAAAGTAGATTAAAATGGAATTACTAATGTACAAGTACCTCAAAATTGTACCTAACGTAATGTAGTAAATGTACTTTCCACCACTGCAACAGCAACTCTCAGGGCTTTTCATACTGCGTCATGCTGTGTATGCTACAATACTGTCACTTTATTTTATTCTTTTTTTTTAGCAGGTAAAAGTAAATCAGTGGATCTTTCAGTACAGTTGCAGCGATAGTTTGGACAAACTGTAAGTAAAATACACATGCACCATATACATAGGCGCCACTTTCTCATTACATTTAAAGACTTTTCACACCTTCTTAGAGCTTGATTTATGAAAAAGAGAGTAGAGATCAGTTAAGCTCCTTATTCAGAGAATCAGGGAAAAGGGAGAAATCTGTGGTCGGCCTAATTCATTCCCATACATGTGGCTTAGAGTCCAGTTCAGTAACAGTCTATGGGGTCTGTCTTTCTCCTCTACGCAGCAGCACTGTTGTTGGTATGTGACACCGCGGGGTTAGAGGTCGGAGGTGGGATGATGACAGCCTTGTTCAACAAAGTCTGGTTTCGCCGGCTGCGTGTGGATGGTCGGCCAAAACGATACTAAAGTTGTACGGTTAGAGGAAAACGCATCTCTGTGTGCATGGGCCCTAAACGTGCTGGGCCTAAGATTCAAACCTCCCTGTTTCCTGATTCCCATTGAGCCCCGATCTTTCAACATATGTTACACAAAACAGTGCCTGTCTATAACCTATTGAAGGACAAAATAGTTTTCTTCATTACAGGGAAAATGCACAAACACAGTTTCTTCCCTGGGAAAGTCAGTGTGGTCTTTCGCACTGGACCACTCGGATATCTTCACCAGGATCCCACCGAGGCAGACAAACTGCTGAAGGACAACCCGTCACTGCAGGACAAGTCTGCTGCGTTGAAGGAGGAGCAGGGATAATGCTCGGATTGTGGTTGTCATGAGAGGGGGTGATGCCTCAGACAAAACAGAAATGATGGGAGAGTACATCCTACAGTTTGGAAAATACAAGAGGGAAAACTTTATGCTGGCTCTTGAAAATGACATAGGGTACACTGTATACCTGATCTAGAACCAGCAAAAAGAAGAGGCTGCAGGAGTATTCATAGCTGAGTACCACAGCAAGGACAGCCTCCTGGCATTTCTGAGTTATGCCCTCAGCTTTAAAAATATCCAGTCTCCGGTACGAGTCAGAGAAGCCAGTTGTGACAACAGCAGCATCATAGGATACCCAGCTGATTTTGCATTCATGCTAAAGACACCTGGAGATAGTTTTGGGTCAGTAGGAATGATGGCTCTGCTGCTTTCATATGTAGGACCCTGAGAGGAAGTGCTGTTTTGTGAGTTCTTTGTGTCTGGTTTTTCTGCTCAGCGTCACAGGAAGGGAGCGGGAGATAAGACGTTTTTATACCTGTTTCCATATGAGATATGGTGTGTTTTACAACCTCAAACCCTCCTAGGGTAATTAAAACCCAGAAATTCAGGATGAAGGACCCTTTTATCCTAAATCAACGTCAAATCTGACCGCAATTCAAGATTCAAGATTCAAGAAGCTTTATTTATCCAGAGGGAAATTATTGTGCAGTTTCAATACAAAGGTGGGAAAGGGTCAGAGTAACAATAAGCATAAAAACATAAATCAAATCAAAATAAAGCTAACGTAAAATCAGTCAAGCAATTAAGTGTGACAGAGTGCAACAGACATTGTGGTTAAGCGTAGGTATATACAATATACAACAATACGCACAGTGCAGTTTAGCAGCAGATTGAAATGAAATAAGTACAAACTAAATAAGTGAGAAGGAGCGATAAGTTATAAGTGTTAAAAATGTAGCAGCATTTCCTACAGAACTAAGTGACAGTATGGCACAGTGGAGTGTAGCAGCATTTCATACTGAAGTAAGTTACAGTAAACCACAGTGAAATGTAGCAGCATGTCCTAAAGCACAGTAAGTGTAGCAGCAGATAGTTACAGTACCACAAAATAAATTGAAGTAGTGGTGGTATCAAGTGACAGTGTAAGTGTAGCAGCATTTCTTACTGAAGTAAGTGACAGTACAACTGAATAAAGTGGTGCAGTGATGATATAAAGTGACATTTTTCAGGATACAGTGTCTCCACTGTTCCTTACCTGACCAGGGGGAGATGAATTATAAAGTTTGATGGCCGCCGGAAGAAAAGACTTCCTCCGGCGTTCAGTATTACACCGGGGGAGAATGAGTCTGTGGCTGAAGGTGCTTCTGCTGGAAGTCAGCAGATGGTGGAGAGGGTGAGAGTTGTTGTCCAGGATGCTGTGCAGTTTAGACAGCATCCGCCTCTCAGACCAACACAGTCTCACTCCCAACGCGTCAAATACTGAAGATTGGTCAGGGCCTTTGGCGTTAGTTACGGACTAAAAAGGTCTCCTTAAACGTACAAACCCGACGCAGAGGGCTTTCAACTCATTCCAATGTAAGCCCGTCCGAGGCGATATTTGAAGCTTAGGGCTATCCTTTAACGTCCATATCTGAAGTTTTGGGCTCTCCTTAAACGTCCATATTTAAAGCTCAGGGCAGTCTTTAAACGTATAAACCCGACGCAGGGGGCTTTTAACTCATTCCAATGTAAGCCCGTCCGCGCCGATATTTGAAGCTCGAGGAGAGCTCCTCGGGGCGCTCCTCGGGGCGCTCATCGGGGCGCTCCTTAAACCTACAAACCCGACGCAGGGGGCTTTCAACTCATTCCAATGTAAGCAGCCTGTCCTCCACCCAAAAACGACCACATAGGTTGTTTGATCAAGGAGCTTATTACGACCCATAGGCACGTTTCGAGTTTAGCGGTCGTGTACACAACTACAATAAACGGTGTGTTGGGTATGTCGTCATCGCCTACCCTTTAACCTTTGGCACCAATCAAAATGTGATGTGCCAGAAGGAGGCGTGGCATTCACGTTTCACTGGACCTCGTAGCATTGGTAAGTCCGTTTGTGTACTCAATTTATGTGGTCATGTTGTGTTCTTTGCGTGAGCTATCACGGTGATTGTCTCCAAATCATGTGTAAGTAAGTTAGTTCAGTTTGACGTTTAAGTTACAACTCAGTTGGGAATGCCACGGAGGTCGTATGTTAACTGCCAATAAGGCGCTAAGGTTAGCGCACATGTTAACACGCTTTTTATTTATGCTATCTTGACAAAAAAATGCTACCTTATGTGATTTTGTGTATTTCCGTCAGTATTAGGACATCTGTTAACTATTTATTTTGGTAATAAACAGGTGAAAATGCACTGTAAGAACTTAGAGAGCGCATTTTGATACTCAAATACAGAGCCCTGATAGTTTTAATTAGTGTTAGTGTACTCTTAACTTTTGTAGGCACACGTTTTATTTCTCTTTTTATTCTTTTGATTATTTACTCTACATTTTGCTAAATTTTTATTTTTAGTGGCAATAAGTAACATTTATGGAAGTGCAACTAATCCTGCTTCATTTTTTTTATAATAAAAAAAACTCTCTTCATATATCACAAATCCAACGGTTCTTTTAAGAGCCATTTTCTTAATCCTTCTCCCTGTTACACTAATTTAATTTTCTGAGCTTTTGCTTTGTCATTTTGTCTCTTTGTCTTTACTTTGACTGTAGCCTTTGTTTGGTCTTCTGTTTGTTAGTTTCTTCTCTCTCTCTCTCTCTCTCTCATCTAAAATGGCATCTGGAAAAGAAAAGAAAACAAAGGGACTAAAGTTTCCAGAGTTACCTTGAGGAAGAGGGACAAGAATGGGAACATCATAGCTCAACACTTTAGGAAGAATCGATCTGGTCAGTAAAATATAATACAGTTCTACTGTTAATCACAAGTTGGTCAGCAGTAATGTTTCTTGCATTATGTTTTGTGTTTATAGTTAAACCGTGTGGCTAGGAAGCCCCCAGAAGTGGAGGAGTTGCTGACAGATGACATTCCTCAAGATGTCCTAAGTCTTGGTACACATATTGACATCTGATAGCTTAAATAGCTTAAAGACGACCTTTATGTTTCCATTTAAAAATGTGAAATTTAGGCAACTGACTTAAGTAGTGGCCGTGTTTTTTTTTATGCACGTGCAGTAACAAAGCCATTATGGAAATGACTTTTCTGTCTTTAAATACACTGTCCTTTACATCAATTTTTGTGTTTTATTATTTTAGATCATCATCTTCAGAGACTAAAGTGGAGCAGACACCCACAATGTCAGCATGGACAAGAAAACAGTTAATGTCTGAAAAAGAATTCAGAGCTGCAATGCTAGAGCTCTTGAATTCGAAATTGGGCGCAGAGACTGTAACTCCACATTGCTGTCAGCAATGTAAAACAGCTGATGCTGGTTGTTGTGTAGTCAGAAAAGGGTAGGCTTGACACGGTACCAGATTGTAAAATTTTTCTGAATTTTGAGATTTTCTGGGGTGTTTTGTGTGTGTGGATATTTTTTTTACAGGCAGAGCAGAGATGATAACTGTGCTTGCCATGGGATGGAACAACAGGAAGACAGAGAGTCTGCACAAGACCCTGGCAAAAAGATTTTTCAAAGTAAGAAGTCTTTCCTGCAAGTTACTGGGCTTGAATACTGGCATCACAGGTTAAAGGAGTGACAACTTTGTTCAGCTCATGTCCTGTGACTGGTGTGGTGTGGAGGCATGGCAGAGCCATATGCTGGTTGGCTGCTGGCTTGCTGGATCGCTGTGTTTTTGTGCTGCATTGGCTACAAAAAATGAGCAGAACAATGGGCTTATGGTCCACTGACTCACTGCTACTGAGTTTAACAGTCCCTTCTCCTCACACCTTCCTCTGAAGAACATCCTCCCAACTAGCTGTGGCACACTTGACGGCCCCACTGGCGTGTGTTGTCATCATGACAACTCACAAAAATCACCATTAAGTGTTTTTGACATCAAATGACTGCAGCAAACAACTCAATGTCCTTTCTATCCAATTAGCATTCTTATATACGTATTGCATTCTTTCACCATAAAATAGCCTTTGTTATTACAAGGAAATAATTGTTTCATGAGGCACATAGTCTCTTTTGAGGACATACTTTAAGAATATCCTCATCAATTTGTGCTTGAATGTTTTGCATGTTGTCATTTAGGTTTTTCCATCATGATTAGAGATACACTCACTGATATTGTCCCCTTTTTTTAAAATAACATTTTTTCTGATACTATGAAATATTTTTGGTGTATTACATTCCACTAGATAGTTGTCCTACATCTTAAGCCCTTGTCACACATGCACTGCAAACCTGAAACTATCTGAACATTTCCTGGTTCAGCTGTGTGTGTACACAAATATCGGATTCAGTCGGACCGGGCATCAAATGGAGTTTACCCTCCCAGCTTAATAGTGCAAAGACTGGGTAATTCCAGAGTGTGCACATGTGTGAATACAGCTGCACGCTCCCCTTGCCTAAACCAAACTAAGTAGTTACATTAAGTGTGAACACATCTAAGTGTGTGCTGCATGTGTGAAAGAGAAACTCGGGACTATCTCCGGACCTGATTCTCTGACATTATTCTGGGTTCAAATGTGAAAACATCTTTATTCTCTTATCTCTAATGCCCTATGTTAACATACCTTTTTACGGATCACACCATGACTTATCTATGTTTTTTGTTTTTTTTAAACATTCTAAATGGACTAAACAGAGAGCAGAAATCGAAAGAGCTAATCTTGAGAGTCTCAAGCAGGAGCTCAACATCTCTCTGGAGGACACGGAGGAATGGGTGTGTGACGTCCAGCAGTGGGCAGCCACTGGTATGTGTTATGGTACATTTCGCTATATGTTTTACAATACTATTTTTTTATGGTCAATTTTGCTTGTTTCTGTTTTTCAAAGAGACATGTAGCTCATAGTAGTAGTACTTGGGAGCTGGCCAGGTAAATTCCACTTGATGTCCAGTCTGACTGGATCAAGTATTTGTGTTTTCACATACTGATTGTCTAGATCATTTTATGTTTGCAGTGTATATGTCAAAGGGGCTTAAGTGTTTTACTTTTGTCCCATCTGTTCTCTTTTTCAAAACAGTGGTGAGTCTTCGCCTGAAGAGGCGACTTTTTGACCAGGTTATGCTGGTCAGGCCTATGGAAGAGGAAAAAGTTATAATTGTGAAGGAGATGACCCAGCATTGCCAGTACCTGAGAAAGGCCTTGGACAAAGTATACAGCCTCCTTCGTCACACTCAAGAGAATATCACGAAACATAGTATGGTATGTAGTAGTACAGTCTCAGAGCTGGGCAGACAATCTGCATTTTAATGTTCATAAAGAGTTGCCTTATTTTCTATCTGATTATTGTTATTTATTTTTTTTACATTTTATTTTAGCACCTCCCAGAGAGCTGAGAGAAAAGGGATACAGGGGCTGCTCTGTTGTCTGCTGCACAAGCTGCACATTCTGCAGCAGAAACTGAGCGCAGTCACCAGCACTTACACCCATTTTGACACTGAACCCTCCTTTTTCATGTTGGAGGAAGACAATGAGGACGTTGAAGAGGACAGTGACCAGGAGGACAACAGCACTCCAGATATTTCAGAGGAAGAAATGTAAAGCCTTTGAGGCTGTGATTCAGTTGTGGACATAAGGCCGCAGGCCGTGTGCCTTTTACATATTCACAGCTGTGATGATGTTCAGCACAGCATCACTCCCTCTCATGTGATATTGCTTTTATACATCCTTTCTACAAAGCACCAGACTGGAACTGGACTGTGGCTAAGCAACACATAACCATTTGTCTGTGCAATAGCTTGATACCTTGTGTAAGCTGGAAACTAACTGTTGTATAAAGTTTACATAACAGGTGACGAAAGATGTGCTCAGTTTTGGTCAGAGTGCTGTTCTTGTTACTCGTGGAAGTTCAGTAAATGGCTGCATTTATATAGTGCCTAGTTCTGGACAGTGTGACCAATTATTTGTTTAAATATTTTAAAGGTTCTGTAAGTTTTACAGTATATCACAGTGGGATGTGTTTTATTTTGCATGAGAGTGGCATATTCTAATGTGAGTACATAGAATATAAAAACATAGCGTTTTGAAATGTAACATTATTCGTGTCACAAATTGTTGTGCCATGGTGTTCTGGTTCATCCAGTATACCGGTGGCTCATTCAAACATTACTGTTATTACAAACGAGTTTTTTTCATACATCTAACATGTCTGGAGATAATCTTTAAAAATATTGTATTTTGTATGTAATAACAATGTAGACATGAAGAATTAAACCTCACAAATTAATGTCTTATCTACAGCTTTGTCTAGTGAATGTTTATGATATATTATTTATGAGTTATTACAAAGCGAACAAATAGTTGGAATCCACAGATGCATCGTTTTCTATTGTTGCTATGGTGGTTGCCACGCACGCTGCGGAAGCGGGAAGTGGCTATAGAGACGGAGCCAGTCCGCTGCATGCAAACCCTAATTTACTTTAAACTAATAAATATTGTTCAAACACCTAGCATCTGAACTGTTTCTTAACATAAAGACCATATATATGAACAGAAAACGGGAGTTAGGCTATATTCAATATTTAAAGTATGCGACACATTATTTACTACCCTTTTTGCAAACCAGAAGACTGCATACCTATTTCAAGAATACATCTTTACTTTTTGTTGACATAGATCATCTTTATGTAATCTCAATACTAATCCAGCTGTTCTAGATATATGATATATGTAATATATATATATCTATATATATATATATATCTTTTTTTGTGAACCCATTTATTTACAAACCGGAAGAACCACAGAAAACTACAACTATGGCAGATAGCAGTACTTAGCGTTATTGCACGGCTCATTGGAGTTGTAGTTCTTTAATTAAGGTTGTATTTTTCATAGAATTGGAAGTTGTAAATGTTGAAATGAGAATACATTGAGGAGTTTAAGGGCATAGTTAACACATTGATGTAATCCGATTTTTAAAATCAAATTATTCCATAGGTGAAAATTAATTTGACCCATAATTGACAAAACCCAAAATTGTTGATTGTACTCATGTTATAGCTGGGGTCAAGAGCTCTCTATAACAGTTGGTCCCATTTCTGTATTTCTTTTTATTGCAGAATTCTAAGCCCTCAAACAGGCCCTGAGGTCAAGGTTCAAAGTTCATTATTTCAAAACCGGAGCCATGTAGAATATTAATACTAACATATTATTACTCCCCAGGTCGAGACCTTTCCAATGATGTATTTGGTTTAGCTCTACAGCAAAGTTTGAATTTTTTCATGTCATGGACTCAGGTCATCCAAACCCTACATCCAGACAGCACTTTGAAGGCTCTACACATAAAAGTTTGTTTGTTTGTTTGTTTCCTTCATGCTTTGTTTGTTTCTTTGTTGACTGACATGAGTCACCTTCATATATCACAATATTCACTGTGTATATGTTATTATTAGCCAATGCAAGCATTAAGAATGATGTTTTATGTATGACGCACAAATGCCGCATGCGCGCGCGCGCACACACACACACACACACACACAGACTCACTCACTCACTCACTCACTCACTCACTCACTCACTCACTCACACACACACACACACACACACACACACACACACACACACACACACACACACACACACACACACACACACAGTGCTTTATTTGATGATGTAGATCAAATATCCTCAGCAACATATTATTACATATATAGATTATATGATTATCAAACCTGTGACAAGCTTCAGCTGCTTGATAACGAGCACATCATTAGAATCAGGTGTGTTGGACCAGGGAGAAACTTAAACATGCAGGACAGTGGCTCTCCAGGACTGAAATTTGGGGAAGTTAACAAGGACCAAGGCTGTTGCCTAGCACGGGAATTACATTCCAATGTCTATAGCCTGTTATCTATTATTTAGTATTTACCTTTTATTTATTTTTTGGTCTTTTTCCTTTTAATATGTCAATATGATAATAAAAATCCATTCTGATTCGGATGTGGTTCAATATTAATTGAGGAAGACACATACGAAATGCGATTTTATTTTAAATATAATCAGCCATATATTCTTAAAAATATAATATTAAACTATATTAATGAGCCACTTCATATTTTACAATCACTGGCTATAAAATGTCTCATCAACAGAGCTAGTGACGCTGACCGGCGGCATTTTGAGTTGGAATGCAGCCCATCCACGGCGGACAGCTCATAATAGTATCCGAACACACCACGCTGAACGGCGGAATTTGAGTTGGAATGCAGCCCATCCACGGCGGACAGCTCATAATAGTATTCGAACACACCACTTCCGCCTTTAACACAAGCCAAACAAGCGCAACGGTGGCTGGGGGTAAAAACGTAGCCTTCCGTTATCCAAAACTGACAAAATAAAACTATATTTCTCAGATCCGAAAGAAATAATTATAATCGGTGGCCATCGCATTAACCCATCGTATTGTGAAGTTATTAAGGACTCTTTATCAGGAGATTGTTGAAAAAAATGCTTCCGGGAGGCGGGTCCTCGGTTCTCCAATGGGACTGCAGGATGATTTAAAACCATGTCAAGTCATAAATGTATTCAAAAACAAAAGCCCAATTATTTACTTAGTAAAGGACAACAATTATGAGTCTGAGCTAAGTTATTCTACGATAAGAACGTTATCCCTCTCTGGCATCTTCTTACCTTATCCTTATGGGTGTTATTACACCAGCCAAGAATGAGCATTTCAGATGAATCGATAAGGTGCCTGTAGATCATGGTGATTGTGAATACATTTAAAAGTTTATTTTTAGCTGTGTGAACAGGATGTACTCTTCCTTATGTCTGGGTATTGTCTTCAGCGTACAAATACATAATACATAGAAAGAAACCCAGGGGATGGAAAAATATTTCTGCTTTAAGAAAAGGTGAGGGAATAAGCCAAAAAATAATTATTTTACATCCACCTTTTTTCAGTAAATCATTCTATTTCTCATGTATTTAAGATGGTGACTGAACACTAAATTTGCCAACAGTAAAAATAACACAAAATGTTTTGTTTTTTTTGGGAAACTGCAACTACTACAATTCGCTCTTGAAAGGTTCTGAACGATCATAGAAATCAAGTGTATATGAAGGAACACAGCCAGTAACTGGTATATGTGTTTTAAAAACATTTATTTTTGCAAAACATTTTCTTTCGGCTCCCAGGAGTTTTTCCATTTGTCCCCACTGTAAGACAGAAACACAGCAAGAAGTATTACTGTCAAATTGTTCATAATTTTTGAGAATATAACTCACACTGTACTATTTACAATGAGACATGGATTATACAGGTATGCATGCATTCTTTTTTGAAAATGAGCTTTTCAATATCATATTTAGACAGTGTATAAGAAAACTCCCCAACGTCTGTGTGAAAGGTATGGAGAAGGAATGGGGGCAACAGAACTGTTACACCCCTGAGCTGGCATTGGAGGTAGTCACAGAGACGCAACAGCACAGAGTCGACGTCTGTGTAAATGGGAAATTTGTATGGGGGAAAAAAAATTGTAAATTTAGGTTTAATTTGACTAAAGAATGTATTGCCAGTATGAAACTTTTTTCTTCATGTTTTTGGCCAAGTTAAATCTTGCAGTTTTGTGCCGTTTTATGAGGAATGTTTTTTTCTTAGATTGCATTAGACACCAGGCCAAAACTGAGAAAGTTGTGGCGTTCACTTTTATAAGGTGATACAATTTTGAATCATTTCACATTATAGTGATATTGCACAGGGGGTTTCTTGATTATGGTATATACTCTGAATTTATTTCAAGTCCAATGCACAATACTGCCCAAAACATTTGACTGCTATGTGACTTGCTCGACCCTCAGACTTTGCTGACCCTTATTAAACTGCAGTTAAAGTTGAAGACATTTTACTATTTTTATTAGTGGATTTTCCTCATCTACAGTAAAATAAACTTAAGAACATACACACCATCCAGAGCAAGGCAGCCACTGCACCAACACCTCGGCACGGTCCTTAAAAAAGAAAGAAAGATATAAGGAACAATAAGTGTGTGACACTTGATTAGAGCACAAAACAGTTTGCTGTACAAACTGAACATGTCAGTACCAAATGAAAGAGACATAATACCACTATGGAATCAATCAAGATTCATTATTCCGCATCAAATTGTGGAAGGACACAGTTAAAGACTGATGGGTAACCAGGTCTGCATTTTCATCCTAAGCCATGTTGTTCACATGTTAACAAAGAAAAAAAGACTTTGCTTTGCTATATGCAGAAATATGTTGCAAAGGCAGTATTTCAAAGGCGTCTTGAAAATATAGCATGCACTGTGTACATTACCGCTAAGAAGACTTTCATAAATCCTCTTAATTGTAATAAGGGCATTCCTGGCATCTTCTGTGTCCATTTCCCATGGACAGACACACTCGGCTGTAAACCCATCTGGAGCTCTGCTGGCAAGGAGGATGGGATGTCGATTGTGGAGCTGAAACAAAATTGGCACAAAATCACAAGACAGAAAATTGGATACATAAATGGAAGGTCATAATACATAACAAATATATTTTATGCTTTCATACCTATACATATAAGCTATACATTGAGACTCAGAGTGAGGTCACTATAAACTGTTTTAGTAGCAATGTAAAAAACAAAAGACCTTGGTAACAAACACAGCTATTCCAATTCAGTGTGAGACAAGGGAAGCATCACATGCTTCAATATCTAAAAACACAGCTAACGCTATAAACTATCCAATTAAATTTTATTCATGGTATCTAATCATAACAGAAGTAGTCTCAGGACACTTTTCATAAAGAGCAGGTCAAAACCACACTATAAGATATCAAAGACCGTCAGATATGCGTTAAGGAACAACTTCCGAATTCTAATCCTGCAATGTAAATGTTCATTTTCAGGATATTTTATCCAAAATTGATAGATAGCAATGTGTTTGTATATACGCAATAACAGCAGGCTCTGATATAGTAGTACATAACTCTGTTCACCAGTGACTTAGGGCGCACTCACACTGTCCTTCCGCACCGCGCCTCGGGCTTTAGGATACTTGTCCCCCCTCCCTCTCCCCCCGCGCCCCAGGCCTGTTTGTACTCACACTGCCTGGGCCTCGCGCAAATGCTTCACGTCACATGCATTGATTGACGTCATCGCCATGCGTCTCTTTGTTAACAAATCTTTCCATAGACCTCAGAGTTTTTGTGCATCTTGTCGACTGTTTTTGAATATTTTCATCGACCAAATCTGCATTAAACACTCCACCTCCGCATCACACCAACGTGAACCTTTCACCGCCATTGTTGTTGTTGTTAAATGTCCGCGCATGGTCCGTCCTTCTATTTACTATGTCCGAACAGGCGCACATAAATGACGTCAGAGCCGCCGTAGGCATCGTGCTTGGCTCGTACATGTTCAAATGGGCTCTACAAAAGCCCACCTCTCTCAGGCGGGTTGTGGACGGCACACTGGCCGCAGTTATACCCGGAGCGGTTGCACTCACACTGGTCAAACGCACTAGGCTTTAGCCGAAAAAACTGTTTTGGCCCGGTGCGGAAGGACAGTGTGAGTGCGCCCTTAGGTAGAGTGAAAACAAGACAACAAGACAAGATAATTGGGAGTGGTACAGTAAATCGAGAATTCAGGATTGTCTTGCAAATAAAAAAAGGATGAGTGTTAAATTGCTGCAAAAGCAAATAATGTAAGAGAAATATAGTAATGTAAATGTAAAGATCAGCAATTAATTACTTATTATTTTATGACAACTGTCTGAAAGAAAAAAAATAACCTACCAGTAGATTTGTTGCATCATACATTTTGTTGATGCTGCAGTTTTTTTGTGTGTGTTTCCAATCTTGGCCAAATTTCTTCTTTTGATTTTCAAATTTTTTTTTGTAAGGCTGCTTGGCCCCGCACTGCTTACACATCTTGCTGGCCACACCAATCGTTTCCTTGCATGTGATGCATTGTTTTTGAGTAGGCATCTGGAGACAGAAACAGAAATAAGAAATGAGAACACTGCATTCTGTGTTACCAGTGAATAATAAATTAACACAATAAATACAGTGCTCTTACATGTTGGCCTTCAAAGAAAACTGCTACAGCATAATACTACTCAGGACCTGTGTCCCCAAATTAGTTTTTTTTCCAAGTCAATTTATAAAAACTGTATATGTGATAGTTTCTTGAGGGCTCTAGAAGGTAACAATAAATACTTGTTATGAATTAAGAAATACCTATAGACCTTTTCAAAGATGTAAACTTAAACATTCCACAACAGTCCTAGTTTATTTCCTGTTGCAGTGTATGTGAATGACACCAGCTGTCAGGAAGTAAACAAGGAACAAGGCTGTTGCCTAGCAATGGAATTCCGTTGAAAAGGTCTATTGAAAACAAAATACGTTAGGTGGTATATTAACAAATGCATTCTTCCTTAAAACATGCACAAATAGTCACAAATAGGTCACATATTTGACGGTACACCTGTTTTGTCTGTCCTCTACCGTGTCTTATGTATTCCTGACTTTGCACCTGTACGTGTCTTTACGTAATCTAGGGTGTCTAAAAATATATTTGAATCTCAACTAGACAGCCTGATTAAAAGAAAAGATTAAATATAAAATACATATCATTTTAGCTTACCATTCCATGTAACGTAAGACTAATTGGGAGCGTGTAAACGCATATAACGTTAAACACCTAAAACAATAACGATGAGCGATCTCTTTCAATTAATATTAGCTATTGTGAAAACGGATATTTATACAAATCATCATCAAAGTTAAATATCACGTTAGCGGTTGTCCGCGCTAGCTGACTAGCTTGCTTAGTTAAATGAATGTTAACTTAGCTCTTAAAACATTATACAGCCGATAATAATCTAGTTTCTATTACATTAATAGGCGGTGAAAGGAGAAAAGAATGCAATGATTTACACATTTGATCGTTCTCAAATAGTTTTTAGCACTATTTATTACTAGCTACTTACCTTTAATAGTCCGTGTGTCAAGTGATGAAAAAGGATGTAATCAAATAGACCCACAATGCACCATGGACACATGCGAAAAGAGGCATACGTCCTGCCTACGTTCAAACCTGACGCAGGGGGCTTTCAACTCATTTAAGTACTTCAAAAAACTTCAGATATGGACGTTTAAGGAGAGCCCAAAACTTCAGATGTGGACGTTAAAGGATAGCCCTAAGCTTCAAATATCGCCTCGGACGGGCTTACATTGGAATGAGTTGAAAGCCCTCTGCGTCGGGTTTGTACGTTTAAGGAGACCTTTTTAGTCCGTAACTAACGCCAAAGGCCCTGACCAATCTTCAGTATTTGACGCGTTGGGAGTGAGACTGTGTTGCTCAGACACCGCCACCAAAGAGTCCAGTTTGACCCCCATGACGGAGCCAGCCTTCCTGATGATCTTACCGATCCTCTTGGCGTCTACTGCCCTCAGTCTGCTGCCCCAGCACACAACAGCAAAGAAGATGGCACTGGCTACCACCGACTGATAGAACATCCTCAGCATGGTGTTACATACATTGAATGACCAGAGCCTCCTCAGGAAATAGAGACGACTCTGGCCCTTCTTGTAAACAGCCTCAGTGTTCTTGGACCAGTCCAGTTTGTTGTCGAGGGGCCTGTTTCACAAAGCAGGTTTAGTGAAAACTCTGAGTCTGTTAACCCTGAAATGAGGGAAACTCTGAGTCTTCCGTTTCACAAAGGGAGGTAACTCAAACCAGAGACAGAGGGGTAACTCTAGCCTGTTTCACAAAGAGAGGTAACTTAGGGCGTGATCACACTGTCCTCCCGGACCACGACCCGGACTTTAGGGTACTTGTCCCCCCTCCCTCTCCCCCCCGCGCCCCAGCCCTGTTTGTACTCACACTACCTGGGCCTCGGCCAATGCTTCTTGCTGTCCATACGCCTTCAAGCCGTAACACGTCACACGCATTGATCGCGTGTGTGTGGCTTTGTTTACAAATCTTTCCGTAGACCTCAGAGTTTTTGTGCGTCTTGTCGACTGTTTATGAATATTTTCATCCGACCAAATCTGCAGTAAACACAACGTGAACCTTTCACCGCCATTGTTGTTGTTGTTAAATGTCCGCGCATGGTCCGTCCTTCTATTTACATGTCCGAACAGGCGGACATAACGCTACTGCCGTAGGGCTCGTGCTCGTGCTCGTACATGTGCGCACGCTCGTGCTCGTACATGTGCAAACGGCTCCGCTAAAGCCCACCTATTTCAAGCGGGCCGTGGAGGGCCAGCTGGCCGCAGTTGAGCGCGGAGCGGGTGCGCTCACACTACTTAAAGGTACTAGACTTTAGCTGAAAAACCGGTTTTGGCCGCAGCCAAAAGGATAGTGTGATCACTCTCTTCACCTCTCGGCCAGTTACCATGGTAACATGCTCTCTGAAACTAACCTGGTCGGGACCAGGTTTTTCTCGGAAAACCTTGAGTTTCTCTCTGTCTCCGCCCTCTTTCAGCCACACACGGTGTTTGATTTCCTCATTCATTCAGTCAGCACGCGAGTTTTGGCGTAGTATAGTTCTGTCTATTTTTTCAGAAAATCATTGCAAAAATCAGACATTAGAAGTAATATTAGGTGGTGACTATTTCCACAACCATGGCGTGTCCTTTTGATAACGATCCCGTGGATGAAGGTGCAGCATAACTGCACAGAGAATTAAATATTTGTCGGGAGATGATTATCAAACTATTGATTATAGATGTTCTTGCATTTCCAGGCAATTCTGTTTTTGAGCGGTACCGTTTCATATCACAGCAGATATTCTGTGTTGCGCTGCAGTTTTTTGCAAACGGGAGTTTTTGTATACAACGTATAAAAATCATTCAGTAGGCCTACATTAGAAGTTATATTAGGTGGTGAATATTTACACTACCATGGCATGTCCTTTTGATAACGATCCCGTGGATGAAGGTGACGCATTTCGCAAAGAGAATTAAATATTGGTCGGGAGATGATTATCAGACCGCGCATAGACGTCCTTAATATACTGCAGCCATAATTACAAAATTAATGAAATGGATCTTTTGAGCAAGTTGAATGTATTTGACTTAGCGTTTCTAAATATAATCCCAGCTTTTCTTGCAATTCATAAGTTCAAAAGTGTGTACTTTTAATTGGGTTACCGGTATATAAACTACTCCTATATAGCCTTCTGATCCAGAATATCACCTATAATGCGAGGGGGCTGAATACGGCCAACACCGTTTCATGTCACAGTCCATCTCATCCCTCCTTACATTTCCAACATTAACAACCAGTAATGCTCTCACATCACAGCAGATATTGTGTGTTGCGCTGCGTTTTTTTTGCAAATGGGAGTATTTTATACAACATTGATATGTTGTATAAAAAACAGCCACTTACGGTAATATTTACTTTACGATGTAAAACATGCTCAAAATGAGGCGTCACCATGAGACTGTGCTGAGGTTTTACCTGTTTGAAAAATGTTTTTATGTTTCATCTTAAGCTGCGCTTCTCCTGCGGGGTTGCACTTAAATGAAATAAATTAATAGGCTCCCACTCAAGCAGTTCCCCCTGCGATATTACTGTGATTGCAACAGGACTACATTTAAACTTACGCACTGACCCGAGCAGCAATGTCCTCCTGCACCGTCTCCCTCTCTTTTGCTGCTGCAGCGGTGTAAACCTGCTCAAACTCTCCGTATCAGCGCATTAATATTTCCATTTCCATTTCCAGTTGTAGCGTAGCCCTTCGCTTCCCCGTCTCCATGGTGACTCGTCGAATCAGGGCTCCATTGATGCTGTCTTTTTTTTACTTGTGGTGCACGCGCTTAACTCCAGGTCAAACTACTCTGAGTTGATCAACCTAACGCAAATCTGCTGTTCTGGAACCGAAAACTCAGAGTTTCCTATCTCAGAGTAGATCAACTCAGAGTTCAGGGTTAGACTCAGAGTTTTTTGAACCTGCTTTGTGAAACAGGCCCCAGGTATACTCCAAGGTATTTGTAATCCTGGACAACATCCGCAGTCACGCCGTTGATGGAGATGGATGTGGGGGCAGATTTACTCCTGCGGAAATCCACCACTAGCTCCTTAGTCTTGGTGGCGTTTAGAACCAGGTGATTAGCTGCACACCAGTCAACAAAGGAGTCTACAACGCCCCTGTATTCCTCCTCCTTTCCCTCACTGACACAGCCAACAATTGCAGAATCTTCAGCAAACTTCTGCAGGTGGCAGGACTCAGAGAGGAACTGAAAGTCTGAGGTGTACAGGGTGAACAGAAATGGGGAAAGAACAGTTCCCTGTGGAGCTCCAGTGCTGCTGACCACAGTGTCAGACACTCCGTCCTGCAATCTGACATACTGTGGTCGACCCGTCAAGTAACTGAAGTGAACTGAATTCTCGATTAACTGTACCACTCCCAATTGTCTTGTCTTGTTGTCTTGTTTTCACTCTACCTAAGGGCGCACTCACACTGTCCTTCCGCACCGGGCCAAAACTGTTTTTTTCGGCTAAAGCCTAGTGCGTTTGACCAGTGTGAGTGCAACCGCTCCGGGTATAACTGCGGCCAGTGGGCCGTCCACAGCCCGCCTGAGAGAGGTGGGCTTTTGTAGAGCCCGTTTGAACATGTACGAGCCAAGCACGATGCCTACGGCGGCTCTGACGTCATTTATGTGCGCCTGTTCGGACATAGTAAATAGAAGGACGGACCATGCGCGGACATTTAACAACAACAACAATGGCGGCAAAAGGTTCACGGTGGTGTGATGCGGAGGTGGAGTGTTTACTGCAGATTTGGTCGATGAAAATATTCAAAAACAGTCGACAAGATGCACAAAAACTCTGAGGTCTATGGAAAGATTTGTAAACAAAGAGACGCATGGCAATGACGTCAATCAATGCATGTGACATGTGAAGCATTTGCGCGAGGCCCAGGCAGTGTGAGTACAAACGGGCCTGGGGCGCGGGGGGAGAGGGAGGGGGGACAAGTACCCTAAAGCCCGAGGCGCGGTGCGGAGGGACAGTGTGAGTGCGCCCTAAGTCACTGGTGAACAGGGTTATGTACTACTAGATCAGAGCCTGCTGTTATTGCGTATATATAAACACATTGCTATCTATCAATTTTGGATAAAATATCCTGAAAATGAACATTTACATTGCAGGATTAGAATTCGGATGTTGTTCCTTAACGCATATCTGACGGTCTTTGATATCTTATAGTGTGGTTTTGACCTGCTCTTTATGAAAAGTGTCCTGAGACTACTTCTGTTATGATTAGATACCATGAATAAAATTTAATTGGATAGTTTGTAGCGTTAGCTGTGTTTTTAGATATTGAAGCATGTGATGCTTCCCTTGTCTCACACTGAATTGGAATAGCTGTGTTTGTTACCAAGGTCTTTTGTTTTTTAAATTGCTACTAAAACAGTTTATAGTGACCTCACTCTGAGTCTCATGTATAGCTTATATGTATAGGTATTAAAGCATAAAATATATTTTTTATTTATTTAACCTTCCATTTATGTATCCAATTTTCTGTCTTGTGATTTTGTGGCAATTTTGTTTCAGCTCCACAATCGACATCCCATCCTCCTTGCCATCAGAGCTCCAGATGGGTTTACAGCCGAGTGTGTCTGTCCATGGGAAATGGACACAGAAGATGCCAGGAATGCCCTTATTACAATTAAGAGGATTTATGAAAGTCTTCTTAGCGGTAATGTACACAGTGCATGCTATATTTTCAAGACGCCTTTGAAATACTGCCTTGCAACATATTTCTGCATATAGCAAAGCAAAGTCTTTTTTTCTTTGTTAACATGTGAACAACATGGCTTAGGATGAAAATGCAGACCTGGTTACCCATCAGTCTTTAACTGTGTCCTTCCACAATTTGATGCGGAATAATGAATCTTGATTGATTCCATAGTGGTATTATGTCTCTTTCATTTGGTACTTACATGTTCAGTTTGTACAGCAAACTGTTTTGTGCTCTAATCAAGTGTCACACACTTATTGTTCCTTATATCTTTCTTTCTTTTTTAAGGACCGTGCCGAGGTGTTGGTGCAGTGGCTGCCTTGCTCTGGATGGTGTGTATGTTCTTAAGTTTATTTTACTGTAGATGAGGAAAATCCACTAATAAAAATAGTAAAATGTCTTCAACTTTAACTGCAGTTTAATAAGGGTCAGCAAAGTCTGAGGGTCAAGCAAGTCACATAGCAGTCAAATGTTTTGGGCAGTATTGTGCATTGGACTTGAAATAAATTCACAGTATATAACATAATCAAGAAACCCCCTGTGCAATATCACTATAATGTGAAATGATTCAAAATTGTATCACCTTATAAAAGTGAACGCCACAATTTTCTCAGTTTTGGCCTGGTGTCTAATGCAATCTAAGAAAAAAACATTCCTCATAAAACGGCACACAACTGCAAGATTTAACTTGGCCAAAAACATGAAGAAAAAACGATTCATACTGGCAATACATTCTGTGACTACCTCCAATGCCAGCTCAGGGGTGTAACAGTTCTGTTGCCCCCATTCCTTCTCCATACCTTTCACACAGACGTTGGGGAGTTTTCTTATACACTGTCTAAATATGATATTGAAAAGCTCATTTTCAAAAAAGAATGCATGCATACCTGTATAATCCATATCTCATTGTAAATAGTACAGTGTCAGTTATATTCTCAAAAATTATGAACAATTTGACAGTAATACTTCTTGCTGTGTTTCTGTCTTACAGTGGGGACAAATGGAAAAACTCCTGGGAGCCGAAAGAAAATGTTTTGCAAAAATAAATGTTTTTAAAACACATATACCAGTTACTGGCTGTGTTCTTTCATATACACTTGATTTCTATGATCGTTCAGAACCTTTCAAGAGCGAATTGTAGTAGTTGCAGTTTCCCAAAAAAAACAACATTTTGTGTTATTTTTACTGTTGACAAATTTAGTGTTCAGTCACCATCTTAAAAACATGAGAAAAAGAATGATTTACTGAAAAAAGGTGGATGTAAAACAATTATTTTTTGGCTTATTCCCTCACCTTTTCTTAAAGCAGAAATATTTTTCCATCCCCTGGGTTTCTTTCTATGTATTATGTATTTGTACGCTGAAGACAATACCCAGACATAAGGAAGAGTACATCCTGTTCACACAGCTAAAAATAAACTTTTGAATGTATTCACAATCACCATGATCTACAGGCACCTTATCGATTCATCTGAAATGCTCATTCTTGGCTGGTGTAATAACACCCATAAGGATAAGGTAAGAAGATGCCAGAGAGGGATAACGTTTTTATCGTAGAATCACTTAGCTCAGACTCATAATTGTTGTCCTTTACTAAGTAAATAATTGGGCTTTTGTTTTTGAATACATTTATGACTTGACATGGTTTTAAATCATCCTGCAGTCCCATTGGAGAACCGAGGACCCGCCTCCCGGAAGCATTTTTTTCAACAATCTCCTGATAAAGAGTCCTTAATAACTTCACAATACGATGGGTTAATGCGATGGCCACCGATTATAATTATTTCTTTCGGATCTGAGAAATATAGTTTTATTTTGTCAGTTTTGGATAACGGAAGGCTACGTTTTTACCCCCAGCCACCGTTGCGCTTGTTTGGCTTGTGTTAAAGGCGGAAGTGGTGTGTTCGAATACTATTATGAGCTGTCCGCCGTGGATGGGCTGCATTCCAACTCAAATTCCGCCGTTCAGCGTGGTGTGTTCGGATACTATTATGAGCTGTCCGCCGTGGATGGGCTGCATTCCAACTCAAAATGCCGCCGGTCAGCGTCACTAGCTCTGTTGATGAGACATTTTATAGCCAGTGATTGTAAAATATGAAGTGGCTCATTAATATAGTTTAATATTATATTTTTAAGAATATATGGCTGATTATATTTAAAATAAAATCGTATTTTGTATGTGTCTTCCTCAATTAATATTGAACCACATCCGAATCAGAATGGGTTTTTATTATCATATTGTCATATTAAAAGGAAAAAGACAAAAAAATAAATAAAAGGTAAATACTAAATAATAGATAACAGGCTATAGACATTTGAATGTAATTCCCGTGCTAGGCAACAGCCTTGGTCCTTGTTAACTTCCCCAAATTTCAGTCCTGGAGAGCCACTGTCCTGCATGTTTAAGTTTCTCCCTGGTCCAACACACCTGATTCTAATGATGTGCTCGTTATCAAGCAGCTGAAGCTTGTCACAGGTTTGAAAATCATATAATCTATATATGTAATAATATGTTGCTGAGGATATTTGATCTACATCATCAAATAAATCACTGTGTGTGTGTGTGTGTGTGTGTGTGTGAGTGAGTGAGTGAGTGAGTGAGTGAGTCTGTGTGTGTGCGTGCGCGTGCGTGCTGCATTTGTGCGTCATACATAAAACATCATTCTTAATGCTTGCATTGGCTAATAATAACATATACACAGTGAATATTGTGATATATGAAGGTAACTCATGTCAGTCAACAAAGAAACAAACAAAGAATGAAGGAAACAAACAAACAAACAAACTTTTATGTGTAGAGCCTTCAAAGTGCTGTCTGGATGTAGGGTTTGGATGACCTGAGTCCATGACATGAAAAAATTCAAACTTTGCTGTAGAGCTAAACCAAATACATCATTGGAAAGGTCTCGACCTGGGGAGTAATAATATGTTAGTATTAATATTCTACATGGCTCCGGTTTTGAAATAATGAACTTTGAACCTTGACCTCAGGGCCTGTTTGAGGGCTTAGAATTCTGCAATAAAAAGAAATACAGAAATGGGACCAACTGTTATAGAGAGCTCTTGACCCCAGCTATAACATGAGTACAATCAACAATTTTGGGTTTTGTCAATTATGGGTCAAATTAATTTTCACCTATGGAATAATTTGATTTTAAAAATCGGATTACATCAATGTGTTAACTATGCCCTTAAACTCCTCAATGTATTCTCATTTCAACATTTACAACTTCCAATTCTATGAAAAATACAACCTTAATTAAAGAACTACAACTCCAATGAGCCGCGCAATAACGCTAAGTACTGCTATCTGCCATAGTTGTAGTTTTCTGTGGTTCTTCCGGTTTGTAAATAAATGGGTTCACAAAAAAAGATATATATATATATATATATATTACATATATCATATATCTAGAACAGCTGGATTAGTATTGAGATTACATAAAGATGATCTATGTCAACAAAAAGTAAAGATGTATTCTTGAAATAGGTATGCAGTTTTCTGGTTTGCAAAAAGGGTAGTAAATAATGTGCCGTATACTTTAAATATTGAATATAGCCTAACTCCCGTTTTTTCTTCATATAAATGGTCTTTATGTTAAGAAACAGTTCAGATGCTAGGTGTTTGAACAATATTTATTAGTTTTAAGTAAATTAGGTTTTGCATGCAGCGGACTGGCTCCGTCTCTATAGCCACTTCCGGCTTCCGCAGCGTGCGTGGCAACCACCATAGCAACAATAGAAAACGATGCATCTGTGGATTCCAACTATTTGTTCGCTTTGTAATAACTCATAAATAATATATCATAAACATTCACTAGACAAAGCTGTAGATAAGACATTAATTTGTGAGGCTTAATTCTTCATGTCTACATTGTTATTACATACAAAATACAATATTTTTAAAGATTATCTCCAGACATGTTAGATGTATGAATAAACCTTGTTTGTAATAACAGTAATGTTTGAATGAGCCACCGGTATACTGGATGAACCAGAACACCATGGCACAACAATTTGTGACACGAATAATGATACATTTCAAAACGCTATGTTTTTATATTCTATGTACTCACATTAGAATATGCTACTCTCATGCAAAATAAAACACATCCCACTGTGATATACTGTAAAACTTACAGAACCTTTAAAATATTTAAACAAATAATTGGTCACACTGTCCAGCACTAGGCACTATATAAATGCAGCCATTTACTGAACTTCCATGAGTAACAAGTACAGCACTCTGACCAAAACTGAGCACATCTTTCGTCACCTGTTATGTAAACTTTATACAACAGTTAGTTTCCAGCTTACACAAAGTAATAAAAAGCTATTGCACAGACAAATGGTTATGTGTTGCTTAGCCACAGTCCAGTTCCAGTCTTGTGCTTTGTAGAAAGGATGTATGAAAGCAATATCACGCGAGAGGGAGTGATGTTGTGCTGAACATCATCACAGCTGTGAATATGTAAAAGGCACACGGCCTGCGGCCTTATGTCCACAACTGAATCACAGCCTCAAAGGCTTTACATTTCTTCCGCTGAAATATCTGGAGTGCTGTTGTCCTCCTGGTCACTGTCCTCTTCAACGTCCCCATTGTCTTCCTCCAACATGAAAAAGGAGGGTTCAGTGTCAAAATGGGTGTAAGTGCTGGTGACTGCGCTCAGTTTCTGCTGCAGAATGTGTCGCTTGTGCAGCAGACAACAGAGCAGCCCCCTGTATCCCTTTTCTCTCAGCTCTCTGGGAGGTGCTAAAATAAAATGTAAAAATAATAATAATAATAATAATCAGATAGAAAATAAGGCAACTCTTTATGAACATTAAAATACAGATTGTCTGCCCAGCTCTGAGACTGTACTACTACATACCATACTATGTTTCGTGATATTCTCTTGAGTGTGACGAAGGAGGCTGTATACTTTGTCCAAGGCCTTTCTCAGGTACTGGCAATGCTGGGTCATCTCCTTCACAATTATAACTTTTTCCTCTTCCATAGGCCTGACCAGCATAACCTGGTCAAAAAGTCGCCTCTTCAGGCGAAGACTCACCACTGTTTTGAAAAAGAGAACAGATGGGACAAAAGTAAAACACTTAAGCCCCTTTGACATATACACTGCAAACATAAAATGATCTAAACAATCAGTATGTGAAAACACAAATACTTGATCCAGTCAGACTGGACATCAAGTGGAATTTACCTGGCCAGCTCCCAAGTACTACTACTATGAGCTACATGTCTCTTTGAAAAACAGAAACAAGCAAAATTGACCATAAAAAAATAGTATTGTAAAACATATAGCGAAATGTACCATAACACATACCAGTGGCTGCCCACTGCTGGACGTCACACACCCATTCCTCCGTGTCCTCCAGAGAGATGTTGAGCTACTGCTTGAGACTCTCAAGATTAGCTCCTTCGATTTCTGCTCTCTGTTTAGTCCATTTAGAATGTTTAAAAAAAACAAAAAACATAGATAATTCATGGTGTGATCCGTGAAAAGGTATGTTAACATAGGGCATTAGAGATAAGAGAATAAAGATGTTTTCACATTTGAACCCAGAATAATGTCAGAGAATCAGGTCCGGAGATAGTCCCGAGTTTCTTTCACACATGCAGCACACACTTAGATGTGTTCACACTTAATGTAACTACTTAGTTTGGTTTAGGCAAGGGGAGCGTGCAGCTGTATTCACACATGTGCACACTCTGGAATTACCCAGTCTTTGCACTATTAAGCTGGGAGGGTAAACTCCATTTGATGCCCGGTCCGACTGAATCCGATATTTGTGTACACACACAGCTGTACCAGGAAATGTTCAGATAGTTTCAGGTTTGCAGTGCATGTGTGACAAGGGCTTAAGATGTAGGACAACTATCTAGTGGAATGTAATACACCAAAAGTATTTCATAGTATCAGAAAAAATGTTATTTTAAAAAAAGGGGACAATATCAGTGAGTGTATCTCTAATCATGATTGAAAAACCTAAATGACAACATGCAAAACATTCAAGCACAAATTGATGAGGATATTCTTAAAGGTATGTCCTCAAAAGAGACTATGTGCCTCATGAAACAATTATTTCCTTGTTATAACAAAGGCTATTTTATGGTGAAAGAATGCAATACGTATATAAGAATGCTAATTGGATAGAAAGGACATTGAGTTGTTTGCTGCAGTCATTTGATGTCAAAAACACTTAATGGTGATTTTTGTGAGTTGTCTCGATATTTCTCGCGATTTTTTTCTCGCGCCGATATTTGAAGCGCTCCTTGGGGCGCTCTTCGGGGCGCTCTTCGGGGCGCTCCTTAAACCTACAAACCCGACGCAGGGGGCTTTCAACTCATTCCAATGTAAGCAGCCTGTCCTCCACCCAAAAATGACCACATAGGTTGTTTGATCAAGGAGGTTATTACGACCCATGAGTTAAATGCCCCCTGTCGTTTCATCACGTTTTTGTGGTGTTTTCATCTGTTTTTAGTCGTTCAATATTGTTTTTGTGGAGTTTTGCGAGTGTTTTTAGTTGTTTTGTCACGTTTTTGTGGAGCTTTGCGTCTGTTTTTAATCATTTCATCACATTTTCGTTGACTTTTGCTTCATGTGGTGTTTTCATCTATCTTTAGTCATTTTTGTCATGTTTTTGTGGTGTTTTCATCTGTTTTTAGTCGTTTTGTAATGTTTTTGTGGTGTTTTCGTCTGTTTTTTGGAGGTTTCATCGCGTTTTGTGGTGTTTTCATCTGTTTTTAGTCGTTTCATTATGTTTTTGTGGAGTTTTGCGTCTGTTTTTAGTCGTTTTCTCAAGTTTTTGTGGTGTTGCCTGTTTTTAATCGTTTTGTCGCGTTTTAGTGGTGTTTTCATCTGTTTTTAGTCGTTTTGTAATGTTTCTGTGGAGTTTTGCATCTGTTTTTAGTCGTTTCATCATGTTTTTGTGGAGTTTTGCATCTGTTTTTTAGTTGTTTCATCACGTTTTAGTGGTGTTTTCATCTGTTTTTAGTCGTTTTGTAATGTTTCTGTGGAGTTTTCATCTGTTTTTAGTCGTTCAATATTGTTTTTGTGGAGTTTTGCGAGTGTTTTTAGTTGTTTTGTCACGTTTTTGTGGAGCTTTGCGTCTGTTTTTAATCATTTCATCACATTTTCGTTGACTTTTGCTTCATGTGGTGTTTTCATCTATCTTTAGTCATTTTTGTCATGTTTTTGTGGTGTTTTCATCTGTTTTTAGTCGTTTTGTAATGTTTTTGTGGTGTTTTCGTCTGTTTTTTGGAGGTTTCATCGCGTTTTGTGGTGTTTTCATCTGTTTTTAGTCGTTTCATTATGTTTTTGTGGAGTTTTGCGTCTGTTTTTAGTCGTTTTCTCAAGTTTTTGTGGTGTTGCCTGTTTTTAATCGTTTTGTCGCGTTTTAGTGGTGTTTTCATCTGTTTTTAGTCGTTTTGTAATGTTTCTGTGGAGTTTTGCATCTGTTTTTAGTCGTTTCATCATGTTTTTGTGGAGTTTTGCATCTGTTTTTTAGTTGTTTCATCACGTTTTAGTGGTGTTTTCATCTGTTTTTAGTCGTTTTGTAATGTTTCTGTGGAGTTTTGCATCTGTTTTTAGTCGTTTCATCATGTTTTTGTGGAGTTTTGCATCTGTTTTTTAGTTGTTTCATCACGGTGTAGTGGTGTTTTCGTCTGTTTTTAGTCGTTTCATCACGTTTTTGTGGTGTTTTCATCTGTTTTTAGTCGTTTTTGCGGTGTCTTGCATCTGTTTTTAGTCGTTTCATCACATTTTTGTGGTGTGTTTCGTCTGTTTATAGTTGTTTTATCACGTTTTTGTGGTGTTTTCATCTGTTTTTAGTCGTTTCATCACGTTTTCGTTGAGTTTTGCATATGTTTTTAGTTGTTTCATCACGTTTTTGTGGTGTTTTCATCTGTTTTTAGTCGTTTTTGGGGTGTCTTGCGTTAGTCTTTAGTCGTTTCATCACATTTTTTGTGGTGTGTTTCGTCTGTTTATAGTTGTTTTATCACGTTTTTGTGGTATTTTCATCCGTTTTTAGTCTTTTTTGTCATGTTTTTGTGGTGTTTTCATCTGTTTTTAGTCGTTTCATCATGTTTTTGTGCTGTTTTCATCTGTTTCTAATCGTTTGTCATGTTTTTGTGGTGTTTTCATCTGTTTTTAGTCGTTTTGTAATGTTTTTGTGGTGTTTTCGTCTGTTTTTTAGACGTTTCATCGCGTTTTGTGGTGTTTTCATTTGTTTTTAGTCGTTTCATTATGTTTTTGTGGAGTTTTGCGTCTGTTTTTAGTCGTTTTCTCAAGTTTTTGTGGTGTTGTCTGTTTTTAATCGTTTTGTCACGTTTTAGTGGTGTTTTCATCTGTTTTTAGTCGTTTTGTAATGTTTCTGTGGAGTTTTGCGTCTGTTTTTAGTCGTTTCATCATGTTTTTGTGGAGTTTTGCATCTGTTTTTAGTTGTTTAATCACGGTTTAGTGGTGTTTTCGTCTGTTTTTAGTCGTTTCATCACGTTTTTGTGGTGTTTTCATCTGTTTTTAGTCGTTTTTGCGGTGTCTTGCGTCTGTTTTTTAGTCGTTTCATCACATTTTTGTGGTGTGTTTCGTCTGTTTATAGTTGTTTTATCACGTTTTTGTGGTGTTTTCATCTGTTTTTAGTCGTTTCATCACGTTTTTGTTGAGTTTTGCATCTGTTTTTAGTTGTTTCATCACGTTTTTGTGGTGTTTTCATCTGTTTTTAGTCGTTTTTGTGGTGTCTTGCGTTTGTTTTTAGTCGTTTCATCATGTTTTTGTGGTGTGTTTCGTCTGTTTATAGTTGTTTTATTACGTTTTTGTGGTGTTTTCATCCGTTTTTAGTCGTTTTGTCATGTTTTTGTGGGTTTTTCGTCTGTTTTTAGTCGTTTCATCACGTTTTTGTGGTGTTTTCATCTGTTTTTAGTTGTTTCATAATGTTTTTGTGGAGTTTTGCGTCTGTTTTTAGTCGTTTTCTCAAGTTTTTGTGGTGTTGCCTGTTTTTAATCGTTTTGTCACGTTTTAGTGGTGTTTTCATCTGTTTTTAGTCGTTTTGTAATGTTTCTGTGGAGTTTTGCGTCTGTTTTTAGTCGTTTCATCATGTTTTTGTGGAGTTTTGCATCTGTTTTTAGTTGTTTCATCACGGTTTAGTGGTGTTTTCGTCTGTTTTAAGAGGTTTCATCACGTTTTTGTGGTGTTTTCATCTGTTTTTAGTCGTTTTTACGGTGTCTTGCGTCTGTTTTTAGTCGTTTCATCACGTTTTTGTGGTGTGTTTCGTCTGTTTATAGTTGTTTTATCACGTTTTTGTGGTGTTTTCATCCGTCTTTAGTCATTTTTGTCACGTTGTTGTGGTGTTTTCATCTGTTTTTAGTCGTTTCATCACGTTTTTGTGGTGTGTTTCGTCTGTTTTTAGTTGTCTTATCACGTTTTGTGGTGTTTTCATCTGTTTTTAGTCGTTTCATCACGTTTTTGTGGTGTTTTCATCTGTTTTTAGTCATTTTTGTCATGTTTTTGTGGTGTTTTCATCTGTCTTAAGTCGTTTCGTAACATATTTGTGATGCTTTTGTCTGTTTTTAGTCGTTTCATCCCGTTTTTGTTAGTGTTTTGTCTGTTTTTAGTCCTTTTGTCACGTTTTAGTGGTATTTTAATGAGTTATTAGTCGTTTTGTCATGTTTCTGTGGAATTTTGCGTCTGTTTCTAGTCGTTTCATCACGTTTTTGTGGTGTTTTCTCTGTTTTTAGTCGTTTTGTCATGTGTTTGTGGTGTTTTGCATCTGTTTTAAGTCGTTTTATCACATATTTGTTTTGTTTTCGTCTGTTTTTAGTCCTTTTATCATTTTTTTGTGGTGTTTTGATATGTTTTTAGTTGTTTTGTCATTTTTTTGTGGTGTTTTCATTTGTTTTTAGTCGATTCATCACGTTTTTGTTGAGTTTTGCATCTGTTTTTAGTTGTTTCATCACATATTTGTGGTGATTTCGTCTGTTTTTAGTCGTTTCATCATGTTTTTGTGGTGTTTTGATATGTTTTTAGTCGTTTTTGTCACGTTTTTACGGTGTTTTCATCTGTTTTTAGTCGTTCAATATTGTTTTTGTGGAGTTTTGCGTGTGTTTTTAGTTGTTTTGTCATGTTTTTGTGGAGCTTTGCGTCTGTTTTTAATCATTTCATCACATTTTCGTTGAATTTTGCTTCTGTTTTTGGTCGTTTCATCACGTTTTTGTGGTGTTTTTATCTGTTTTTATTCGTTTTTGTCACCTTTTTGCTGTGTTTTCATCTATCTTTAGTCATTTTTGTCATGTTTTTGTGTTGTTTTCATCTGTTTCTAAGTGTTTCGTCATGTTTTTGTGGTGTTTTCATCTGTTTTTAGTCGTTTTGTAATGTTTTTGTGGTGTTTTCATCTGTTTTAAGTCGTTTCATTATGTTTTTGTGGAGTTTTGCGTCTGTTTTTAGTCGTTTCATCACGTTTTTGTGGTGTTTTTGTCTGTTTTTAATCGTTTTGTCACGTTTTTGTGGTGTTTTCATCTGTATTTAGTCGTTTCATCATGTTTCTGTGGAGTTTTGCGTCTGTTTTTAGTCTTTTTGTCATGTTTTTGTGGTGTTTTCGTCCGTTTTTAGTCATTTCATCACGTTTATGTGGTGTTTTCATCTGTTTTTAGTCGTTACATCATGTTTTTGTGGAGTTTTGCGTCTGTTTTTAGTTGTTTTGTTATGTTCTTGAAGTGTTTTCGTCTGTTTTTAGTCGTTCAGTCACCTTTTTCTGGAGCTTTCATCCGTTTTTAGTCGTTTTTGTCACGTTTTTGTGATTTTTTCATCTGTTTTTAGTCGTTTCATCATGTTTTTATGGACTTTTGCGTCTGTTTTTATTCGTTTTGCATTGTTTTATGGAGCTTTGGGTCTGTTTTTAGTCGTTTCATAATGTTTTTGTGGAGTTTTCATCTGTTTTTAGTTGTTTCATCATATTTTTGCGGTGTTTTGATCTTTTTTCAGTCGTTTTGTCATGTTTTTGTGGTGTTTTCATCCGTTTTTAGCTGTTTGTCATGTTTTTGTCATGTTTTTGTCTGCTTTTAGTCGTTTCATAATGTTTTTGTGGTGTTTTGCGTCTGTTTTTAGTGGTTTTCTCAGGTTTTTGTGGTGTTGCCTGTTTTTAATCGTTTTGTCACGCTTTAGTGGTGTTTTCATCTGTTTTTAGTCGTTTTGTCATGTTTCTGTGGAGTTTTGCATCTTTTTTCATTCGTTTCATCACGTTTTTGTTGAGTTTTGCATCTGTTTTTAGTTGTTTCATCACGGTTTTGTGGTGTTTTCATGTGTTTTAAGTGGTTTCATCACGTTTTTACGCAGTTTTCATCTGTTTTTTGTCTTTTTGTCACATTTTTGTGGTGTCTTGCGTCTGTTTTTAGTCGTTTCATCACGTTTTTGTGGTGTTTTCATCTGTTTTTAGTCATTTTTGTCATGTTTTTGTGGTGTTTTCATCTGTTTTTAGTTGTTTCATCACGTTTTTGTGGTGTTTTCATCTGTTTTTAGTCATTTTTGTCATGTTTTTGTGGTGTTTTCATCTGTTTTAAGTCGTTTCATAACTTATTTGTGGTGTTTTCGTCTGATTTTAGTCGTTTCATCACTTTTTTGTTGGTGTTTTAGTCTGTTTCTTAGTCGTTTTGTCACGTTTTAGTGGAATTTTTAACAGTTTTTAGTCGTTTCGTCATGTTTCTGTGGTGTTTTGCGTCTGTTTTAAGTCGTTTCATCACTTTTTTGTGGTGTTTTCGTCTGTTTTTATTTGTTTTATCATATTTTTGTGGTGTTTTGATCTTTTTTTGGTCGTTTTGTCATGTTTTTGTGGTGTTTTAATCTGTTTTTAGACAATTCATCACGTTTTTGCGCAGTTTTCATCTGTTTTTAGTCTTTTTGTCACATTTTTGTGGTGTCTTGCGTCTGTTTTTAGTCGTTTCATAATGTTTTTGTGGAGTTTTGCGCCTGTTTTTAGTCGTTTTGTCATGTTTTTGTGGAGTCTTGGTCTGTTTGTAGTCGTTTTGTAAGGTTTTTTTGGTGTTTTCATCTGTTTTTAGTCGTTTCATCACGTTTTTGTTGAGTTTTGCCTCTGTTTTTAGTTGTTTCATCACGGTTTAGTGGTGTTTTCATCTGTTTTTAGTCGTATTTGCGGTGTCTTGCGTCTGTTTTTAGTCGTTTCATCACATTTTTGTGGTGTGTTTCGTCTGTTTATAGTTGTTTTATCACGTTTTTGTGGTGTTTTCATCCGTTTTTAGTCATTTTTGTCACGTTTTTGTGGTGTTTTCATCAGTTTTTAGTCGTTTCATCACGTTTTTGTGGTGTGTTTCGTCTGTTTTTAGTTGTCTTATCACGTTTTGTGGTGTTTTCATCTGTTTTTAGTCGTTTAATCATGTTTTTGTGGTGTTTCGTCTGTTTTTAGTTGTTTCATCACGTTTTGTGGTGGTTTCATCTGTTTTTAGTCGTTTCATCACGTTTTTGTGGTGTTTTCATCTGTTTTAAGTCATTTTTGTCATGTATTTGTGGTGTTTTCATCTGTTTTAAGTCGTTTCATAACGTATTTGTGGTGTTTTCGTCTGATTTTAGTCGTTTCATCACGTTTTTGTTGGTGTCTTCGTCTGTTTTTAGTCGTTTTGTTACGTTTTAGTGGTATTTTAAACTGTTTTTAGTCGTTTCATCACGTTTTTGTGGTGTGTTTCGTCTGTTTTTAGTCGTTTCATCACGTTTTTGTGGTGTGTTTCGTCTGTTTTTAGTTGTTTTATCATATTTTTGTGGTGTTTTGATTTTTGGTTGGTCGTTTTGTCAAGTTTTTGTGGTGTTTTCATCTGTTTTAGTCGTTTTTGTCACCTTTTTGTGGTGTTTTCATCTACTTTAGGTAATTTTTGTCACGTTTTTGTGGTAATTTCATCCCTTTTTAGTCTTTTTTTCATGTTTTTGTGGTGTTTTCGTCCATTTTTTGTCGTTTCATGACGTATTTGTGGTGTTTTCATCTGTTTTTAGTCGTTTCATAATGTTTTTCTGGAGTTTTGCGTCTGTTTTTAGTCGTTTTCTCATGTTTTTGTGGTGTTGTCTGTTTTTAATCGTTTTTTCACGTTTTAGTGGTGTTTTCATCTGTTTTTTTAGTCGTTTTGTAATGTTTCTGTGGAGTTTTGCGTCTGTTTTTAGTCGTTTCATCATGTTTTTGTTGAGTTTTGCATATGTTTTTAGTTGTTTCCTCACGGTTTTGTGATGTTTTCATCTGTTTTAAGTGGTTTCATTACGTTGTTGTGGTGTTTTCATCTGTTTTTAGTTTTTTTTGCGGTGTCTTGCGTCTGTTTTTAGTCGTTTTGTCATGTTTTTGTGGAGTTTTGAGTGTGTTTTCAGTCGTTTCATCATGTTTTGTGGAGTTTTGCGTCTGTTTTTAGTCGTTTCATTACGTTTTGTAGTGTTTTCGTCTGTTTTTAGTTGTTTTGTCACCTTTTTGTGGTGTTTTCATCTACTTTTAGTCATTTTTGTCACGTTTTTGTGGTGTTTTCATCAGTTTTTAGTCGTTTTTCATGTTTTTGTGGGTTTTTTTCGTCTGTTTTGAGTCGTTTCATCACACATTTGTGTTGTTTTCATCTGTTTTTAGGAGTTTCATCACCATTTTGTGGTGTTTTGGTATGTTTTTAGACGTTTCATCACGTTTTTACGCAGTTTTCATCTGTTTTTTGTCTTTTTGTCACATTTTTGTGGTGTCTTGCGTCTGTTTTTAGTCGTTTCATCACGTTTTTGTGGTGTTTTCATCTGTTTTTAGTCATTTTTGTCATGTTTTTGTGGTGTTTTCATCTGTTTTTAGTTGTTTCATCACGTTTTTGTGGTGTTTTCATCTGTTTTTAGTCATTTTTGTCATGTTTTTGTGGTGTTTTCATCTGTTTTAAGTCGTTTCATAACGTATTTGTGGTGTTTTCGTCTGATTTTAGTCGTTTCATCACGTTTTTGTTGGTGTTTTCGTCTGTTTCTTAGTCGTTTTGTCACGTTTTAGTGGAATTTTTAACAGTTTTTAGTCGTTTCGTCATGTTTCTGTGGGGTTTTGCGTCTGTTTTAAGTCGTTTCATCACATATTTGTAGTGTTTTCGTCTGTTTTTAGTCGTTTCATCACGTCTTTGTGGTGTTTTGATATGTTTTTAGTTGTTTTGTCATGTTTTTGTGGTGTTTTCATTTGTTTTTAGTCGTTTTGTCATGTTTTTCAGGAGTTTTGCGTCTGTTTTCAGTCGTTTCATCATGTTTTGTGGAGTTTTGCGTCTGTTTTTAGTCGTTTCATCACTTTTTTGTGGTGTTTTCGTCTGTTTTTATTTGTTTTATCATATTTTTTTGTGGTGTTTTGATCTTTTTTTGGTCGTTTTGTCATGTTTTTGTGGTGTTTTAATCTGTTTTTAGACGTTTCATCACGTTTTTACGCAGTTTTCATCTGTTTTTAGTCGTTTTGTCACATTTTTGTGGTGTCTTCTGTCTGTTTTTAGTCGTTTCATAATGTTTTTGTGGAGTTTTGCGCCTGTTTGTAGTCGTTTTGTAAGGTTTTTTTGGTGTTTTCATCTGTTTTTAGTCGTTTCATCACGTTTTTGTTGAGTTTTGCCTCTGTTTTTAGTTGTTTCATCACGGTTTAGTGGTGTTTTCATCTGTTTTTATTCGTTTCATCACGTTTTTGTGGTGTTTTAATCTGTTTTTAGTCGTATTTGCGGTGTCTTGCGTCTGTTTTTAGTCGTTTCATCACATTTTTGTGGTGTGTTTCGTCTGTTTATAGTTGTTTTATCACGTTTTTGTGGTGTTTTCATCCGTTTTTAGTCATTTTTGTCACGTTTTTGTGGTGTTTTCATCAGTTTTTAGTCGTTTCATCACGTTTTTGTGGTGTGTTTCGTCTGTTTTTAGTTGTCTTATCACGTTTTGTGGTGTTTTCATCTGTTTTTAGTCGTTTCATCACGTTTTTGTGGTGTTTCGTCTGTTTTTAGTTGTTTCATCACGTTTTGTGGTGGTTTCATCTGTTTTTAGTCGTTTCATCACGTTTTTGTGGTGTTTTCATCTGTTTTAAGTCATTTTTGTCATGTATTTGTGGTGTTTTCATCTGTTTTAAGTCGTTTCATAACGTATTTGTGGTGTTTTCGTCTGATTTTAGTCGTTTCATCACGTTTTTGTTGGTGTTTTCGTCTGTTTTTAGTCGTTTAATCATGTTTTTGTGGTGTTTCGTCTGTTTTTAGTTGTTTCATCACGTTTTGTGGTGGTTTCATCTGTTTTTAGTCGTTTCATCACGTTTTTGTGGTGTTTTCATCTGTTTTAAGTCATTTTTGTCATGTATTTGTGGTGTTTTCATCTGTTTTAAGTCGTTTCATAACGTATTTGTGGTGTTTTCGTCTGATTTTAGTCGTTTCATCACGTTTTTGTTGGTGTCTTCGTCTGTTTTTAGTCGTTTTGTTACGTTTTAGTGGTATTTTAAACTGTTTTTAGTCGTTTCATCACGTTTTTGTGGTGTGTTTCGTCTGTTTTTAGTCGTTTCATCACGTTTTTGTGGTGTGTTTCGTCTGTTTTTAGTTGTTTTATCATATTTTTGTGGTGTTTTGATTTTTGGTTGGTCGTTTTGTCAAGTTTTTGTGGTGTTTTCATCTGTTTTAGTCGTTTTTGTCACCTTTTTGTGGTGTTTTCATCTACTTTAGGTAATTTTTGTCACGTTTTTGTGGTAATTTCATCCCTTTTTAGTCTTTTTTTCATGTTTTTGTGGTGTTTTCGTCCATTTTTTGTCGTTTCATGACGTATTTGTGGTGTTTTCATCTGTTTTTAGTCGTTTCATAATGTTTTTCTGGAGTTTTGCGTCTGTTTTTAGTCGTTTTCTCATGTTTTTGTGGTGTTGTCTGTTTTTAATCGTTTTTTCACGTTTTAGTGGTGTTTTCATCTGTTTTTTTAGTCGTTTTGTAATGTTTCTGTGGAGTTTTGCGTCTGTTTTTAGTCGTTTCATCATGTTTTTGTTGAGTTTTGCATATGTTTTTAGTTGTTTCCTCACGGTTTTGTGATGTTTTCATCTGTTTTAAGTGGTTTCATTACGTTGTTGTGGTGTTTTCATCTGTTTTTAGTTTTTTTTGCGGTGTCTTGCGTCTGTTTTTAGTCGTTTTGTCATGTTTTTGTGGAGTTTTGCGTGTGTTTTCAGTCGTTTCATCATGTTTTGTGGAGTTTTGCGTCTGTTTTTAGTCGTTTCATTACGTTTTGTAGTGTTTTCGTCTGTTTTTAGTTGTTTTGTCACCTTTTTGTGGTGTTTTCATCTACTTTTAGTCATTTTTGTCACGTTTTTGTGGTGTTTTCATCAGTTTTTAGTCGTTTTTCATGTTTTTGTGGGTTTTTTTCGTCTGTTTTGAGTCACTTCATCACACATTTGTGTTGTTTTCATCTGTTTTTAGGAGTTTCATCACCATTTTGTGGTGTTTTGGTATGTTTTTAGACGTTTCATCACGTTTTTACGCAGTTTTCATCTGTTTTTTGTCTTTTTGTCACATTTTTGTGGTGTCTTGCGTCTGTTTTTAGTCGTTTCATCACGTTTTTGTGGTGTTTTCATCTGTTTTTAGTCATTTTTGTCATGTTTTTGTGGTGTTTTCATCTGTTTTTAGTTGTTTCATCACGTTTTTGTGGTGTTTTCATCTGTTTTTAGTCATTTTTGTCATGTTTTTGTGGTGTTTTCATCTGTTTTAAGTCGTTTCATAACGTATTTGTGGTGTTTTCGTCTGATTTTAGTCGTTTCATCACGTTTTTGTTGGTGTTTTCGTCTGTTTCTTAGTCGTTTTGTCACGTTTTAGTGGAATTTTTAACAGTTTTTAGTCGTTTCGTCATGTTTCTGTGGTGTTTTGCGTCTGTTTTAAGTCGTTTCATCACATATTTGTAGTGTTTTCGTCTGTTTTTAGTCGTTTCATCACGTCTTTGTGGTGTTTTGATATGTTTTTAGTTGTTTTGTCATGTTTTTGTGGTGTTTTCATTTGTTTTTAGTCGTTTTGTCATGTTTTTCAGGAGTTTTGCGTCTGTTTTCAGTCGTTTCATCATGTTTTGTGGAGTTTTGCGTCTGTTTTTAGTCGTTTCATCACTTTTTTGTGGTGTTTTCGTCTGTTTTTATTTGTTTTATCATATTTTTTTGTGGTGTTTTGATCTTTTTTTGGTCGTAGTGTCATGTTTTTGTGGTGTTTTAATCTGTTTTTAGACGTTTCATCACGTTTTTACGCAGTTTTCATCTGTTTTTAGTCGTTTTGTCACATTTTTGTGGTGTCTTCTGTCTGTTTTTAGTCGTTTCATAATGTTTTTGTGGAGTTTTGCGCCTGTTTGTAGTCGTTTTGTAAGGTTTTTTTGGTGTTTTCATCTGTTTTTAGTCGTTTCATCACGTTTTTGTTGAGTTTTGCCTCTGTTTTTAGTTGTTTCATCACGGTTTAGTGGTGTTTTCATCTGTTTTTATTCGTTTCATCACGTTTTTGTGGTGTTTTCATCTGTTTTTAGTCGTATTTGCGGTGTCTTGCGTCTGTTTTTAGTCGTTTCATCACATTTTTGTGGTGTGTTTCGTCTGTTTATAGTTGTTTTATCACGTTTTTGTGGTGTTTTCATCCGTTTTTAGTCATTTTTGTCACGTTTTTGTGGTGTTTTCATCAGTTTTTAGTCGTTTCATCACGTTTTGGTGGTGTGTTTCGTCTGTTTTTAGTTGTCTTATCACGTTTTGTGGTGTTTTCATCTGTTTTTAGTCGTTTCATCACGTTTTTGTGGTGTTTCGTCTGTTTTTAGTTGTTTCATCACGTTTTGTGGTGGTTTCATCTGTTTTTAGTCGTTTCATCACGTTTTTGTGGTGTTTTCATCTGTTTTAAGTCATTTTTGTCATGTATTTGTGGTGTTTTCATCTGTTTTAAGTCGTTTCATAACGTATTTGTGGTGTTTTCGTCTGATTTTAGTCGTTTCATCACGTTTTTGTTGGTGTTTTCGTCTGTTTTTAGTCGTTTTGTCACGTTTTAGTGGTATTTTAAACTGTTTTTAGTCGTTTCGTCATGTTTCTGTGGAATTTGTCGTCTGTTGTTAGTCGTTTCATCACGTTTTTGTGGTGTTTTCGTCTGTTTTTAGTCGTTTCATCACGTTTTTGTGGTGTTTTGATATGTTTTAGTTGTTTTGTCATGGTCTGTCATGAGTCTTGGTCTGTTTGTAGTCGTTTTGTCAGGTTTTTTTGGTGTTTTCATCTGTTTTTAGTCGTTTCATCACGTTTTTGTTGAGTTTTGCCCACTGTTTTTAGTTGTTTCATCACGGTTTAGTGGTGTTTTCATCTGTTTTTATTCGTTTCATCACGTTTTTGTGGTGTTTTCATCTGTTTTTAGTCGTATTTGCGGTGTCTTGCGTCTGTTTTTAGTCGTTTCATCACATTTTTGTGGTGTGTTTCGTCTGTTTATAGTTGTTTTATCACGTTTTTGTGGTGTTTTCATCCGTTTTTAGTCATTTTTGTCACGTTTTTGTGGTGTTTTCATCAGTTTTTAGTCGTTTCATCACGTTTTTGTGGTGTGTTTCGTCTGTTTTTAGTTGTCTTATCATGTTTTGTGGTGTTTTCATCTGTTTTTAGTCGTTTCATCACGTTTTTGTGGTGTTTCGTCTGTTTTTAGTTGTTTCATCACGTTTTGTGGTGTTTCATCTGTTTTTAGTCGTTTCATCACGTTTTTGTGGTGTTTTCATCTGTTTTGAGTCATTTTTGTCATGTATTTGTGGTGTTTTCATCTGTTTTAAGTCGTTTCATAACGTATTTGTGGTGTTTTCGTCTGATTTTAGTAGTTTCATCACGTTTTTGTTGGTGTTTTCGTCTGTTTTTAGTCGTTTTGTCACGTTTTAGTGGTATTTTAAACAGTTTTAAGGTCGTTTCGTCATGTTTCTGTGGAATTTGTCGTCTGTTGTTAGTCGTTTCATCACGTTTTTGTGGTGTTTTCATCAGTTTTTAGTCGTTTTTCATGTTTTTGTTGGGTTTTTTCGTCTGTTTTTAGTTGTTTCATCACGTATTTGTGGTGTTTTCATCTGTTTTTAGTCGTTTCATCACGTTTTTGTGGTGTTTTGATATGTTTTTAGACGTTTCATCACGTTTTTGCGCAGTTTTCATCTGTTTTTTGTCTTTTTGTCACATTTTTGTGGTGTCTTGCGTCTGTTTTTAGTCGTTTCATCACGTTTTTGTGGTGTTTTCATCTGTTTTTAGTCATTTTTGTCATGTTTTTGTGGTGTTTTCATCTGTTTGTAGTCGTTTCATCACGTTTTTGTGGTGTTTTCATCTGTTTTTAGTCATTTTTGTCATGTTTTTGTGGTGTTTTCATCTGTTTTAAGTTGTTTCATAACGTATTTGTGGTTTTTTCGTCTGATTTTAATCGTTTCATCACGTTTTTGTTGGTGTTTTCGTCTGTTTCTTAGTCGTTTTGTCACGTTTTAGTGGAATTTTTAACAGTTTTTAGTCGTTTTGTCACGTTTTTGTAGTGTTTTCGTCTGTTTTTAGTAGTTTCATCACGTTTTTGTGGTGTTTTCATTTGTTTTTAGTCGTTTTGTCATGTTTTTGTGGAGTTTTGCGTCTGTTTTCAGTCGTTTTATCATGTTTTGTGGAGTTTTGCGTCTGTTTTTAGTCGTTTCATCACTTTTTTGTGGTGTTTTCGTCTGTTTTTTTTTGTTTTATCATATTTTTGTGGTGTTTTGATCTTTTTTTGGTTGTTTTGTCATGTTTTTGTGGTGTTTTCATCCGTTTTAAGTCGTTTTGTCATGTTTTTGGTGGTGTTTTCGTCTGTTTTTAGTCGTTTCATCACGTTTTTGTGGTGTTTTCATCCGTGTTTAGTCGTTTTTATAATGTTTTTGTGGAGTTTTGCGTCTGTTTTTAGTTGTTTTGTCATGTTTTTGTGGTGTTGTCTGTTTTTAATCGTTTTGTCACGTTTTAGTGGTGTTTTCATCAGTTTTTAGTCGTTTTTCATGTTTTTGTTGGGTTTTTTCGTCTGTTTTTAGTCGTTTCATCACGTATTTGTGGTGTTTTCATCTGTTTTTAGTCTTTTTGTCACATTTTTGTGGTGTCTTGCGTCTGTTTTTAGTCGTTTCATCACGTTTTTGTGGTGTTTTCATCTGTTTTTAGTCATTTTTGTCATGTTTTTGTGGTGTTTTCATCTGTTTTTAGTCTTTTCATCACGTTTTTGTGGTGTTTTCATCTGTTTTTAGTCATTTTTGTCATGTTTTTGTGGTGTTTTCATCTGTTTTAAGTCGTTTCATAACGTATTTGTGGTGTTTTCGTCTGATTTTAATCGTTTCATCACGTTTTTGTTGGTGTTTTCGTCTGTTTCTTAGTCGTTTTGTCACGTTTTAGTGGAATTTTTAACAGTTTTTAGTCGTTTTGTCATGTTTCTGTAGTGTTTTCGTCTGTTTATAGTAGTTTCATCACGTTTTTGTGGTGTTTTCATTTGTTTTTAGTCGTTTTGTCATGTTTTTGTGGAGTTTTGCGTCTGTTTTCAGTCGTTTTATCATGTTTTGTGGAGTTTTGCGTCTGTTTTTAGTCGTTTCATCACTTTTTTGTGGTGTTTTCGTCTGTTTTTTTTTGTTTTATCATATTTTTGTGGTGTTTTGATCTTTTTTTGGTTGTTTTGTCATGTTTTTTTGGTGTTTTCTTCCGTTTTTAGTCGTTTTGTCATGTTTTTGGTGGTGTTTTTGTCTGTTTTTAGTCGTTTCATCACGTTTTTGTGGTGTTTTCATCCGTGTTTAGTCGTTTTTATAATGTTTTTGTGGAGTTTTGCGTCTGTTTTTAGTTGTTTTGTCATGTTTTTGTGGTGTTGTCTGTTTTTAATCGTTTTGTCACGTTTTAGTGGTGTTTTCATCTGTTTTTAGTCGTTTTGTCATGTTCCTTTGGAGTTTTGCGTCTGTTTTTAGTCTATTCATCATGTTTTTGTGGAGTTTTGCGTCTGTTTTTAGTCGTTTCATCACGTTTTTGTGGTGTTTTCGTCTTTTTTTAGTTGTTTTATCATGTATTTGTGGTGTTTTAATCTGTTTCATCTGTTTTAAGTCGTTTCATAATGTATTTGTGGTGTTTTCGTCTGATTTTAGTCGTTTCATCACGTTTTTGTTGGTGTTTTCGTCTGTTTTTAGTCGTTTTGTCACGTTTTAGTGGTATTTTAAACAGTTTTTAGTCGTTTCGTCATGTTTCTGTGGAATTTGACGTCTGTTGTTAGTCGTTTCATCACGTTTTTGTGGTGTTTTCATCAGTTTTTAGTCGTTTTTCATGTTTTTGTGGGGTTTTTTCGTCTGTTTTTAGTCGTTTCATCACGTATTTGTGGTGTTTTCATCTGTTTTTAGTCGTTTCATCACGTTTTTTTGGTGTTTTGATATGTTTTTAGACGTTTCATCACGTTTTTGCGCAGTTTTCATCTGTTTTTTGTCTTTTTGTCACATTTTTGTGGTGTCTTGCGTCTGTTTTTAGTCGTTTCATCACGATTTTGTGGTGTTTTCATCTGTTTTTAGTCATTTTTGTCATGTTTTTGTGGTGTTTTCATCTGTTTTTAGTCGTTTCATCACGTTTTTGTGGTGTTTTCATCTGTTTTTAGTCATTTTTGTCATGTTTTTGTGGTGTTTTCATCTGTTTCAAGTCGTTTCATAACGTATTTGTGGTGTTTTCGTCTGATTTTAATCGTTTCATCACGTTTTTGTTGGTGTTTTCGTCTGTTTCTTAGTCGTTTTGTCACGTTTTAGTGGAATTTTTAACTGTTTTTAGTCGTTTTGTCATGTTTCTGTAGTGTTTTCGTCTGTTTTTTAGTAGTTTCATCACGTTTTTGTGGTGTTTTCATTTGTTTTTAGTCGTTTTGTCATGTTTTTGTGGAGTTTTGCGTCTGTTTTCAGTCGTTTTATCATGTTTTGTGGAGTTTTGCGTCTGTTTTTAGTCGTTTCATCACTTTTTTGTGGTGTTTTCGTCTGTTTTTTTTTGTTTTATCATATTTTTGTGGTGTTTTGATCTTTTTTTGGTTGTTTTGTCATGTTTTTGTGGTGTTTTCATCCGTTTTTAGTCGTTTTGTCATGTTTTTGGTGGTGTTTTCGTCTGTTTTTAGTCGTTTCATCACGTTTTTGTGGTGTCTTGCGTCTGTTTTTAGTCGTTTCATAATGTTTTTGTGGAGTTTTGCGTCTGTTTTTAGTTGTTTTGTCATGTTTTTGTGGAGTCTTGGTCTGTTTGTAGTCGTTTTGTCAGGTTTTTTTGGTGTTTTCATCTGTTTTTAGTCGTCTCATCACGTTTTTGTTGAGTTTTGCCTCTGTTTTTAGTTGTTTCATCACGGTTTAGTGGTGTTTTCATCTGTTTTTAGTCGTTTCATCACGTTTTTGTGGTGTTTTCATCTGTTTTTAGTCGTATTTGCGGCGTCTTGCGTCTGTTTTTAGTCGTTTCATCACTTTTTTGTGGTGTTTTCGTCTGTTTTTTTTTGTTTTATCATATTTTTGTGGTGTTTTGATCTTTTTTTGGTTGTTTTGTCATGTTTTTGTGGTGTTTTCATCCGTTTTAAGTCGTTTTGTCATGTTCTGGTGGTGTTTTCGTCTGTTTTTACTCGTTTCATCACGTTTTTGTGGTGTTTTCATCCGTGTTTAGTCGTTTTTATAATGTTTTTGTGGAGTTTTGCGTCTGTTTTTAGTTGTTTTGTCATGTTTTTGTGGTGTTGTCTGTTTTTAATCGTTTTGTCACGTTTTAGTGGTGTTTTCATCAGTTTTTAGTCGTTTTTCATGTTTTTGTTGGGTTTTTTCGTCTGTTTTTAGTCGTTTCATCACGTATTTGTGGTGTTTTCATCTGTTTTTAGTCGTTTCATCACGTTTTTGTGGTGTTTTGATATGTTTTTAGACGTTTCATCACGTTTTTGCGCAGTTTTCATCTGTTTTTTGTCTTTTTGTCACATTTTTGTGGTGTCTTGCGTCTGTTTTTAGTCGTTTCATCACGTTTTTGTGGTGTTTTCATCTGTTTTTAGTCATTTTTGTCATGTTTTTGTGGTGTTTTCATCTGTTTTTAGTCTTTTCATCACGTTTTTGTGGTGTTTTCATCTGTTTTTAGTCATTTTTGTCATGTTTTTGTGGTGTTTTCATCTGTTTTAAGTCGTTTCATAACGTATTTGTGGTGTTTTCGTCTGATTTTAATCGTTTCATCACGTTTTTGTTGGTGTTTTCGTCTGTTTCTTAGTCGTTTTGTCACGTTTTAGTGGAATTTTTAACAGTTTTTAGTCGTTTTGTCATGTTTCTGTAGTGTTTTCGTCTGTTTATAGTAGTTTCATCACGTTTTTGTGGTGTTTTCATTTGTTTTTAGTCGTTTTGTCATGTTTTTGTGGAGTTTTGCGTCTGTTTTCAGTCGTTTTATCATGTTTTGTGGAGTTTTGCGTCTGTTTTTAGTCGTTTCATCACTTTTTTGTGGTGTTTTCGTCTGTTTTTTTTTGTTTTATCATATTTTTGTGGTGTTTTGATCTTTTTTTGGTTGTTTTGTCATGTTTTTTTGGTGTTTTCTTCCGTTTTTAGTCGTTTTGTCATGTTTTTGGTGGTGTTTTTGTCTGTTTTTAGTCGTTTCATCACGTTTTTGTGGTGTTTTCATCCGTGTTTAGTCGTTTTTATAATGTTTTTGTGGAGTTTTGCGTCTGTTTTTAGTTGTTTTGTCATGTTTTTGTGGTGTTGTCTGTTTTTAATCGTTTTGTCACGTTTTAGTGGTGTTTTCATCTGTTTTTAGTCGTTTTGTCATGTTCCTTTGGAGTTTTGCGTCTGTTTTTAGTCTATTCATCATGTTTTTGTGGAGTTTTGCGTCTGTTTTTAGTCGTTTCATCACGTTTTTGTGGTGTTTTCGTCTTTTTTTAGTTGTTTTATCATGTATTTGTGGTGTTTTAATCTGTTTCATCTGTTTTAAGTCGTTTCATAATGTATTTGTGGTGTTTTCGTCTGATTTTAGTCGTTTCATCACGTTTTTGTTGGTGTTTTCGTCTGTTTTTAGTCGTTTTGTCACGTTTTAGTGGTATTTTAAACAGTTTTTAGTCGTTTCGTCATGTTTCTGTGGAATTTGTCGTCTGTTGTTAGTCGTTTCATCACGTTTTTGTGGTGTTTTCATCAGTTTTTAGTCGTTTTTCATGTTTTTGTTGGGTTTTTTCGTCTGTTTTTAGTCGTTTCATCACGTATTTGTGGTGTTTTCATCTGTTTTTAGTCGTTTCATCACGTTTTTTTGGTGTTTTGATATGTTTTTAGACGTTTCATCACGTTTTTGCGCAGTTTTCATCTGTTTTTTGTCTTTTTGTCACATTTTTGTGGTGTCTTGCGTCTGTTTTTAGTCGTTTCATCACGATTTTGTGGTGTTTTCATCTGTTTTTAGTCATTTTTGTCATGTTTTTGTGGTGTTTTCATCTGTTTTTAGTCGTTTCATCACGTTTTTGTGGTGTTTTCATCTGTTTTTAGTCATTTTTGTCATGTTTTTGTGGTGTTTTCATCTGTTTTAAGTCGTTTCATAACGTATTTGTGGTGTTTTCGTCTGATTTTAATCGTTTCATCACGTTTTTGTTGGTGTTTTCGTCTGTTTCTTAGTCGTTTTGTCACGTTTTAGTGGAATTTTTAACAGTTTTTAGTCGTTTTGTCATGTTTCTGTAGTGTTTTCGTCTGTTTTTTAGTAGTTTCATCACGTTTTTGTGGTGTTTTCATTTGTTTTTAGTCGTTTTGTCATGTTTTTGTGGAGTTTTGCGTCTGTTTTCAGTCGTTTTATCATGTTTTGTGGAGTTTTGCGTCTGTTTTTAGTCGTTTCATCACTTTTTTGTGGTGTTTTCGTCTGTTTTTTTTTGTTTTATCATATTTTTGTGGTGTTTTGATCTTTTTTTGGTTGTTTTGTCATGTTTTTGTGGTGTTTTCATCCGTTTTTAGTCGTTTTGTCATGTTTTTGGTGGTGTTTTCGTCTGTTTTTAGTCGTTTCATCACGTTTTTGTGGTGTCTTGCGTCTGTTTTTAGTCGTTTCATAATGTTTTTGTGGAGTTTTGCGTCTGTTTTTAGTTGTTTTGTCATGTTTTTGTGGAGTCTTGGTCTGTTTGTAGTCGTTTTGTCAGGTTTTTTTGGTGTTTTCATCTGTTTTTAGTCGTCTCATCACGTTTTTGTTGAGTTTTGCCTCTGTTTTTAGTTGTTTCATCACGGTTTAGTGGTGTTTTCATCTGTTTTTAGTCGTTTCATCACGTTTTTGTGGTGTTTTCATCTGTTTTTAGTCGTATTTGCGGCGTCTTGCGTCTGTTTTTAGTCGTTTCATCACATTTTTGTGGTGTGTTTCGTCTGTTTATAGTTGTTTTATCACGTTTTTGTGGTGTTTTCATCCGTTTTTAGTAATATTTGTCACGTTTTTGTTGTGTTTTTATAAGTTTTTAGTCGTTTCATCACGTTTTTGTGGTGTGTTTCATCTGTTTTTAGTTGTCTTATCACGTTTTGTGGTGTTTTCATCTGTTTTTAGTCGTTTCATCACGTTTTTGTGGTGTTTCGTCTGTTTTTAGTTGTTTCATCACGTTTTGTGGTGTTTTCATCTGATTTTAGTCGTTTCATCACGTTTTTGTTGGTGTTTTCGTCTGTTTTTAGTCGTTTTGTCACGTTTTAGTGGTATTTTAAACAGTTTTTAGTCGTTTCGTCATGTTTCTGTGGAATTTGTCGTCTGTTGTTAGTCGTTTCATCACATTTTTGTGGTGTTTTCGTCTGTTTTTAGTCGTTTTGCCATGTTTTTGTGGTGTTTTGCGTCTGTTTTAAGTCGTTTCATCTCATATTTGTGGTGTTTTCGTCTGTTTTAGTCGTTTCATCACGTTTTTGTGGTGTTTTGATATGTTTTTAGTTGTTCTGTCATGTTTTTGTGGTGTTTTCATTTGTTTTTAGTCGTTTTATCATGTTTTTGTGGAGTTTTGCGTCTGTTTTCAGTCGTTTCATCATGTTTTGTGGTGTTTTCGTCTGTTTTTAGTCGTTTTGTCACATTTTTGTGGTGTTTTCATCTGTTTCAAGTCGGTTCATCACGTTTTTGTGGTGTTTTCGTCTGTTTTAAGTGGTTTCATCACTTTTTTGTGGTGTTTTCATCGGTTTTTAGTGTTTTTTGCGGTGTCTTGCGTCTGTTTTTAGTCGTTTCATCACGTTTTTGTGGTGTGTTTCGTCTGTTTTTAGTCGTTTCATCACGTTTTTGTGGTGTGTTTCGTCTGTTTTTAGTTGTTTTATCATATTTTTGTGGTGTTTTGATTTTTGGTTGGTCGTTTTGTCACGTTTTTGTGGTGTTTTCATCTGTTTTAAGTGGTTTCATCACTTTTTTGTTGTGTTTTCATCGGTTTTTAGTGTTTTTTGCGGTGTCTTGCGTCTGTTTTTAGTCGTTTCATCACGTTTTTGTGGTGTGTTTCGTCTGTTTATAGTTGTTTTATCACGTTTTTGTGGTGTTTTCATCCGTCTTTAGTCATTTCTGTCACATTTTTGTGGTGTTTTCATCTGTTTTTAGTCGTTTCATCACGTTTTTGTGGTGTGTTTCGTCTGTTTTTAGTTGTTTTATCACATTTTTGTGGTGTTTTCATCTGTTTTAGTCGTTTTTGTCACCTTTTTCTGGTGTTTTCATCTACTCTAGGTAATTTTTGTCACGTTTTTGTGGTAATTTCATCCCTTTTTATTCTTTTTTTCATGTTTTTGTGGTGTTTTCGTCCGTTTTTAGTCGTTTCATGACGTATTTGTGGTGTTTTCATCTGTTTTTAGTCGTTTCATAATGTTTTTCTGGAGTTTTGCCTCTGTTTTTAGTCGTTTTGTCATGTTTTTCTGGAGTCTTGGTCTGTTTGTAGTCGTTTTGTCAGGTTTTTTGGTGTTTTCATCTGTTTTTAGTCTTTTCATCTTGTTTTTGTTGAGTTTTGCCTCTGTTTTTAGTTGTTTCATCACGGTTTAGTGGTGTTTTCACCTGTTTTTAGTCGTTTCATCACGTTTTTGTGGTGTTTGCATCTGTTTTTAGTCGTATTCGCGGTGTCTTGCATCTGTTTTTAGTCGTTTCATCACATTTTTGTGGTGTGTTTTGTCTGTTTATAGTTGTTTTATCACGTTTTTGTGGTGTTTTCATCCGTTTTTAGTCATTTTTTTCACTTTTTTGTGGTGTTTTCATCAGTTTTTAGTCGTTTCATCACGTTTTTGTGGTGTGTTTCGTCTGTTTTTAGTTGTCTTATCACGTTTTGTGGTGTTTTCATCTGTTTTTAGTCGTTTCATCACGTTTTTGTGGTGTTTTGTCTGTTTTTAGTTGTTTCATCAAGTTTTGTGGTGTTTTCATCTGTTTTTAGTCGTTTCATCACGTTTTTGTGGTGTTTTCATCTGTTTCAAGTCATTTTTGTCATGTATTTGTGGTGTTTTCATCTGTTTTAAGTCGTTTCATAACGTATTTGTGGTGTTTTCGTCTGATTTTAGTCGTTTCATCACGTTTTTGTTGGTGTTTTCGTCTGTTTTTAGTCGTTTTGTCACGTTTTAGTGGTATTTTAAACAGTTTTTAGTCGTTTTGTCGTGTTTCTGTGGAATTTGTTGTCTGTTGTTAGTCGTTTCATCACGTTTTTGTGGTGTTTTCGTCTGTTTTTAGTCGTTTTGCCATGTTTTTTTGGTGTTTTGCGTCTGTTTTAAGTCGTTTCATCTCATATTTGTGGTGTTTCGTCTGTTTTTAATCGTTTCATCACGTTTTTGTGGTGTTTAGATATGTTTTTAGTTGTTTTGTCATGTTTTTGTGGTGTTTTCATTTGTTTTTAGTCGTTTTATCATGTTTTTGTGGAGTTTTGGTTCTGTTTTCAATCGTTTCATCATGATTTGTGGTGTTTTCGTCTGTTTTTAGTCGTTTTGTCACATTTTTGTGGTGTTTTCATCTGTTTCAAGTCGGTTCACCACGTTTTTGTGGTGTTTTCATCTGTTTTAAGTGGTTTCATAACTTTTTTGTGGTGTTTTCATCGGTTTTTAGTGTTTTTTGCGGTGTCTTGCGTCTGTTTTTAGTCGTTTCATCACGTTTTTGTGGTGTGTTTCGTCTGTTTATAGTTTTTATCACGTTTTTGTGGTGTTTTCATCCGTCTTTAGTCATTTTTGTCACGTTTTTGTGGTGTTTTCATCTGTTTTTAGTCGTTTCATCAAGTTTTTGTAGTGTGTTTCGTCTGTTTTTAGTTGTCTTATCACGTTTTGTGGTGTTTTCATCTGTTTTTAGTCGTTTCATCACGTTTTTGTGGTGTTTTCGTCTGTTTTTAGTCGTTATGTCATGTGTTTGTGGTGTTTTGCGTCTGTTTTTAGTCGTTTCATCACGTTTTTGTGGTGTGTTTCGTCTGTTTATAGTTGTTTTATCACGTTTTTGTGGTGTTTTCATCCGTCTTTAGTCATTTCTGTCACATTTTTGTGGTGTTTTCATCTGTTTTTAGTCGTTTCATCATGTTTTTGTGGTGTGTTTCGTCTGTTTTTAGTTGTTTTATCATATTTTTGTGGTGTTTTCATCTGTTTTAGTCGTTTTTGTCACCTTTTTGTGGTGTTTTCATCTACTTTAGGTAATTTTTGTCACGTTTTTGTGGTAATTTCATCCCTTTTTAGTCTTTTTTTCATTATTTTTGTGGTTTTTTCGTCCGTTTTTAGTCGTTTCATGACGTATTTGTGGTGTTTTCATCTGTTTTTAGTCGTTTCATAATGTTTTTCTGGAGTTTTGCCTCTGTTTTTAGTCGTTTTGTCATGTTTTTGTGGAGTCTTGGTCTGTTTGTAGTCGTTTTGTCAGGTTTTTTGGTGTTTTCATCTGTTTTTAGTCTTTTCATCTTGTTTTTGTTGAGTTTTGCCTCTGTTTTTAGTTGTTTCATCACGGTTTAGTGGTGTTTTCATCTGTTTTTAGTCGTTTCATCACGTTTTTGTGGTGTTTTCATCTGTTTTTAGTCGTATTCGCGGTGTCTTGCGTCTGTTTTTAGTCGTTTCATCACATTTTTGTGGTGTGTTTTGTCTGTTTATAGTTGTTTTATCACGTTTTTGTGGTGTTTTCATCCGTTTTTAGTCATTTTTTTCACTTTTTTGTGGTGTTTTCATCAGTTTTTAGTCGTTTCATCACGTTTTTGTGGTGTGTTTCGTCTGTTTTTAGTTGTCTTATCACGTTTTGTGGTGTTTTCATCTGTTTTTAGTCGTTTCATCACGTTTTTGTGGTGTTTTGTCTGTTTTTAGTTGTTTCATCAAGTTTTGTGGTGTTTCATCTGTTTTTAGTCGTTTCATCACGTTTTTGTGGTGTTTTCATCTGTTTCAAGTCATTTTTGTCATGTATTTGTGGTGTTTTCATCTGTTTTAAGTCGTTTCATAACGTATTTGTGGTGTTTTCGTCTGATTTTAGTCGTTTCATCACGTTTTTGTTGGTGTTTTCGTCTGTTTTTAGTCGTTTTGTCACGTTTTAGTGGTATTTTAAACAGTTTTTAGTCGTTTTGTCGTGTTTCTGTGGAATTTGTTGTCTGTTGTTAGTCGTTTCATCACGTTTTTGTGGTGTTTTCGTCTGTTTTTAGTCGTTTTGCCATGTTTTTTTGGTGTTTTGCGTCTGTTTTAAGTCGTTTCATCTCATATTTGTGGTGTTTCGTCTGTTTTTAATCGTTTCATCACGTTTTTGTGGTGTTTAGATATGTTTTTAGTAGTTTTGTCATGTTTTTGTGGTGTTTTCATTTGTTTTTAGTCGTTTTATCATGATTTGTGGTGTTTTAGTCTGTTTTTAGTCGTTTTGTCACATTTTTGTGGTGTTTTCATCTGTTTCAAGTCGGTTCATCACGTTTTTGTGGTGTTTTCATCTGTTTTAAGTGGTTTCATAACTTTTTTGTGGTGTTTTCATCGGTTTTTAGTGTTTTTTGCGGTGTCTTGCGTCTGTTTTTAGTCGTTTCATCACGTTTTTGTGGTGTGTTTCGTCTGTTTATAGTTTTTATCACGTTTTTGTGGTGTTTTCATCCGTCTTTAGTCATTTTTGTCACGTTTTTGTGGTGTTTTCATCTGTTTTTAGTCGTTTCATCAAGTTTTTGTAGTGTGTTTCGTCTGTTTTTAGTTGTCTTATCACGTTTTGTGGTGTTTTCATCTGTTTTTAGTCGTTTCATCACGTTTTTGTGGTGTTTTCGTCTGTTTTTAGTCATTATGTCATGTGTTTGTGGTGTTTTGCGTCTGTTTTAAGTCGTTTCATCACATATTTGTGGTGTTTTCGTCTGTTTTTAGTCGTTTTATCACGTTTTTGTGGTGTTTTGACATGTTTTTAGTTGTTTTGTCATTTTTTTGTGGAGTTTTGCGTCTGTTTTCAGTCGTTTTATCATGTTTTGTGCAGTTTTGCGTCTGTTTATAGTCGTTTCATCACTTTTTTCTGGTGTTTTTGTCTGTTTTTATTTGTTTTATCATATTTTTGTGGTGTTTTCGTCTGATTTTAGTCGTTTCATCACGTTTTTGTTGGTGTTTTCGTCTGTTTTTAGTCGTTTTGTCACATTTTAGTGGTATTTTAAACAGTTTTTAGTCGTTTTGTCATGTTTCTGTGGAATTTTTTGTCTGTTTTTAGTCGTTTCATCACGTTTTTGTGGTGTTTCCGTCTGTTTTTAGTCGTTTTGCCATGTTTTTGTGGTGTTTTGCGTCTGTTTTTAATCGTTTCATCACGTTTTTGTGGTGTTTCGTCTGTTTTTAGTTGTCTTATCACGTTTTGTGGTGTTTTCATCTGTTTTTAGTCGTTTCATCACGTTTTTGTGGAGTTTTGCGTCTTTTTTTAGTCGTTTTGTCATGTTTTTGTGGAGTCTTGGTCTGTTTTTAGTCGTTTTGTCAGGTTTTTTGGTGTTTTCATCTGTTTTTAGTTGTTTCATCACATTTTTGTGGAGTTTTGCGTCTGTCTATAGTTTTTATCATGTTTTTGTGGTGTTTTCATCCGTCTTTAGTCATTTTTGTCACGTTTTTGTGGTGTTTTCATCTGTTTTTAGTCGTTTATCACGTTTTTGTGGTGTGTTTCGTCTGTTTTTAGTTGTCTTATCACGTTTTGTGGTGTTTTCATCTGTTTTTAGTCGTTTCATCACGTTTTTGTGGTGTTTTCGTCTGTTTTTAGTCGTTATGTCATGTGTTTGTGGTGTTTTGCGTCTGTTTTTAGTCGTTTCATCACGTTTTTGTGGTGTTTCGTCTGTTTTTATTGGCCTTATCACGTTTTGTGGTGTTTTCATCTGTTTTTAGTCGTTTCATCACGTTTTTGTGGTGTTTTCATCTGTTTTTAGTTATTTTTGTCATGTATTTGTGGTGTTTTCATCTGTTTTAAGTCGTTTCATAACGTATTTGTGGTGTTTTCGTCTGATTTTAGTCGTTTCATCACGTTTTTGTTGGTGTTTTCGTCTGTTTTTAGTCGTTTTGTCACGCATTAGTGGTATTTTAAACAGTTTTTAGTAGTTTTGTCATGTTTCTGTGGAATTTTACGTCTGTTTTTAGTCGTTTCATCACATTTTTGTGGTGTTTTCGTCAGTTTTCAGTCATTTTGCCATGTTATTGTGGTGTTTTGCGTCTGTTTTTAGTCGTTTCATCACGTTTTTGTGGTATTTTTATCCGTGTTTAGTCGTTTTTATAATGTTTTTGTGGAGTTTTGCGTCTGTTTTTAGTCGTTTTGTCATGTTTTTGTGGTGTTGTCTGTTTTTAATCGTTTTGTCACGTTTTAGTGGTGTTTTCATCTGTTTTCAGTCGATTTGTCATGTTCCTTTGGAGTTTTGCGTCTGTTTTTAGTCGTTTCATCACGTTTTTGTGGTGTGTTTCGTCTGTTTTTAGTTGTCTTATCACGTTCTGTGGTGTTTTAATCTGTTTTTAGTCGTTTCATTACGTTTTTGTTGAATTTTGCATCTGTTTTTAGTTGTTTCATCACATATTTGTGGAGTTTTGCGTCTGTCTATAGTTTTTATCATGTTTTTGTGGTGTTTTCATCCGTCTTTAGTCATTTTTGTCACGTTTTTGTGGTGTGTTTCATCTGTTTTTAGTCGTTTCATCACGTTTTTGTGGTGTTTTCGTCTGTTTTTAGTCGTTATGTCATGTGTTTGTGGTGTTTTGCGTCTGTTTTTAGTCGTTTCATCACGTTTTTGTGGTGTTTCGTCTGTTTTTAGTTGTCTTATCACGTTTTGTGGTGTTTTCATCTGTTTTTATTCGTTTCATCACGTTTTTGTGGTGTTTTCATCTGTTTTTAGTTATTTTTGTCATGTATTTGTGGTGTTTTCATCTGTTTTAAGTCGTTTCATAACGTATTTGTGGTGTTTTCGTCTGATTTTAGTCGTTTCATCACGTTTTTGTTGGTGTTTTCGTCTGTTTTTAGTCGTTTTGTCACGCATTAGTGGTATTTTAAACAGTTTTTAGTAGTTTTGTTATCTTTTTTTGGAATTTTACGTCTGTTTTTAGTCGTTTCATCACGTTTTTGTGGTGTTTTCGTCAGTTTTAAGTCGTTTTGCCATGTTTTTGTGGTGTTTTGCGTCTGTTTTTAGTCGTTTCATCACGTTTTTGTGGTTTTTTTATCCGTGTTTAGTCGTTTTTATAATGTTTTTGTGGAGTTTTGCGTCTGTTTTTAGTCGTTTTGTCATGTTTTTGTGGTGTTGTCTGTTTCTAATCGTTCTGTCACGTTTGAGTGGTGTTTTCATCTGTTTTCAGTCGATTTGTCATGTTCCTTTGGAGTTTTGCGTCTGTTTTTAGTCTATTCATCATGTTTTTGTGGAGTTTTGCGTCTGTTTTTAGTCGTTTCATCACGTTTTTGTGGTGTGTTTCGTCTGTTTTTAGTTGTCTTATCACGTTTTGTGGTGTTTTAATCTGTTTTTAGACGTTTCATCACGTTTTTGCGCAGTTTATATCTGTTTTTAGTCTTTTTGACACATTTTTGTGGTGTCTTGCTTCTGTTTTTAGTCGTTTCATCACGTTTTTGTGGTGTGTTTCGTCTGTTTTTAGTTGTTTTATCTAGTTTTTGTGGTGTTTTCAACTGTTTTTAGTCGTTTCATCACGTTTTTGTTGAGTTTTGCATCTGTTTTTAGTTGTTTCATCACGTTTTTGTGGTGTTTTCATCCGTCTTTAGTCATTTTTGTCACGTTTTTGTGGTGTTTTCATCTGTTTTTAGTCATTTCATCACGTTTTTGTGGTGTGTTTCGTCTGTTTTTAGTTGTCTTATCACGTTTTGTGGTGTTTTCATCTGTTTTTAGTCGTTTCATTACGTTTTTGTTGAATTTTCAATTCAATTCAATTCAATTCAAAAAACTTTATTTGTCCCCGGGGGGCAATTCAAGGCACAATTCAATTCAATTCAATTTTATTTATAGTGTCAAATCATAACAAAAGTTATCTCAGGACACTTTACAGAGTAGGTAAAGACCACACTCAATGACTTATTTATGATTTACATAGACCCAACAATTCCTCTGTAGAGTACAGTGACAACGAAAACCTTCCCTATAACAGGCAGGAACGTCAGACAGACCCAGCTCTGTGGAGGACGGCCATCTGTCTTGACCGGTTGGGGAGGAAGAAAAGGAGAGAGAAAGAGAGAAAAGACACACAGATGGACAGGGAGAGACAGACAGACACACTTCCAGAGATGCAAGCAAAGCCTAACAGTAACTATAATATTTATAGTAATGTGAATATGACGTATATGTTAAGACAGTTAATACAACAGAATAGTAGAAACAAGCACAGCTAAGGTGACAGAATATGAAAATGATAATAATTATGGTGGCAAACATGATCAATGATGAGTAGTGGCAATAGCAGCTACAATACAGCTACAAATTTTATAGTTTATTAAACTAGTGATAGTATATATGAGTAACAGTGACAATAGCAGCAGGAAGCGTCATGTAGGACCACGGCAGCAAGCACCACCACGATCAGCAGAGACCTGCGAGACGACAAAGCACAAACAGCTCCGGGGAAGAAGCTGAATCAGTAACATGCATTGATGGGACATGAATGATTCAGACAGAGAGGAGAGAAGCTCAGAGTATCAGGAAAAGTATTATCCCCCGGCAGACTAGGCCTATAGCAGCATCATTAAGCAGAATAAAGTCTCATCGTAAGCCCTAGCTGTAAGCTTTATCAAAAAGGAAAGTTTTAAGTTTACTCTTAAATAAGGGGACAGTGTCTGCCTCCCGAATAACATTTGGGAGTTGGTTCCACAGGAGAGGAGCTTGGTAGCTGAAGGCTCTGCCTCCCATTCTACTTTTGGAGACTCTAGGAACGACGAGTAGCCCTGCATTCTCAGAGCGCAGAGATCTAGTTGGGTGATACGGTACTATGAGCTCTTTAAGATACGACGGAGCCTGACCAATAAGAGCTTTGTACGTAAGGAGAAGGATTTTAAATTCTATTCTAGATTTTACAGGTAGCCAGTGCAGAGAAGCTAATACAGGAGAAATATGTTCTCTTCTATTTGTTTTAGTTAGTACACGAGCTGCAGCATTTTGGACTAACTGGAGACTCTTAACAGACTTATTGGAGCAGCCTGATAATAAGGAATTGCAATAGTCCAGCCTAGAAGTAACAAATGCATGAACAAGTTTCTCTGCATCTTTCTGAGACACAATGTTCCTAATTTTTGCAATATTACGCAGGTGAAAATATGCAGTCCTTGTCGTTAGTTTTATGTGAGAATCGAAGGACATATCCTGATCAAAAATAACACCCAGATTCCTTACTGTGGTGCTGGAGGACAACACAACATCACAGAGCAGCAAATCACGACAGTGCAATTATACAAAAAACATTTTAACCTAACACAAGAATAAAGTGTAAAAGAAGAGTAAGTGTCAGGATGTTAGTGTGTTAGTACAGGTGGGATAAGTGTCAGGATGTTAGTGTGTCAGTACAGGTTAGATACAGAGAACATCGTCGGCGTGAGATGTAGAAAGACATGTGTGTATATGATGTAAGCAGACATGTGAACGGGTGTTTATGATGTAAACAATGTAAACATGCAGTAGACTGTTGAAACAGGTATAAACAGAACTGTAGTGCAGAAAAGATATAAGTGGACAGTGATCAGTGATCAGATCCAGATGAGGTCAGACATGATACATGTGTGTAATGAGCAGACGTAACAGAACTATAGTGCAGTAATAGAGTATAAATATAATATATAACTATAAGCTAAATAATAAAGTGAATAATAAAGTGATGGTGGTGCATGGTAGGAAAACAGCAGTCTAAGTATATGCTAGCTCTGTGTAACAGATGAATACTGAAAAATAAAGTGACCATAGTGCTGTCATGGATACAATATAAGACCTGATAGACACAATAAAGTGGAGCAGTGCATTAATACCATAAATTAACATAACTAACAGAATCAATCAAGTGGACCAGTAAGAACAGAGTAACAGAATAAGTGTGAACATAATAACAGAATAAATAAGTGGAGTAGTGCAACAGACCGGAGTAACATTATAAACAGAGTAAATAAGTGGCGTAGTGCAACAGTCCAGTATCATTATAAACAGAGTGAACAGAATAAGTGGAATTGTGAATCAACCAGTAGTTCACAGCTTTGAGGACAGGAGTGGAGGTAGATAGCCAGTTCACGTGTCCGGTGAGTGTCCGGGGGGGGGGGGGGGGGTGTCCAGGGGGTCAAGGTGTCCAGGGAAGGTTTCAGGGGTGGGGAGGGGGGGTGATGGTGATGGTGTCCAGGGAGGATGTCTGGAGAGGGGAGGAGGAGGGGTGAAGGGAGGGGTGTCCGGGGGGAAGAGGGGGGTGCGGTGTCCAGGGAGGGTGTCTGGAGTGGGGGGGGGGGGTGAAGTGTCCAGGGGAGGGTGTCAGGAGTGGGGAGGGGGATGGTCAGAGGGGTCAGGAGTTGAGGAGCTGGACAGCCCTGGGGATGAAGGTTGCTCTTCTCCTCTGTGTCCTGCAGCAGGGACAGCGAAGACGGCGTCCTGAGGGGAGCCACTCAAACGCTGAGAAGAGAGCGTGAGAGGGGTCCTGCATGATCTGACCAGCTAACCTGAGTGTCTGCTGCTCGTGGATGGTCGACAGAGTTCTAACAGGAAAATTTTGCATCTGTTTTTAGTTGTTTCATCACATATTTGTGGAGTTTTGCGTCTGTCTATAGTTTTTATCATGTTTTTGTGGTGTTTTCATCCGTCTTTAGTCATTTTTGTCACGTTTTTGTGGTGTTTTCATCTGTTTTTAGTCGTTTATCACGTTTTTGTGGTGTGTTTCGTCTGTTTTTAGTTTGTCTTATCACGTTTTGTGGTGTTTTCATCTGTTTTTAGTCGTTTCATCACGTTTTCGGGTGATTTCGTCTGTTTTTAGTCGTTATGTCATGTGTTTGTGGTGTTTTGCGTCTGTTTTTAGTCGTTTCATCACGTTTTTGTGGTGTTTCGTCTGTTTTTAGTTGTCTTATCACGTTTTGTGGTGTTTTCATCTGTTTTTAGTCGTTTCATCACGTTTTTGTGGTGTTTTCATCTGTTTTTAGTTATTTTTGTCATGTATTTGTGGTGTTTTCATCTGTTTTAAGTCGTTTCATAACGTATTTGTGGTGTTTTCGTCTGATTTTAGTCGTTTCATCATGTTTTTGTTGGTGTGTTTCGTCTGTTTTTAGTTGTCTTATCACGTTTTGTGGTGTTTTAATCTGTTTTTAGACGTTTCATCACGTTTTTGCGCAGTTTATATCTGTTTTTAGTCTTTTTGACACATTTTTGTGGTGTCTTGCTTCTGTTTTTAGTTGTTTCATCACGTTTTTGTGGTGTGTTTCGTCTGTTTTTAGTTGTTTTATCACGTTTTTGTGGTGTTTTCAACTGTTTTTAGTCGTTTCATCACGTTTTTGTTGAGTTTTGCATCTGTTTTTAGTTGTTTCATCACGTTTTTGTGGTGTTTTCATCTGTTTTTAGTCGTTTTTGTGGTGTCTTGTGTTTGTTTTTAGTCGTTTCATTACGTTTTTGTGGTGTGTTTCGTCTGTTTATAGTTGTTTTATCACGTTTTTGTGGTATTTTCATCCGTTTATAGTCTTTTTTGTCACGTTTTTGTGATGTTTCATCTGTTTTTAGTCGTTTCATCATGTTTTTCTGGAGTTTTGCGTCTGTCTTTAGTTGTTTTGTCATGTTCTTGTGGTGTTTTTGTCTGTTTTTAGTCGTTTTGTCACATTTTTGTGGTGTTTTCATCTGTTTTAAGTCGGTTCATAACGTTTTTGTGGTGTTTTCGTCTGTTTTTAGTAATTCCATCACGTTTTTGTGGTGTTTTCGTCTTTTTTTAGTTGTTTTATCCTATTTTTGTGGTGTTTTCATCTGTTTTAAGTGGTTTCATCACGTTTTTGTGGTGTGTTTCGTCTGTTTGTAGTTTTTATCACGTTTTTGTGGTGTTTTCATCCGTCTTTAGTCATTTTTGTCACGTTTTTGTGGTGTTTTCATCTGTTTTTAGTCGTTTCATCAAGTTTTTGTAGTGTGTTTCGTCTGTTTTTAGTTGTCTTATCACGTTTTGTGGTGTTTTCATCTGTTTTTAGTCGTTTCATCACATTTTTGTGGTGTTTTCGTCTGTTTTTAGTCATTATGTCATGTGTTTGTGGTGTTTTGCGTCTGTTTTAAGTCGTTTCATCACATTTTTGTGGTGTTTTCGTCTGTTTTTAGTCGTTTTATCACGTTTTTGTGGTGTTTTGATATGTTTTTAGTTGTTTTGTCATTTTTTTGTGGTGTTTTCATTTGTTTTAGTCGTTTCATTACGTTTTTGTTGAATTTTGCATCTGTTTTTAGTTGTTTCATCACATATTTGTGGTGTTTTCGTCTGTTTTTAGTCGTTTCATCACGTTTTTGTAGTGTTTTCGTCTGTTTTTAGTTGTTTGATCATATTTTTGTGGTGTTTTGATCTTTTTTTGGTCGTTTTGTCACGTTTTTGTGGTGTTTTCATCTGTTTTTAGTCGTTTTTGTCACCTTTTTGTGGTGTTTTCATCTACTTTTAGTCATTTTTGTCACGTTATTGTGGTGTTTTCATCAGTTTTTAGTCGTTTTTCATGTTTTTGTGGTTTTTTTTCGTCTGTTTTGAGTCGTTTCATTACACATTTGTGTTGTTTTCATCTGTTTTTAGGAGTTTCATCACCATTTTGTGGTGTTTTGGTATGTTTTTAGACGTTTCATCACGTTTTTACGCAGTTTTCATCTGTTTTTTGTCTTTTTGTCACATTTTTGTGGTGTCTTGCGTCTGTTTTTAGTCGTTTCATCACGTTTTTGTGGTGTTTTCATCTGTTTTTAGTCATTTTTGTCATGTTTTTGTGGTGTTTTCATCTGTTTTTAGTTGTTTCATCACGTTTTTGTGGTGTTTTCATCTGTTTTTAGTCATTTTTGTCATGTTTTTGTGGTGTTTTCATCTGTTTTAAGTCGTTTCATAACGTATTTGTGGTGTTTTCGTCTGATTTTAGTCGTTTCATCACGTTTTTGTTGGTGTTTTCGTCTGTTTCTTAGTCGTTTTGTCACGTTTTAGTGGAATTTTTAACAGTTTTTAGTCGTTTCGTCATGTTTCTGTGGTGTTTTGCGTCCGTTTTAAGTCGTTTCATCACATATTTGTAGTGTTTTCGTCTGTTTTTAGTCGTTTCATCACGTCTTTGTGGTGTTTTGATATGTTTTTAGTTGTTTTGTCATGTTTTTGTGGTGTTTTCATTTGTTTTCAGTCGTTTCATCATGTTTTGTGGAGTTTTGCGTCTGTTTTTAGTCGTTTCATCACTTTTTTGTGGTGTTTTCGTCTGTTTTTAGTCGTTTCATCACGTTTTTGTGGTGTTTTGATATGTTTTAGTTGTTTTGTCATGTTTTTGTGGTGTTTTCATTTGTTTTTAGTGGTTTTATCATGGTTTTGTGGAGTTTTGCGTCTGTTTTCAGTCGTTTCATCATGTTTTGTGGTGTTTTCGTCTGTTTTTAGTCGTTTTGTCACATTTTTGTGGTGTTTTCATCTGTTTCAAGTCGGTTCATCACGTTTCTGTGGTGTTTTCATCTGTTTTAAGTGGTTTCATCACTTTTTTGTGGTGTTTTCATCGGTTTTTAGTGTTTTTTGCGGTGTCTTGCGTCTGTTTTTAGTCGTTTCATCACGTTTCTGTGGTGTGTTTCGTCTGTTTATAGTTGCTTTATCACGTTTTTGTGGTGTTTTCATCCGTCTTTAGTCATTTCTGTCACGTTTTTGTGGTGTTTTCATCTGTTTTTAGTCGTTTCATCACGTTTTTGTGGTGTGTTTCGTCTGTTTTTAGTTGTTTTATCATATCTTTGTGGTGTTTTGATTTTTGGTTGGTCGTTTTTGTCACCTTTTTGTGTTGTTTTCATCTACTTTAGGTAATTTTTGTCACGTTTTTGTGGTAATTTCATCCCTTTTTAGTCTTTTTTTCATGTTTTTGTGGTGTTTTCGTCCGCTTTTAGTCGTTTCATGACGTATTTGTGGTGTTTTCATCTGTTTTTAGTCGTTTCATAATGTTTTTCTGGAGTTTTGCGTCAGTTTTAAGTCGTTTTCTCATGTTTTTGTGGTGTTGCCTGTTTTTAATCGTTTTTTCACGTTTTAGTGGTGTTTTCATCTGTTTTTTTAGTCGTTTTGTAATGTTTCTGTGGAGTTTTGCGTCTGTTTTTAGTCGTTTCATCATGTTTTTGTTGAGTTTTGCATATGTTTTTAGTTGTTTCTTCACGGTTTTGTGGTGTTTTCATCTGTTTTAAGTGGTTTCATCACGTTGTTGTGGTGTTTTCATCTGTTTTTAGTTTTTTTTGCGGTGTCTTGCGTCTGTTTGTAGTCGTTTTGTCATGTTTTGTGGAGTTTTGCGTGTGTTTTCAGTCGTTTCATCATGTTTTGTGGAGTTTTGCGTCTGTTTTTAGTCGTTTCATTACGTTTTGTAGTGTTTTCGTCTGTTTTTAGTTGTTTGATCATATTTTTGTGGTGTATTGATCTTTTTTTGGTTGTTTTGTCACGTTTTTGTGGTGTTTTCATCAGTTTTTAGTTGTTTTTGTCACCTTTTTGTGGTGTTTTCATCTACTTTTAGTCATTTTTGTCACGTTTTTGTGGTGTTTTCATCAGTTTTTAGTCGTTTTTCATGTTTTTGTGGTTTTTTTTCGTCTGTTTTGAGTCGTTTCATGACACATTTGTGTTGTTTTCATCTGTTTTTAGGAGTTTCATCACGTTTTTGTGGTGTTTTGGTATGTTTTTAGACGTTTCATCACGTTTTTGCGCAGTTTTCATCTGTTTTTTGTCTTTTTGTCACATTTTTGTGGTGTCTTGCGTCTGTTTTTAGTCGTTTCATCACGTTTTTGTGGTGTTTTCATCTGTTTTTAGTCATTTTTGTCATGTTTTTGTGGTGTTTTCATCTGTTTTTAGTTGTTTCATCACGTTTTTGTGGTGTTTTCATCTGTTTTTAGTCATTTTTGTCATGTTTTTGTGGTGTTTTCATCTGTTTTAAGTCGTTTCATAACGTATTTGTGGTGTTTTCGTCTGATTTTAGTCGTTTCATCACGTTTTTGTTGGTGTTTTCGTCTGTTTCTTAGTCGTTTTGTCACGTTTTAGTGGAATTTTTAACAGTTTTTAGTCGTTTTGTCATGTTTCTGTGGTGTTTTGCGTCTGTTTTAAGTCGTTTCATCACATATTTGTAGTGTTTTCGTCTGTTTTTAGTCGTTTTATCTGGGACCTGTTTCACAAAGCAGGTTTAGTGAAAACTCTGAGTCTGTTAACCCTGAAATGAGGGAAACTCTGAGTTTTCCGTTTCACAAAGGGAGGTAACTCAAACCAGAGACAGAGGGGTAACTCAAGCCTGTTTCACAAAGAGAGGTAACTTAAACTCTCGGTCAGTTACCATGGTAACATGCTCTCTGAAACTAATCTGGTCGGGACCAGGTTTTTCTCAGAAAACCTTGAGTTTCTCTCTGTCTCCGCCCTCTTTCAGCCACACACGGTGTTTCATTTCCTCATTCATTCAGTCAGCGGGCGAGTTTTGGCGAAGTATAGTTCTGCTATAGTTCCGTCTGTTTTTTCAGAAAATCACTGCAAACATCAGTCATTAGAAGTTATATTAGGTGGCGACTATTTCACTACCATGGCGTGTCCTTCTGATAACAATCCTGTGGATGAAGCTGCAGCATTACTGCGCAGATAATTATATATTCGTCGGGAGATGATTATCAGACTATTGATTATAGATGTTCTTGCATTTCCAGGCAATTCTCTGTTTGAGCGGTACCGTTTCATATCACAGCAGATATTCTGTGTTGCGCTGCGGTTTTTTGCAAACGGGAGTTTTTGTATACAACGTATTAAAGTCATTCAGTAGGCCTACATTAGAAGTTATATTAGGTGGTGAATATTTACACTACCATGGCGTGTCATTTTGATAACGATACCGTGAATGAAGGTGACGCATTTCGCAAAGAGAATTAAATATTGGTCGGGAGATGATTATCAGACCGCGCATAGACGTCCTTAATATGCTGCAGCCATAATTACAAAATGAATGAAATGGATCTTTTGAGCAAGTTGAATGTATTTGACTCAGCGTTTCTAAATATAATTCCAGCTTTTCTTGCAATTCATAGGTTCAAAAGTGTGTGCTTTTAGTTGGGTTACCGGTATATTAACTACTCCTATACTGTATAGCCTTCTGATCCAGAATATCGCCCATAATGCGAGGGGGCTGAATACGGCACAACACCGATTCATGTCACAGTCCATCTCACCCCTCCTTACATTTCCAACATTAACAACCAGTCATGCTCTCATATCACAGCAGATATTGTGTGTTGCGCTGCGTTTTTTTTTGCAAATGGGAGTTTTTTATACAACATTGATATGTTGTATAAAAAACAGCCACTTACGGTAATATTTACTTTACGATGTAAAACATGCTCAAAATGAGGCGTCACCATGAGACTGTGCTGAGGTTTTACCTGTTTGAAAAATGTTTTTATGTTTCATCTTAAGCTGCGCTTCTCCCCCGCGGGGTTGCACTTAAATGAAATAAATTAATAGACTCCCACTAGAGCAGTTTCCCCCTGTGATATTACTGTGATTGCAACTGGACTACATTTAAACTTATGCACTGACCCGAGCCGTAATGTCCTCCCGCACCGTCTCCCTCTCTTTTGCTGCTGCAGCGGTGTAAACCTGCTCAAACTCACGTATGAGCGCATTAATATTGCCATTTCCAGTGGTAGCGTAGCCCTTCGCTTCCCCGTTGCCATGGTGACTCGTCGAATCAGGGCTCCATTGATGCTGTCTTTTTTTACTTGTGGTGCACGCGCTTAACTCCAGGTCAAACTACTCTGAGTTGATCAACCTAACGCAAATCTGCTGTTCTGGAACCGAAAACTCAGAGTTTCCTATCTCAGAGTAGATCAACTCAGAGTTCCGGGTTAGACTCAGAGTTTTTTTAACCTGCTTTGTGAAACAGGCCCCTGGTCTTTGTGGTGTTTTGATATGTTTTTAGTTGTTTTGTCATGTTTTTGTGGTGTTTTCATTTGTTTTTAGTCGTTTTGTCATGTTTTTGTGGAGTTTTGCGTCTGTTTTCAGTCGTTTCATCATGTTTTGTGGAGTTTTGCGTCTGTTTTTAGTCGTTTCATCACTTTTTTGTGGTGTTTTCGTCTGTTTTTATTTGTTTTATCATATTTTTGTGGTGTTTTGATCTTTTTTTGGTCGTTTTGTCATGTTTTTGTGGTGTTTTAATCTGTTTTTAGACGTTTCATCACGTTTTTGCGCAGTTTTCATCTGTTTTTAGTCTTTTTGTCACATTTTTGTGGTGTCTTGCGTCAGTTTTTAGTCGTTTCATAATGTTTTTGTGGAGTTTTGCGCCTGTTTTTAGTCGTTTTGTCATGTTTTTGTGAAGTCTTGGTCTGTTTGTAGTCGTTTTGTCAGGTTTTTTTGGTGTTTTCATCTGTTTTTAGTCGTTTCATCACGTTTTTGTTGAGTTTTGCCCACTGTTTTTAGTTGTTTCATCACGGTTTAGTGGTGTTTTCATCTGTTTTTATTCGTTTCATCACGTTTTTGTGGTGTTTTCATCTGTTTTTAGTTGTATTTGCGGTGTCTTGCGTCTGTTTTTAGTCGTTTCATCACATTTTTGTGGTGTGTTTAGTCTGTTTATAGTTGTTTTATCACGTTTTTGTGGTGTTTTCATCCGTTTTAGTCATTTTTGTCACGTTTTTGTGGTGTTTTCATCAGTTTTTAGTCGTTTCATCACGTTTTTGTGGTGTGTTTCGTCTGTTTTTAGTTGTCTTATCACGTTTTGTGGTGTTTTCATCTGTTTTTAGTCGTTTCATCACGTTTTTGTGGTGTTTCGTCTGTTTTTAGTTGTTTCATCACGTTTTGTGGTGTTTCATCTGTTTTTAGTCGTTTCATCACGTTTTTGTGGTGTTTTCATCTGTTTTAAGTCATTTTTGTCATGTATTTGTGGTGTTTTCATCTGTTTTAAGTCGTTTCATAACGTATTTGTGGTGTTTTCGTCTGATTTTAGTCGTTTCATCACGTTTTTGTTGGTGTTTTCGTCTGTTTTTAGTCGTTTTGTCAAGTTTTAGTGGTATTTTAAACAGTTTTTAGTCGTTTCTTCATGTTTCTGTGGAATTTGTCGTCTGTTGTTAGTCGTTTCATCACGTTTTTGTGGTGTTTTCATCAGTTTTTAGTCGTTTTTCATGTTTTTGTTGGGTTTTTTCGTCTGTTTTTAGTCGTTTCATCACGTATTTGTGGTGTTTTCATCTATTTTTAGTCGTTTATCACGTTTTTGTGGTGTGTTTCGTCTGTTTTTAGTTGTCTTATCACGTTTTGTGGTGTTTTCATCTGTTTTTAGTCGTTTCATCACGTTTTTGTGGTGTTTCGTCTGTTTTTAGTTGTTTCATCACGTTTTGTGGTGTTTCATCTGTTTTTAGTCGTTTCATCACGTTTTTGTGGTGTTTTCATCTGTTTTAAGTCATTTTTGTCATGTATTTGTGGTGTTTTCATCTGTTTTAAGTCGTTTCATAACGTATTTGTGGTGTTTTCGTCTGATTTTAGTCGTTTCATCACGTTTTTGTTGGTGTTTTCGTCTGTTTTTAGTCGTTTTGTCACGTTTTAGTGGTATTTTAAACAGTTTTTAGTCGTTTCGTCATGTTTCTGTGGAATTTGTCGTCTGTTGTTAGTCGTTTCATCACGTTTTGTGGTGTTTCATCTGTTTTTAGTCGTTTCATCACGTTTTTGTGGTGTTTTCATCTGTTTTAAGTCATTTTTGTCATGTATTTGTGGTGTTTTCATCTGTTTTAAGTCGTTTCATAACGTATTTGTGGTGTTTTCGTCTGATTTTAGTCGTTTCATCACGTTTTTGTTGGTGTTTTCGTCTGTTTTTAGTCGTTTTGTCACGTTTTAGTGGTATTTTAAACAGTTTTTAGTCGTTTCGTCATGTTTCTGTGGAATTTGTCGTCTGTTGTTAGTCGTTTCATCACGTTTTTGTGGTGTTTTCATCAGTTTTTAGTCGTTTTTCATGTTTTTGTTGGGTTTTTTCGTCTGTTTTTAGTCGTTTCATCACGTATTTGTGGTGTTTTCATCTATTTTTAGTCGTTTATCACGTTTTTGTGGTGTGTTTCGTCTGTTTTTAGTTGTCTTATCACGTTTTGTGGTGTTTTCATCTGTTTTTAGTCGTTTCATCACGTTTTTGTGGTGTTTCGTCTGTTTTTAGTTGTTTCATCACGTTTTGTGGTGTTTCATCTGTTTTTAGTCGTTTCATCACGTTTTTGTGGTGTTTTCATCTGTTTTAAGTCATTTTTGTCATGTATTTGTGGTGTTTTCATCTGTTTTAAGTCGTTTCATAACGTATTTGTGGTGTTTTCTTCTGATTTTAGTCGTTTCATCACGTTTTTGTTGGTGTTTTCGTCTGTTTTTAGTCGTTTTGTCACGTTTTAGTGGTATTTTAAACAGTTTTTAGTCGTTTCGTCATGTTTCTGTGGAATTTGTCGTCTGTTGTTAGTCGTTTCATCACGTTTTTGTGGTGTTTTCATCAGTTTTTAGTCGTTTTTCATGTTTTTGTTGGGTTTTTTCGTCTGTTTTTAGTCGTTTCATCACGTATTTGTGGTGTTTTCATCTGTTTTTAGGAGTTTCATCACGTTTTTGTGGTGTTTTGATATGTTTTTAGACGTTTCATCACGTTTTTGCGCAGTTTTCATCTGTTTTTTGTCTTTTTGTCACATTTTTGTGGTGTCTTGCGTCTGTTTTTAGTCGTTTCATCACGTTTTTGTGGTGTTTTCATCTGTTTTTAGTCATTTTTGTCATGTTTTTGTGGTGTTTTCATCTGTTTTTAGTCGTTTCATCACGTTTTTGTGGTGTTTTCATCTGTTTTTAGTCATTTTTGTCATGTTTTTGTGGTGTTTTCATCTGTTTTAAGTCGTTTCATAACGTATTTGTGGTGTTTTCGTCTGATTTTAATCGTTTCATCACGTTTTTGTTGGTGTTTTCGTCTGTTTCTTAGTCGTTTTGTCACGTTTTAGTGGAATTTTTAACAGTTTTTAGTTGTTTTGTCATGTTTCTGTAATGTTTTCGTCTGTTTTTAGTAGTTTCATCACGTTTTTGTGGTGTTTTCATTTGTTTTTAGTCGTTTTGTCATGTTTTTGGGGAGTTTTGCGTCTGTTTTCAGTCGTTTTATCATGTTTTGTCGAGTTTTGCGTCTGTTTTTAGTCGTTTCATCACTTTTTTGTGGTGTTTTCGTCTGTTTTTAGTCGTTTTGTCATGTTTTTGGTGGTGTTTTCGTCTGTTTTTAGTCGTTTCATCACGTTTTTGTGGTGTTTTCATCCGTGTTTAGTCGTTTTTATAATGTTTTTGTGGAGTTTTGCGTCTGTTTTTAGTTGTTTTGTCATGTTTTTGTGGTGTTGTGATCTATTTTTGGTTGTTTTGTCATGTTTTTGTGGTGTTTTCATCCGTTTTTAGTCGTTTTGTCATGTTTTTGGTGGTGTTTTCGTCTGTTTTTAGTCGTTTCATCACGTTTTTGTGGTGTTTTCATCCGTGTTTAGTCGTTTTTATAATGTTTTTGTGGAGTTTTGCGTCTGTTTTTAGTTGTTTTGTCATGTTTTTGTGGTGTTGTCTGTTTTTAATCGTTTTGTCACGTTTTAGTGGTGTTTTCATCTGTTTTTAGTCGTTTTGTCATGTTCCTTTGGAGTTTTGCGTCTGTTTTTAGTCTATTCATCATGTTTTTGTGGAGTTTTGCGTCTGTTTTTAGTCGTTTCATCACGTTTTTGTGGTGTTTTGGTCTTTTTTTAGTTGTTTTATCATGTATTTGTGGTGTTTTAATCTGTTTTTAATCGTTTTGTCACGTTTTTGCGCAGTTTTCATCTGTTTTTAGTCTTTTTGTCACATTTTTGTGGTGTCTTGCGTCTGTTTTTAGTCGTTTCATAATGTTTTTGTGGAGTTTTGCGTCTGTTTTTAGTCGTTTTGTCATGTTTTTGTGGAGTCTTGGTCTGTTTGTAGTCGTTTTGTCAGTTTTTTTTGGTGTTTTCATCTGTTTTTAGTCGTCTCATCACGTTTTTGTTGAGTTTTGCCTCTGTTTTTAGTTGTTTCATCACGGTTTAGTGGTGTTTTCATCTGTCTTTAGTCGTTTCATCACGTTTTTGTGGTGTTTTCATCTGTTTTTAGTCGTATTTGCGGTGTCTTGCGTCTGTTTTTAGTCGTTTCATCACATTTTTGTGGTGTGTTTCGTCTGTTTATAGTTATTTTATCACGTTTTTGTTGTGTTTTCATAAGTTTTTAGTCGTTTCATCACGTTTTTGTGGTGTGTTTCGTCTGTTTTTAGTTGTCTTATCACGTTTTGTGGTGTTTTCATCTGTTTTTAGTCGTTTCATCACGTTTTTGTGGTGTTTCGTCTGTTTTTATTTGTTTCATCACGTTTTGTGGTGTTTTCATCTGATTTTAGTCGTTTCATCACGTTTTTGTTGGTGTTTTCGTCTGTATTTAGTCGTTTTGTCACGTTTTAGTGGTATTTTAAACAGTTTTTAGTCGTTTCGTCATGTTTCTGTGGAATTTGTCGTCTGTTGTTAGTCGTTTCATCACATTTTTGTGGTGTTTTCGTCTGTTTTTAGTCGTTTTGCCATGTTTTTGTGGTGTTTTGCGTCTGTTTTAAGTCGTTTCATCTCATATTTGTGGTGTTTTCGTCTGTTTTAGTCGTTTCATCACGTTTTTGTGGTGTTTTGATATGTTTTTAGTTGTTCTGTCATGTTTTTGTGGTGTTTTCATTTGTTTTTAGTCGTTTTATCATGTTTTTGTGGAGTTTTGCGTCTGTTTTCAGTCCTTCAATCATGTTTTGTGGTGTTTTCGTCTGTTTTTAGTCGTTTTGTCACATTTTTGTGGTGTTTTCATCTGTTTCAAGTCGGTTCATCACGTTTTTGTGGTGTTTTCATCTGTTTTAAGTGGTTTAATCACTTTTTTGTGGTGTTTTCATCGGTTTTTAGTGTTTTTTGCGGTGTCTTGCGTCTGTTTTTAGTCGTTTCATCACGTTTTTGTGGTGTGTTTCGTCTGTTTTTAGTCGTTTCATCACGTTTTTGTGGTGTGTTTCGTCGTTTTGCCATGTTTTTGTGGTGTTTTGCGTCTGTTTTAAGTCGTTTCATCTCATATTTGTGGTGTTTTCGTCTGTTTTAGTCGTTTCATCACGTTTTTGTGGTGTTTTGATATGTTTTTAGTTGTTCTGTCATGTTTTTGTGGTGTTTTCATTTGTTTTTAGTCGTTTTATCATGTTTTTGTGGAGTTTTGCGTCTGTTTTCAGTCGTTTCATCATGTTTTGTGGTGTTTTCGTGTGTTTTTAGTCGTTTTGTCACATTTTTGTGGTGTTTTCATCTGTTTCAAGTCGGTTCATCACGTTTTTGTGGTGTTTTCATCTGTTTTAAGTGGTTTCTTCACTTTTTTGTGGTGTTTTCATCGGTTTATAGTGTTTTTTGCGGTGTCTTGCGTCTGTTTTTAGTCGTTTCATCACGTTTTTGTGGTGTGTTTCGTCTGTTTTTAGTTGTTTTATCATATTTTTGTGGTGTTTCGATTTTTGGTTGGTCGTTTTGTCACGTTTTTGTTGTGTTTTCATCTGTTTTAAGTGGTTTCATCACTTTTTTGTTGTGTTTTCATCGGTTTTTAGTGTTTTTTGCGGTGTCTTGCGTCTGTTTTTAGTCGTTTCATCACGTTTTTGTGGTGTGTTTCGTCTGTTTATAGTTGTTTTATCACGTTTTTGTGGTGTTTTCATCCGTCTTTAGTCATTTCTGTCACGTTTTTGTGGTGTTTTCATCTGTTTTTAGTCGTTTCATCACGTTTTTGTGGTGTGTTTCGTCTGTTTTTAGTTGTTTTATCATATTTTTGTGGTGTTTTCATCTGTTTTAGTCGTTTTTGTCACCTTTTTGTGGTGTTTTCATCTACTTTAGGTAATTTTTGTCACGTTTTTGTGGTAATTTCATCCCTTTTTAGTCTTTTTTTCATGTTTTTGTGGTGTTTTCGTCCGTTTTTAGTCGTTTCATGACGTATTTGTGGTGTTTTCATCTGTTTTTAGTCGTTTCATAATGTTTTTCTGGAGTTTTGCCTCTGTTTTTAGTCGTTTTGTCATGTTTTTGTGGAGTCTTGGTCTGTTTGTAGTCGTTTTGTCAGGTTTTTTGGTGTTTTCATCTGTTTTTAGTCTTTTCATCACGTTTTTGTTGAGTTTTGCCTCTGTTTTTAGTTGTTTCATCACGGTTTAGTGGTGTTTTCATCTGTTTTTAGTCGTTTCATCACGTTTTTGTGGTGTTTTCATCTGTTTTTAGTCGTATTCGCGGTGTCTTGCGTCTGTTTTTAGTCGTTTCATCACATTTTTGTGGTGTGTTTTGTCTGTTTATAGTTGTTTTTTTCACTTTTTTGTGGTGTTTTCATCAGTTTTTAGTCGTTTCATCACGTTTTTGTGGTGTGTTTCGTCTGTTTTTAGTTGTCTTATCACGTTTTGTGGTGTTTTCATCTGTTTTTAGTCGTTTCATCACGTTTTTGTGGTGTTTTGTCTGTTTTTAGTTGTTTCATCAAGTTTTGTGGTGTTTTCATCTGTTTTTAGTCGTTTCATCACGTTTTTGTGGTGTTTTCATCTGTTTCAAGTCATTTTTGTCATGTATTTGTGGTGTTTTCATCTGTTTTAAGTCGTTTCATAACGTATTTGTGGTGTTTTTGTCTGATTTTAGTCGTTTCATCACGTTTTTGTTGGTGTTTTCGTCTGTTTTTAGTCGTTTTGTCACGTTTTAGTGGTATTTTAAACAGTTTTTAGTCGTTTTGTCGTGTTTCTGTGGAATTTGTTGTCTGTTGTTGGTCGTTTCATCACGTTTTTGTGGTGTTTTTGTCTGTTTTTAGTCGTTTTGCCATGTTTTTGTGGTGTTTTGCGTCTGTTTTAAGTCGTTTCATCTCATATTTGTGGTGTTTCGTCTGTTTTTAATCGTTTCATCACGTTTTTGTGGTGTTTAGATATGTTTTTAGTTGTTTTGTCATGTTTTTGTGGTGTTTTCATTTGTTTTTAGTCGTTTTATCATGTTTTTGTGGAGTTTTGGTTCTGTTTTCAGTCGTTTCATCATGATTTGTGGTGTTTTCGTCTGTTTTTAGTCGTTTTGTCACATTTTTGTGGTGTTTTAATCTGTTTCAAGTCGGTTCATCACGTTTTTGTGGTGTTTTCATCTGTTTTAAGTGGTTTCATAACTTTTTTGTGGTGTTTTCATCGGTTTTTAGTGTTTTTTGCGGTGTCTTGCGTCTGTTTTTAGTCGTTTCATCACGTTTTTGTTGGTGTTTTCGTATGTTTTTAGTCGTTTTGTCACATTTTAGTGGTATTTTAAACAGTTTTTAGTCGGTTTGTCATGTTTCTGTGGAATTTTTCGTCTGTTTTTAGTCGCTTCATCACGTTTTTGTGGTGTTTCCGTCTGTTTTTAGTCGTTTTGCCATGTTTTTGTGGTGTTTTGCGTCTGTTTTTAATCGTTTCATCACGTTTTTGTGGTGTTTCGTCTGTTTTTAGTTGTCTTATCACGTTTTGTGGTGTTTTCGTCTGATTTTAGTCGTTTCATCACGTTTTTGTTGGTGTTTTCGTATGTTTTTAGTCGTTTTGTCACATTTTAGTGGTATTTTAAACAGTTTTTAGTCGTTTTGTCATGTTTCTGTGGAATTTTTCGTCTGTTTTTAGTCGTTTCATCACGTTTTTGTGGTGTTTCCGTCTGTTTTTAGTCGTTTTGCCATGTTTTTGTGGTGTTTTGCGTCTGTTTTTAATCGTTTCATGACGTTTTTGTGGTGTTTCGTCTGTTTTTAGTTGTCTTATCACGTTTTGTGGTGTTTTCATCTGTTTTTAGTCGTTTCATCACGTTTTTGTGGAGTTTTGCGTCTTTTTTTAGTCGTTTTGTCATGTTTTTGTGGAGTCTTGGTCTGTTTTTAGTCGTTTTGTCAGGTTTTTTGGTGTTTTCATCTGTTTTTAGTTGTTTCATCACATTTTTGTGGAGTTTTGCGTCTGTCTATAGTTTTTATCATGTTTTTGTGGTGTTTTTATCCGTCTCTTGTCATTTTTGTCACGTTTTTGTGGTGTTTTCATCTGTTTTTAGTCGTTTATCACGTTTTTGTGGTGTGTTTCGTCTGTTTTTAGTTGTCTTATCACGTTTTGTGGTGTTTTCATCTGTTTTTAGTCGTTTCATCACGTTTTTGTGGTGTTTTCGTCTGTTTTTAGTCGTTATGTCATGTGTTTGTGGTGTTTTGCGTCTGTTTTTAGTCGTTTCATCACGTTTTTGTGGTGTTTCGTCTGTTTTTAGTTGTCTTATCACGTTTTGTGGTGTTTTCATCTGTTTTTAGTCGTTTCATCACGTTTTTGTGGTGTTTTCATCTGTTTTTAGTTATTTTTGTCATGTATTTGTGGTGTTTTCATCTGTTTTTAGTCGTTTCATCACGTTTTTGTTGGTGTTTTCGTCTGTTTTTAGTCGTTTTGTCACGCATTAGTGGTATTTTAAACAGTTTTTAGTAGTTTTGTCATGTTTCTGTGGAATTTTACGTCTGTTTTTAGTCGTTTCATCACATTTTTGTGGTGTTTTCGTCAGTTTTTAGTCGTTTTGCCATGTTTTTGTGGTGTTTTGCGTCTGTTTTTAGTCGTTTCATCACGTTTTTGTGTTTTTTTTATCCGTGTTTAGTCGTTTTTATAATGTTTTTGTGGAGTTTTGCGTCTGTTTTTAGTCGTTTTGTCATGTTTTTGTGGTGTCTGTTTTTAATCGTTTTGTCACGTTTTAGTGGTGTTTTCATCAGTTTTCAGTCGATTTGTCATGTTCCTTTGGAGTTTTGCGTCTGTTTTTAGTCGTTTCATCACGTTTTTGTGGTGTGTTTCGTCTGTTTTTAGTTGTCTTGTCACGTTCTGTGGTGTTTTAATCTGCTTTTAGACGTTTCATCACTTTTTTGCGCAGTTTATATCTGTTTTTAGTCTTTTTGACACATTTTTGTGGTGTCTTGCTTCTGTTTTTAGTTGTTTCATCACGTTTTTGTGGTGTGTTTCCTCTGTTTTTAGTTGTTTTATCTAGTTTTTGTGGTGTTTTCAACTGTTTTTAGTCGTTTCATCACGTTTTTGTTGAGTTTTGCATCTGTTTTTAGTTGTTTCATCACGTTTTTGTGGTGTTTTCATCTGTTTTTAGTCGTTTTTGTGGTGTCTTGTGTTTGTTTTTAGTCGTTTCATTACGTTTTTGTGGTGTGTTTCGTCTGTTTATAGTTGTTTTATCACGTTTTTGTGGTATTTTCATCCGTTTATAGTCTTTTTTGTCACGTTTTTGTGATGTTTCATCTGTTTTTAGTCGTTTCATCATATTTTTGTGGTGTTTTCATCTGTTTTTAGTCGCTTTTTAACGTTTTTGTGGTGTTTTCATTTGTTTTTAGTCGTTTTTTTCACCTTTTCGAGGTTTTTTCATCCGTTTTTATTATTTTTTTCATGTTTTTGTGGTGTTTTTGTCTGATTTTAGTCGTTTCATCACGTTTTTGTGGTGTTTTCATCTGTTTTTAGTCGTTTCATAATGTTTTTGTGGAGTGTTGCGTCTGTTTTTAGTCGTTTTGTCATGTATTTGTGGAGTCTTGGTCTGTTTTTAGTTTTTTTTCATGTTTTTTTGTTGTTTACATCTGATTTTAGTCGTTTCATCACGTTTTTGTGGTGTGTTTTGTCTGTGTTTTAGTTGTTTTATCAAGTTTTTGCGTCCGTCTTTAGTCGTTTCATCACTTTTTTGTGGTGTTTTCATTTGTTTTAAGTCGGTTCATCACATTTTAGTGGTGTTTTTATCCGTTTTTAGTCGTTTTTGTCAAGTTTTTGTGGTGTTTTCTTCTGTTTTTAGTCATTTCATCATGTTTTTCTTGAGTTTTGCGTCTGTTTTTAGTTGTTTTGTCATGTTGTTGTTGTGTTTTCGTCTGTTTTAAGTCGGTTTAACACGTTTTTGTGGTGTTTTCGTCTGTTTTTAGTAATTTCATCACGTTTTTGTGATGTTATCGTCTGTTTTTAGTTCTTTTTTTCTCATGTTTTTTAGTTTAGTGTTTTTCTCATGTTTTTTAGTGTTTTCTAGTGTTTTCTGTCTTGCGTCCGTCTTTAGTCGTTTCATCACGTTTTTGTGGTGTATTTGTCTGTTTTTAGTTGTTTCATCATATTTTTGTGATATTTTGATCTTTTTTTGGTCATTTCGTCATGTTTTTGTGGTGTTTTTATCCGTTTTTAGTCTTTCCATAATGTTTTTGTGGAGTTTTCCGTCTGTTTTTTGTCGTTTTGTCATGTTTTTTTGGTGTTGTCTGTTTTTAATCATTTTGTCACGTTTTAGTGGTGTCTTGCGTCATTTTTAAGTCGTTTCATCACATATTTGTGGTGTTTTCGTGTGTTTTTTGTCGTTTCATCACGTTTTTGTGGTGTTTTCGTCTGTTTTTAGTTGTTTTGTCATGTTTTTGTGGTGTTTTCATCTGTTCTTAGGCGTTTCATCACGTTTTTGCGCTGTTTGCATCTGTTTTTAGTCTTTTTGTCACGATTTTGTGGTGTGTTTCCTCTGTTTTTAGTTGTTTTATCATATTTTTGTGGTGTTTTCATCTGTTTTTAGTCGCTTTTTAACGTTTTTGTGGTGTTTTCATCTGTTTTTAGTCGTTTTTTTCACCTTTTCGAGGTTTTTTCATCCGTTTTTATTAGTTTTTTCATGTTTTTGTGGTGTTTTTGTCTGATTTTAGTCGTTTCATCACGTTTTTGTGGTGTTTTCATCTGTTTTTAGTCGTTTCATAATGTTTTTGTGGAGTGTTGCGTCTGTTTTTAGTCGTTTTGTCATGTATTTGTGGAGTCTTGGTCTGTTTTTAGTTTTTTTTCCAGTTTTTTTGTTGTTTACATCTGATTTTAGTCGTTTCATCACGTTTTTGTGGTGTGTTTTGTCTGTGTTTTAGTTGTTTTATCAAGTTTTTGCGTCCGCCTTTAGTCGTTTCATCACGTTTTTGTGGTGTTTTCATTTGTTTTAAGTCGGTTCATCACATTTTAGTGGTGTTTTTATCCGTTTTTAGTCGTTTTTGTCACGTTTTTGTGGTGTTTTCATCTGTTTTTAGTCATTTCATCATGTTTTTCTTGAGTTTTGCGTCTGTTTTTAGTTGTTTTGTCATGTTGTTGTTGTGTGTGTTGTGTGTTTTCATCTGTTCTTAGGCGTTTCATCACGTTTTTGCGCTGTTTGCATCTGTTTTTAGTCTTTTTGTCACATTTTTGTGGTGTGTTTCGTCTGTTTTTAGTTGTTTTATTACGTTTTTGTGGTGTTTTCATCTGTTTTTAGTCATTTCGTCATGTTTTTTTCTGGAGTTTTGCGTCTGTTTTTAGTCGTTTTGTCATGTTTTTGTTGAGCTTTCCGTCTGTTTTTAGTTGTTTCATCACGTTTTTGTGGTGTTTTCATTTGTTTTAAGTCGGTTCATCACATTTTAGTGGTATTTTAATCAGTTTTTAGTTGTTTTTGTGGTGTCTTGCGTCTGTTTTTAGTCGTTTCATCACGTTTTTGTGGTGTTTTCGTCTGTTTTTAGTTGTTTAATCATATTTTTCTGGCGTTGTGATCTTTTTTTTAATCGTTTTGTCATGTTTTTGTGGTGTTTTTCATCCGTTTTTAGTCGTTTTGTCACATTTTGGTGGTGTCTTGCGTCTGTTTTTAGTCGTTTCATCACGTTTTTGTGGTGTTTTCGTCTGTTTTTAGTTGTCTTATCACGTTTTGTGGTGTTTTCATCTGTTTTTAGTCGTTTCATCACGTTTTTGTGGTGTTTTGTCTGTTTTTAGTTGTTTCATCAAGTTTTGTGGTGTTTTCATCTGTTTTTAGTCGTTTCATCACGTTTTTGTGGTGTTTTCATCTGTTTCAAGTCATTTTTGTCATGTATTTGTGGTGTTTTCATCTGTTTTAAGTCGTTTCATAACGTATTTGTGGTGTTTTTGTCTGATTTTAGTCGTTTCATCACGTTTTTGTTGGTGTTTTCGTCTGTTTTTAGTCGTTTTGTCACGTTTTAGTGGTATTTTAAACAGTTTTTAGTCGTTTTGTCGTGTTTCTGTGGAATTTGTTGTCTGTTGTTGGTCGTTTCATCACGTTTTTGTGGTGTTTTTGTCTGTTTTTAGTCGTTTTGCCATGTTTTTGTGGTGTTTTGCGTCTGTTTTAAGTCGTTTCATCTCATATTTGTGGTGTTTCGTCTGTTTTTAATCGTTTCATCACGTTTTTGTGGTGTTTAGATATGTTTTTAGTTGTTTTGTCATGTTTTTGTGGTGTTTTCATTTGTTTTTAGTCGTTTTATCATGTTTTTGTGGAGTTTTGGTTCTGTTTTCAGTCGTTTCATCATGATTTGTGGTGTTTTCGTCTGTTTTTAGTCGTTTTGTCACATTTTTGTGGTGTTTTAATCTGTTTCAAGTCGGTTCATCACGTTTTTGTGGTGTTTTCATCTGTTTTAAGTGGTTTCATAACTTTTTTGTGGTGTTTTCATCGGTTTTTAGTGTTTTTTGCGGTGTCTTGCGTCTGTTTTTAGTCGTTTCATCACGTTTTTGTTGGTGTTTTCGTATGTTTTTAGTCGTTTTGTCACATTTTAGTGGTATTTTAAACAGTTTTTAGTCGGTTTGTCATGTTTCTGTGGAATTTTTCGTCTGTTTTTAGTCGCTTCATCACGTTTTTGTGGTGTTTCCGTCTGTTTTTAGTCGTTTTGCCATGTTTTTGTGGTGTTTTGCGTCTGTTTTTAATCGTTTCATCACGTTTTTGTGGTGTTTCGTCTGTTTTTAGTTGTCTTATCACGTTTTGTGGTGTTTTCGTCTGATTTTAGTCGTTTCATCACGTTTTTGTTGGTGTTTTCGTATGTTTTTAGTCGTTTTGTCACATTTTAGTGGTATTTTAAACAGTTTTTAGTCGTTTTGTCATGTTTCTGTGGAATTTTTCGTCTGTTTTTAGTCGTTTCATCACGTTTTTGTGGTGTTTCCGTCTGTTTTTAGTCGTTTTGCCATGTTTTTGTGGTGTTTTGCGTCTGTTTTTAATCGTTTCATGACGTTTTTGTGGTGTTTCGTCTGTTTTTAGTTGTCTTATCACGTTTTGTGGTGTTTTCATCTGTTTTTAGTCGTTTCATCACGTTTTTGTGGAGTTTTGCGTCTTTTTTTAGTCGTTTTGTCATGTTTTTGTGGAGTCTTGGTCTGTTTTTAGTCGTTTTGTCAGGTTTTTTGGTGTTTTCATCTGTTTTTAGTTGTTTCATCACATTTTTGTGGAGTTTTGCGTCTGTCTATAGTTTTTATCATGTTTTTGTGGTGTTTTTATCCGTCTCTTGTCATTTTTGTCACGTTTTTGTGGTGTTTTCATCTGTTTTTAGTCGTTTATCACGTTTTTGTGGTGTGTTTCGTCTGTTTTTAGTTGTCTTATCACGTTTTGTGGTGTTTTCATCTGTTTTTAGTCGTTTCATCACGTTTTTGTGGTGTTTTCGTCTGTTTTTAGTCGTTATGTCATGTGTTTGTGGTGTTTTGCGTCTGTTTTTAGTCGTTTCATCACGTTTTTGTGGTGTTTCGTCTGTTTTTAGTTGTCTTATCACGTTTTGTGGTGTTTTCATCTGTTTTTAGTCGTTTCATCACGTTTTTGTGGTGTTTTCATCTGTTTTTAGTTATTTTTGTCATGTATTTGTGGTGTTTTCATCTGTTTTTAGTCGTTTCATCACGTTTTTGTTGGTGTTTTCGTCTGTTTTTAGTCGTTTTGTCACGCATTAGTGGTATTTTAAACAGTTTTTAGTAGTTTTGTCATGTTTCTGTGGAATTTTACGTCTGTTTTTAGTCGTTTCATCACATTTTTGTGGTGTTTTCGTCAGTTTTTAGTCGTTTTGCCATGTTTTTGTGGTGTTTTGCGTCTGTTTTTAGTCGTTTCATCACGTTTTTGTGGTTTTTTTATCCGTGTTTAGTCGTTTTTATAATGTTTTTGTGGAGTTTTGCGTCTGTTTTTAGTCGTTTTGTCATGTTTTTGTGGTGTCTGTTTTTAATCGTTTTGTCACGTTTTAGTGGTGTTTTCATCAGTTTTCAGTCGATTTGTCATGTTCCTTTGGAGTTTTGCGTCTGTTTTTAGTCGTTTCATCACGTTTTTGTGGTGTGTTTCGTCTGTTTTTAGTTGTCTTGTCACGTTCTGTGGTGTTTTAATCTGCTTTTAGACGTTTCATCACTTTTTTGCGCAGTTTATATCTGTTTTTAGTCTTTTTGACACATTTTTGTGGTGTCTTGCTTCTGTTTTTAGTTGTTTCATCACGTTTTTGTGGTGTGTTTCCTCTGTTTTTAGTTGTTTTATCTAGTTTTTGTGGTGTTTTCAACTGTTTTTAGTCGTTTCATCACGTTTTTGTTGAGTTTTGCATCTGTTTTTAGTTGTTTCATCACGTTTTTGTGGTGTTTTCATCTGTTTTTAGTCGTTTTTGTGGTGTCTTGTGTTTGTTTTTAGTCGTTTCATTACGTTTTTGTGGTGTGTTTCGTCTGTTTATAGTTGTTTTATCACGTTTTTGTGGTATTTTCATCCGTTTATAGTCTTTTTTGTCACGTTTTTGTGATGTTTCATCTGTTTTTAGTCGTTTCATCATATTTTTGTGGTGTTTTCATCTGTTTTTAGTCGCTTTTTAACGTTTTTGTGGTGTTTTCATTTGTTTTTAGTCGTTTTTTTCACCTTTTCGAGGTTTTTTCATCCGTTTTTATTATTTTTTTCATGTTTTTGTGGTGTTTTTGTCTGATTTTAGTCGTTTCATCACGTTTTTGTGGTGTTTTCATCTGTTTTTAGTCGTTTCATAATGTTTTTGTGGAGTGTTGCGTCTGTTTTTAGTCGTTTTGTCATGTATTTGTGGAGTCTTGGTCTGTTTTTAGTTTTTTTTCATGTTTTTTTGTTGTTTACATCTGATTTTAGTCGTTTCATCACGTTTTTGTGGTGTGTTTTGTCTGTGTTTTAGTTGTTTTATCAAGTTTTTGCGTCCGTCTTTAGTCGTTTCATCACTTTTTTGTGGTGTTTTCATTTGTTTTAAGTCGGTTCATCACATTTTAGTGGTGTTTTTATCCGTTTTTAGTCGTTTTTGTCAAGTTTTTGTGGTGTTTTCTTCTGTTTTTAGTCATTTCATCATGTTTTTCTTGAGTTTTGCGTCTGTTTTTAGTTGTTTTGTCATGTTGTTGTTGTGTTTTCGTCTGTTTTAAGTCGGTTTAACACGTTTTTGTGGTGTTTTCGTCTGTTTTTAGTAATTTCATCACGTTTTTGTGATGTTATCGTCTGTTTTTAGTTCTTTTTTTCTCATGTTTTTTAGTTTAGTGTTTTTCTCATGTTTTTTAGTGTTTTCTAGTGTTTTCTGTCTTGCGTCCGTCTTTAGTCGTTTCATCACGTTTTTGTGGTGTATTTGTCTGTTTTTAGTTGTTTCATCATATTTTTGTGATATTTTGATCTTTTTTTGGTCATTTCGTCATGTTTTTGTGGTGTTTTTATCCGTTTTTAGTCTTTCCATAATGTTTTTGTGGAGTTTTCCGTCTGTTTTTTGTCGTTTTGTCATGTTTTTTTGGTGTTGTCTGTTTTTAATCATTTTGTCACGTTTTAGTGGTGTCTTGCGTCATTTTTAAGTCGTTTCATCACATATTTGTGGTGTTTTCGTGTGTTTTTTGTCGTTTCATCACGTTTTTGTGGTGTTTTCGTCTGTTTTTAGTTGTTTTGTCATGTTTTTGTGGTGTTTTCATCTGTTCTTAGGCGTTTCATCACGTTTTTGCGCTGTTTGCATCTGTTTTTAGTCTTTTTGTCACGATTTTGTGGTGTGTTTCCTCTGTTTTTAGTTGTTTTATCATATTTTTGTGGTGTTTTCATCTGTTTTTAGTCGCTTTTTAACGTTTTTGTGGTGTTTTCATCTGTTTTTAGTCGTTTTTTTCACCTTTTCGAGGTTTTTTCATCCGTTTTTATTAGTTTTTTCATGTTTTTGTGGTGTTTTTGTCTGATTTTAGTCGTTTCATCACGTTTTTGTGGTGTTTTCATCTGTTTTTAGTCGTTTCATAATGTTTTTGTGGAGTGTTGCGTCTGTTTTTAGTCGTTTTGTCATGTATTTGTGGAGTCTTGGTCTGTTTTTAGTTTTTTTTCCAGTTTTTTTGTTGTTTACATCTGATTTTAGTCGTTTCATCACGTTTTTGTGGTGTGTTTTGTCTGTGTTTTAGTTGTTTTATCAAGTTTTTGCGTCCGCCTTTAGTCGTTTCATCACGTTTTTGTGGTGTTTTCATTTGTTTTAAGTCGGTTCATCACATTTTAGTGGTGTTTTTATCCGTTTTTAGTCGTTTTTGTCACGTTTTTGTGGTGTTTTCATCTGTTTTTAGTCATTTCATCATGTTTTTCTTGAGTTTTGCGTCTGTTTTTAGTTGTTTTGTCATGTTGTTGTTGTGTGTGTTGTGTGTTTTCATCTGTTCTTAGGCGTTTCATCACGTTTTTGCGCTGTTTGCATCTGTTTTTAGTCTTTTTGTCACATTTTTGTGGTGTGTTTCGTCTGTTTTTAGTTGTTTTATTACGTTTTTGTGGTGTTTTCATCTGTTTTTAGTCATTTCGTCATGTTTTTTTCTGGAGTTTTGCGTCTGTTTTTAGTCGTTTTGTCATGTTTTTGTTGAGCTTTCCGTCTGTTTTTAGTTGTTTCATCACGTTTTTGTGGTGTTTTCATTTGTTTTAAGTCGGTTCATCACATTTTAGTGGTATTTTAATCAGTTTTTAGTTGTTTTTGTGGTGTCTTGCGTCTGTTTTTAGTCGTTTCATCACGTTTTTGTGGTGTTTTCGTCTGTTTTTAGTTGTTTAATCATATTTTTCTGGCGTTGTGATCTTTTTTTTAATCGTTTTGTCATGTTTTTGTGGTGTTTTTCATCCGTTTTTAGTCGTTTTGTCACATTTTGGTGGTGTCTTGCGTCTGTTTTTGGTCGTTTCATCACGTTTTTGTGGTGTTTTTATCCGTTTTTAGTCGTTTTTGTCACGTTTTTGTGGTGTTTTCATCTGTTTTTAGTCATTTCATCATGTTTTCTTGAGTTTTGCGTCTGTTTTTAGTTGTTTTGTCATGTTCTTGTTGTGTTTTCGTCTGTTTTAAGTCGGTTTAACACGTTTTTGTGGTGTTTTCGTCTGTTTTTAGTAATTTCATCACGTTTTTGTGATGTTTTCGTCTGTTTTTAGTTCTTTTTTTCTCATGATTTTTAGTGTTTTCATCTGATTTAAGGCGTTTCATCACGTTTCTGTGGTATTTTCATCTGTTTTTAGTCGTTTTTGTGGTGTCTTGCGTCTGTTTTTAGTTGTTTCATTACGTTTTTGTGGTGTTTTCATCTGTTTTAAGTTGTTTCATCACGTTTTTGTGGTGTTTTCATCTGTTTTTAGTTGTTTTGTCATGTTTTTGTGGTGTTTTCATCTGTTTTTAATCGTTTTGTTACGTTTTTGCGCAGTTTTCATCTGTTTTTAGTCTTTTTGTCACATTTTTGTGGTGTCTTGCGTCTGTTTTTGGTCGTTTCATCACGTTTTTGTGTTGTGTTTCGTCAGTTTTTTTAATCATTTTGTCACGTTTTAGTGGTGTCTTGCATCATTTATAAGTCGTTTCATCACATATTTGTGGTGTATTCGTGTGTTTTAAGTTGTTTCATAACGTTTTTGTGGTGTTTTCATCTGCTTTTAGTCGTTTTTGTGGTGTCTTGCGTTTGTTTTTAGTTGTTTTATCATATATTTGTGGTGTGTTTGGTCTGTTTTTAGTTGTTTTATCATATTTTTGTGGTGTTTTCATCTGTTTTTAGTCGTTTTTTCACGTTTTTGTGGTGTATTCATCTGTTTTTAGTCGTTTTTGTCACCTTTTCGATTGTTTTCATCCGTTTTTAGTCGTTTAGTCACGTTTTTGTGGTGTTTTCGTCTGTTTTTAGTCGTTTCATCAAGTTTTTGTGGAGTCTTGCGTCTGTTTTTAGTCGTTTTGTCATTTTTTTGTGGTGTTGTCTGTTTTTAATCATTTTGTCACGTTTTAGTGGTGTCTTGCATCATTTATAAGTCGTTTCATCACATATTTGTGGTGTATTCGTGTGTTTTAAGTTTTCATCACGTTTTTGTGGTGTTTTCATCTGCTTTTAGTCGTTTTTGTGGTGTCTTGCGTTTGTTTTTAGTTGTTCTATCATATATTTGTGGTGTGTTTCGTCTGTTTTTAGTTGTTTTATCATATTTTTGTGGTATTTTCATCTGTTTTTAGTCGTTTTTTCACGTTTTTGTGGTGTATTCATCTGTTTTTAGTCGTTTTTGTCACCTTTTCGATTGTTTTCATCCGTTTTTAGTCGTTTAGTCACGGTTTTGTGGTGTTTTCGTCTGTTTTTAGTCGTTTCATCAAGTTTTTGTGTAGTCTTGCGTCTGTTTTTAGTCGTTTTGTCATGTTTTTTTGGTGTTGTCTGTTTTTAATCATTTTGTCACGTTTTAGTGGTGTCTTGCATCATTTATAAGTCGTTTCATCACATATTTGTGGTGTATTCGTGTGTTTTTAGTCGTTTCATCACGTTTTTGTGGTGTTTTCGTCTGTTTTTAGTTGTTTTGTCATGTTTTTGTGGTGTTTTCATCTGTTTTTAGTCGTTTCATCACGTTTTGAGCTGTTTTCATCTGTTTTTAGTCTTTTTGTCACATTTTTGTGGTGTCTTGCGTCTGTTTTTGGTCGTTTCATCACGTTTTTGTGTTGTGTTTCGTCTGTTTTTTTAGTTGTTTTATCACGTTTTTGTGGTGTTTTGCGTCTGTTTTAAGTCGTTTCATCACTTTTTTGTGGTGTTTTCATCTGTTTAGTCATTTCATAATGTTTTTGTGGAGTTTTGCGTCCGTTTTTAGTCGTTTTGTCATTATTTTTTGGAGTCTTGGTCTGTTTTTAGTCGCTTTGTCAGGTTTTTTGGTGTTTACATCTGATTTTAGTTGTTTCATCACGTTTTTGTGGTGTTTTCATTTGTTTTAGGTCGGTTCATCACGTTTTAGTGGTATTTTAATCAGTTTTTAGTTGTTTTTGTGGTGTCTTGCGTCTGTCTTTAGTCGTTTCATCACGTTTTTGTGGTGTTTTTGTCTGTTTTTAGTTGTTTTATCACATTTTTGTGATATTTTGATCTTTTTTTGGTCATTTCATAATGTTTTTGTGGTGTTTTCATCCGTTTTTAGTCGTTCCATAATGTTTTTGTGGAGTTTTGCGTCTGTTTTTTGTCGTTTTGTCATGTTTTTGTGGTGTTGTCTGTTTTTAATCATTTTGTCACGTTTTAGTGGTGTCTTGCATCATTTATAAGTCGTTTCATCACATATTTGTGGTGTATTCGTGTGTTTTAAGTTGTTTCATCACGTTTTTGTGGTGTTTTCATCTGCTTTTAGTCGTTTTTGTGGTGTCTTGCGTTTGTTTTTAGTTGTTTTATCATATATTTGTGGTGTGTTTCGTCTGTTTTTAGTTGTTTTATCATATTTTTGTGGTGTTTTCATCTGTTTTTAGTCGTTTTTTCACGTTTTTGTGGTGTATTCATCTGTTTTTAGTCGTTTTTGTCACCTTTTCGATTGTTTTCATCCGTTTTTAGTCGTTTAGTCACGTTTTTGTGGTGTTTTCGTCTGTTTTTAGTCGTTTCATCAAGTTTTTGTGGAGTCTTGCGTCTGTTTTTAGTCGTTTTGTCATGTTTTTGTGGTGTTGTCTGTTTTTAATCATTTTGTCACGTTTTAGTGGTGTCTTGCATCATTTATAAGTCGTTTCATCACATATTTGTGGTGTATTCGTGTGTTTTAAGTTGTTTCATCACGTTTTTGTGGTGTTTTCATCTGCTTTTAGTCGTTTTTGTGGTGTCTTGCGTTTGTTTTTAGTTGTTTTATCATATATTTGTGGTGTGTTTCGTCTGTTTTTAGTTGTTTTATCATATTTTTGTGGTGTTTTCATCTGTTTTTAGTCGTTTTTTCACGTTTTTGTGGTGTATTCATCTGTTTTTAGTCGTTTTTGTCACCTTTTCGATTGTTTTCATCCGTTTTTAGTCGTTTAGTAACGTTTTTGTGGTGTTTTCGTCTGTTTTTAGTCGTTTCATCAAGTTTTTGTGTAGTCTTGCGTCTGTTTTTAGTCGTTTTGTCATGTTTTTGTGGTGTTGTCTGTTTTTAATCATTTTGTCACGTTTTAGTGGTGTCTTGCATCATTTATAAGTCGTTTCATCACATATTTGTTGTGTATTCGTGTGTTTTAAGTTGTTTCATCACGTTTTTGTGGTGTTTTCATCTGCTTTTAGTCGTTTTTGTGGTGTCTTGCGTTTGTTTTTAGTTGTTTTATCATATTTTTGTGATATTTTGATCTTTTTTTGGTCATTTCGTCATGTTTTTGTGGTGTTTTCATTCGTTTTTAGTCGTTCCATAATGTTTTTGTGGAGTTTTGCGTCAGTTTTTTGTCGTTTTGTCATGTTTTTTTGGTGTTGTCTGTTTTTAATCATTTTGTCACGTTTTAGTGGTGTCTTGCGTCATTTTAAGTCGTTTCATCACATATTTGTGGTGTTTTCGTGTGTTTTTTGTCGTTTCATCACGTTTTTGTGGTGTTTTCGTCTGTTTTTAGTTGTTTTGTCATGTTTTTGTTGTGTTTTCATCTGTTGTTAGGCGTTTCATCACGTTTTTGCGCTGTTTGCATCTGTTTTAAGTCTTTTTGTCACATTTTTGTGGTGTGTTTCGTCTGTTTTTAGTTGTTTTATTACGTTTTTGTGGTGTTTTCATCTGTTTTTAGTCATTTCATCATGTTTTTTTCTGGAGTTTTGCGTCTGTTTTTAGTTGTTTTGTCATGTTCTTGTGGTGTTTTCGTCTGTTTTTAGTCGTTTTGTCACATTTTTGTGGTCTTTTCATCTGTTTTAATTCGGTTCATCACGTTTTTGTGGTGTTTTCGTCTGTTTTTAGTAATTTCATCACGTTTTTGTGGTGTTTTCGTCTGTTTTAAGTCGTTTTTGTGGTGTCTTGCATTTGTTTTTAGTCGTTTCATCATGTTTTTGTGTTGTGTTTCGTCTGTTTATAGTTGTTTTATCACGTTTTTGTGGTGTTTTCATCCGTTTTTAGTCGTTTTTGTCACGTTAATTGTGGTGTTTTCATCTGTTTTTAGTCGTTTCATCATGTTTTCTGGAGTTTTGCGTTTGCTTTTAGTTGTTTTGTCATGTTCTTGTGGTGTTTTGTCTGTTTTTAGTCGTTTTGTAACATTTTTGTGGTGTTTTCATCTGTTTTAAGTCGGTTCATTACGTTTTTGTGATGTTTTCGTCTGTTTTTAGTCATTTCATCACGTTTTTGTGACGTTTTTGTGATGTTTTCGTCTGTTTTTAGTTGTTTTTTTGTCATGTTTTTTAGTGTTTTCATCTGTTTTTAGTTGTTTTATCATATTTTTGTGGTGTTTTCATCTGTTGTTAGTCGCTTTTTAACGTTTTTGTGGTGTTTCATCTGTTTTTAGTCGTTTTTTTCACCTTTTCGAAGTGTTTTCATCTGTTTTTATTAGTTTTTTCATGTTTTTGTGGTGTTTTTGTCTGATTTTAGTCGTTTCATCACGTTTTTGCGCTGTTTGCATCTGTTTTAAGTCTTTTTGTCACATTTTTGTGGTGTGTTTCGTCTGTTTTTAGTTGTTTTATTACGTTTTTGTGGTGTTTTCATCTGTTTTTAGTCATTTCATCATGTTTTTTTCTGGAGTTTTGCGTCTGTTTTTAGTTGTTTTGTCATGTTCTTGTGGTGTTTTCGTCTGTTTTTAGTCGTTTTGTCACATTTTTGTGGTCTTTTCATCTGTTTTAATTCGGTTCATCACGTTTTTGTGGTGTTTTCGTCTGTTTTTAGTAATTTCATCACGTTTTTGTGGTGTTTTCGTCTGTTTTAAGTCGTTTTTGTGGTGTCTTGCATTTGTTTTTAGTCGTTTCATCACGTTTTTGTGGTGTGTTTCGTCTGTTTATAGTTGTTTTATCACGTTTTTGTGGTGTTTTCATCCGTTTTTAGTCGTTTTTGTCACGTTAATTGTGGTGTTTTCATCTGTTTTTAGTCGTTTCATCATGTTTTCTAGAGTTTTGCGTTTGCTTTTAGTTGTTCTGTCATGTTCTTGTGGTGTTTTGTCTGTTTTTAGTCGTTTTGTAACATTTTTGTGGTGTTTTCATCTGTTTTAAGTCGGTTCATTACGTTTTTGTGATGTTTTCGTCTGTTTTTAGTCATTTCATCACGTTTTTGTGACGTTTTTGTGATGTTTTCGTCTGTTTTTAGTTGTTTTTTTGTCATGTTTTTTAGTGTTTTCATCTGTTTTGAGACGTTTCATCACGTTTCTGTGGTGTTTTCATCTGCTTTTAGTTGTTTTTGTAGTGTCTTGCGTCTGTTTTTAGTCGTTTCATCGCGATTTTGTGGTGTGTTTCCTCTGTTTTTAGTTGTTTTATCATATTTTTGTGGTGTTTTCATCTGTTTTTAGTCGCTTTTTAACGTTTTTGTGGTGTTTTCATCTGTTTTTAGTCGGTTTTTTCACCTTTTCGAAGTGTTTTCATCTGTTTTTATTAGTTTTTTCATGTTTTTTGTGGTGTTTTTGTCTGATTTTAGTCGTTTCATCACGTTTTTGTGGTGTTTTCATCTGTTTTTAGTCGTTTCATAATGTTTTTGTGGAGTGTTGCGTCTGTTTTTAGCCGTTTTGTCATGTATTTGTGGAGTCTTGGTCTGTTTTTAGTAGTTTTGCCAGTTTTTTTGTTGTTTACATCTGATTTTAGTCGTTTCATCACGTTTTTGTGGTGTGTTTTGTCTGTGTTTTAGTTGTTTTATCAAGTTTTTGTGGTGTTTTCATCTGTTTTTAGTCGTTTCATCACGATTTTGTGGAGTTTTGCGTCTGTTTTTAGTCGTTTTGTCATGTTTTTGTTGAGCTTTCCGTCTGTTTTTAGTTGTTTCATCACGTTTTTGTGGTGTTTTCATTTGTTTTAAGTCGGTTCATCACATTTTAGTGGTGTTTTTATCCGTTTTTAGTCGTTTTTGTCACGTTTTTGTGGTGTTTTCATCTGTTTTTAGTCATTTCATCATGTTTTTCTTGAGTTTTGCGTCTGTTTTTAGTTGTTTTGTCATGTTGTTGTTGTGTGTGTTGTGTGTTTTCATCTGTTCTTAGGCGTTTCATCACGTTTTTGCGCTGTTTGCATCTGTTTTTAGTCTTTTTGTCACATTTTTGTGGTGTGTTTCGTCTGTTTTTAGTTGTTTTATTACGTTTTTGTGGTGTTTTCATCTGTTTTTAGTCATTTCGTCATGTTTTTTTCTGGAGTTTTGCGTCTGTTTTTAGTCGTTTTGTCATGTTTTTGTTGAGCTTTCCGTCTGTTTTTAGTTGTTTCATCACGTTTTTGTGGTGTTTTCATTTGTTTTAAGTCGGTTCATCACATTTTAGTGGTATTTTAATCAGTTTTTAGTTGTTTTTGTGGTGTCTTGCGTCTGTTTTTAGTCGTTTCATCACGTTTTTGTGGTGTTTTCGTCTGTTTTTAGTTGTTTAATCATATTTTTCTGGCGTTGTGATCTTTTTTTTAATCGTTTTGTCATGTTTTTGTGGTGTTTTTCATCCGTTTTTAGTCGTTTTGTCACATTTTGGTGGTGTCTTGCGTCTGTTTTTGGTCGTTTCATCACGTTTTTGTGGTGTTTTTATCCGTTTTTAGTCGTTTTTGTCACGTTTTTGTGGTGTTTTCATCTGTTTTTAGTCATTTCATCATGTTTTCTTGAGTTTTGCGTCTGTTTTTAGTTGTTTTGTCATGTTCTTGTTGTGTTTTCGTCTGTTTTAAGTCGGTTTAACACGTTTTTGTGGTGTTTTCGTCTGTTTTTAGTAATTTCATCACGTTTTTGTGATGTTTTCGTCTGTTTTTAGTTCTTTTTTTCTCATGATTTTTAGTGTTTTCATCTGATTTAAGGCGTTTCATCACGTTTCTGTGGTATTTTCATCTGTTTTTAGTCGTTTTTGTGGTGTCTTGCGTCTGTTTTTAGTTGTTTCATTACGTTTTTGTGGTGTTTTCATCTGTTTTAAGTTGTTTCATCACGTTTTTGTGGTGTTTTCATCTGTTTTTAGTTGTTTTGTCATGTTTTTGTGGTGTTTTCATCTGTTTTTAATCGTTTTGTTACGTTTTTGCGCAGTTTTCATCTGTTTTTAGTCTTTTTGTCACATTTTTGTGGTGTCTTGCGTCTGTTTTTGGTCGTTTCATCACGTTTTTGTGTTGTGTTTCGTCTGTTTTTTAAATCATTTTGTCACGTTTTAGTGGTGTCTTGCATCATTTATAAGTCGTTTCATCACATATTTGTGGTGTATTCGTGTGTTTTAAGTTGTTTCATAACGTTTTTGTGGTGTTTTCATCTGCTTTTAGTCGTTTTTGTGGTGTCTTGCGTTTGTTTTTAGTTGTTTTATCATATATTTGTGGTGTGTTTGGTCTGTTTTTAGTTGTTTTATCATATTTTTGTGGTGTTTTCATCTGTTTTTAGTCGTTTTTTCACGTTTTTGTGGTGTATTCATCTGTTTTTAGTCGTTTTTGTCACCTTTTCGATTGTTTTCATCCGTTTTTAGTCGTTTAGTCACGTTTTTGTGGTGTTTTCGTCTGTTTTTAGTCGTTTCATCAAGTTTTTGTGGAGTCTTGCGTCTGTTTTTAGTCGTTTTGTCATTTTTTTGTGGTGTTGTCTGTTTTTAATCATTTTGTCACGTTTTAGTGGTGTCTTGCATCATTTATAAGTCGTTTCATCACATATTTGTGGTGTATTCGTGTGTTTTAAGTTTTCATCACGTTTTTGTGGTGTTTTCATCTGCTTTTAGTCGTTTTTGTGGTGTCTTGCGTTTGTTTTTAGTTGTTTTATCATATATTTGTGGTGTGTTTCGTCTGTTTTTAGTTGTTTTATCATATTTTTGTGGTATTTTCATCTGTTTTTAGTCGTTTTTTCACGTTTTTGTGGTGTATTCATCTGTTTTTAGTCGTTTTTGTCACCTTTTCGATTGTTTTCATCCGTTTTTAGTCGTTTAGTCACGGTTTTGTGGTGTTTTCGTCTGTTTTTAGTCGTTTCATCAAGTTTTTGTGTAGTCTTGCGTCTGTTTTTAGTCGTTTTGTCATGTTTTTTTGGTGTTGTCTGTTTTTAATCATTTTGTCACGTTTTAGTGGTGTCTTGCATCATTTATAAGTCGTTTCATCACATATTTGTGGTGTATTCGTGTGTTTTTAGTCGTTTCATCACGTTTTTGTGGTGTTTTCGTCTGTTTTTAGTTGTTTTGTCATGTTTTTGTGGTGTTTTCATCTGTTTTTAGTCGTTTCATCACGTTTTGAGCTGTTTTCATCTGTTTTTAGTCTTTTTGTCACATTTTTGTGGTGTCTTGCGTCTGTTTTTGGTCGTTTCATCACGTTTTTGTGTTGTGTTTCGTCTGTTTTTTTAGTTGTTTTATCACGTTTTTGTGGTGTTTTGCGTCTGTTTTAAGTCGTTTCATCACTTTTTTGTGGTGTTTTCATCTGTTTAGTCATTTCATAATGTTTTTGTGGAGTTTTGCGTCCGTTTTTAGTCGTTTTGTCATTATTTTTTGGAGTCTTGGTCTGTTTTTAGTCGCTTTGTCAGGTTTTTTGGTGTTTACATCTGATTTTAGTTGTTTCATCACGTTTTTGTGGTGTTTTCATTTGTTTTAGGTCGGTTCATCACGTTTTAGTGGTATTTTAATCAGTTTTTAGTTGTTTTTGTGGTGTCTTGCGTCTGTCTTTAGTCGTTTCATCACGTTTTTGTGGTGTTTTTGTCTGTTTTTAGTTGTTTTATCACATTTTTGTGATATTTTGATCTTTTTTTGGTCATTTCATAATGTTTTTGTGGTGTTTTCATCCGTTTTTAGTCGTTCCATAATGTTTTTGTGGAGTTTTGCGTCTGTTTTTTGTCGTTTTGTAATGTTTTTGTGGTGTTGTCTGTTTTTAATCATTTTGTCACGTTTTAGTGGTGTCTTGCATCATTTATAAGTCGTTTCATCACATATTTGTGGTGTATTCGTGTGTTTTAAGTTGTTTCATCACGTTTTTGTGGTGTTTTCATCTGCTTTTAGTCGTTTTTGTGGTGTCTTGCGTTTGTTTTTAGTTGTTTTATCATATATTTGTGGTGTGTTTCGTCTGTTTTTAGTTGTTTTATCATATTTTTGTGGTGTTTTCATCTGTTTTTAGTCGTTTTTTCACGTTTTTGTGGTGTATTCATCTGTTTTTAGTCGTTTTTGTCACCTTTTCGATTGTTTTCATCCGTTTTTAGTCGTTTAGTCACGTTTTTGTGGTGTTTTCGTCTGTTTTTAGTCGTTTCATCAAGTTTTTGTGGAGTCTTGCGTCTGTTTTTAGTCGTTTTGTCATGTTTTTGTGGTGTTGTCTGTTTTTAATCATTTTGTCACGTTTTAGTGGTGTCTTGCATCATTTATAAGTCGTTTCATCACATATTTGTGGTGTATTCGTGTGTTTTAAGTTGTTTCATCACGTTTTTGTGGTGTTTTCATCTGCTTTTAGTCGTTTTTGTGGTGTCTTGCGTTTGTTTTTAGTTGTTTTATCATATATTTGTGGTGTGTTTCGTCTGTTTTTAGTTGTTTTATCATATTTTTGTGGTGTTTTCATCTGTTTTTAGTCGTTTTTTCACGTTTTTGTGGTGTATTCATCTGTTTTTAGTCGTTTTTGTCACCTTTTCGATTGTTTTCATCCGTTTTTAGTCGTTTAGTAACGTTTTTGTGGTGTTTTCGTCTGTTTTTAGTCGTTTCATCAAGTTTTTGTGGAGTCTTGCGTCTGTTTTTAGTCGTTTTGTCATGTTTTTGTGGTGTTGTCTGTTTTTAATCATTTTGTCACGTTTTAGTGGTGTCTTGCATCATTTATAAGTCGTTTCATCACATATTTGTTGTGTATTCGTGTGTTTTAAGTTGTTTCATCACGTTTTTGTGGTGTTTTCATCTGCTTTTAGTCGTTTTTGTGGTGTCTTGCGTTTGTTTTTAGTTGTTTTATCATATTTTTGTGATATTTTGATCTTTTTTTGGTCATTTCGTCATGTTTTTGTGGTGTTTTCATTCGTTTTTAGTCGTTCCATAATGTTTTTGTGGAGTTTTGCGTCAGTTTTTTGTCGTTTTGTCATGTTTTTTTGGTGTTGTCTGTTTTTAATCATTTTGTCATGTTTTAGTGGTGTCTTGCGTCATTTTAAGTCGTTTCATCACATATTTGTGGTGTTTTCGTGTGTTTTTTGTCGTTTCATCACGTTTTTGTGGTGTTTTCGTCTGTTTTTAGTTGTTTTGTCATGTTTTTGTTGTGTTTTCATCTGTTGTTAGGCGTTTCATCACGTTTTTGCGCTGTTTGCATCTGTTTTAAGTCTTTTTGTCACATTTTTGTGGTGTGTTTCGTCTGTTTTTAGTTGTTTTATTACGTTTTTGTGGTGTTTTCATCTGTTTTTAGTCATTTCATCATGTTTTTTTCTGGAGTTTTGCGTCTGTTTTTAGTTGTTTTGTCATGTTCTTGTGGTGTTTTCGTCTGTTTTTAGTCGTTTTGTCACATTTTTGTGGTCTTTTCATCTGTTTTAATTCGGTTCATCACGTTTTTGTGGTGTTTTCGTCTGTTTTTAGTAATTTCATCACGTTTTTGTGGTGTTTTCGTCTGTTTTAAGTCGTTTTTGTGGTGTCTTGCATTTGTTTTTAGTCGTTTCATCATGTTTTTGTGTTGTGTTTCGTCTGTTTATAGTTGTTTTATCACGTTTTTGTGGTGTTTTCATCCGTTTTTAGTCGTTTTTGTCACGTTAATTGTGGTGTTTTCATCTGTTTTTAGTCGTTTCATCATGTTTTCTGGAGTTTTGCGTTTGCTTTTAGTTGTTTTGTCATGTTCTTGTGGTGTTTTGTCTGTTTTTAGTCGTTTTGTAACATTTTTGTGGTGTTTTCATCTGTTTTAAGTCGGTTCATTACGTTTTTGTGATGTTTTCGTCTGTTTTTAGTCATTTCATCACGTTTTTGTGACGTTTTTGTGATGTTTTCGTCTGTTTTTAGTTGTTTTTTTGTCATGTTTTTTAGTGTTTTCATCTGTTTTTAGTTGTTTTATCATATTTTTGTGGTGTTTTCATCTGTTGTTAGTCGCTTTTTAACGTTTTTGTGGTGTTTCATCTGTTTTTAGTCGTTTTTTTCACCTTTTCGAAGTGTTTTCATCTGTTTTTATTAGTTTTTTCATGTTTTTGTGGTGTTTTTGTCTGATTTTAGTCGTTTCATCACGTTTTTGCGCTGTTTGCATCTGTTTTAAGTCTTTTTGTCACATTTTTGTGGTGTGTTTCGTCTGTTTTTAGTTGTTTTATTACGTTTTTGTGGTGTTTTCATCTGTTTTTAGTCATTTCATCATGTTTTTCTGGAGTTTTCGTCTGTTTTTAGTCGTTTTGTCACATTTTTGTGGTGTTTTCATCCGTTTTAAGTCGGTTCATCACGTTTTTGTGGTGTTTTCGTCTGTTTTTAGTAATTTCATCACGTTTTTGTGATGTTTTCGTCTGTTTTTAGTTCTTTTTTTCTCATGTTTTTTAGTGTTTTCATCTGTTTTGAGGCGTTTCATCACGTTTCTGTGGTGTTTTCATCTGTTTTTAGTCGTTTTTGTGGTGTCTTGCGTCTGTTTTTAGTCTTTTAATCACGTTGTTGTGGTGTTTTCATCTGTTTTAAGTCGTTTCATAATGTTTTTGTGGAGTTTTGCTTCTGTTTTTAGTCGTTTTGTCATGTTTTTTTGGTGTTGTCTGTTTTTAATTATTTTGTCACGTTTTAGTGGTGTCTTGCGTCAATTTTAAGTCGTTTCATCACAAATTTGTGGTGTTTTCGTGTGTTTTTTGTCGTTTCATCACGTTTTTGTGGTGTTTTCGTCTGTTTTTAGCTGTTTTGACATGTTTTTGTGGTGTTTTCATCTGTTTTTAGTCGTTTCATCACGTTTTTGCGCTGTTTTCATCTGATTTTAGTCTTTTTGTCACATTTTTGTGGTGTCTTGCGTCTGTTTTTGGTCGTTTCATCACGTTTTTGTGCTGTGTTTCGTCTGTTTTTAGTCGTTTATCACGTTTTTGTGGTGTTTTCATCAGTTTTTAGTCGTTTCATCATGTTTTTGTTGAGTTTTGCATCTGTTTTTAGTTGTTTCATCACGTTTTTGTGGTGTTTTCGTCTGTTTTTAGTCGTTTTTTCACGTTTTTGTGGTGTTTTCATCTGTTTTTAGTGGTTTTTGTCACCTTTTCGAGTGTTTTCATCCGTTTTTAGTCGTTTTGTCATGTTTTTGTGGTGTTTTGCGTCTGTTTTTAGTCGTTTTGTCATGTTTTTGTGGTGTTGTCTGTTTTTAATCATTTTGTCACGTTTTAGTGATGTCTTGCCTCATTTTCAAGGCTTTTCATCACATATTTGTGGTGTTTTCGTGTGTTTTTAGTTGTTTTGTCATGTTTTTGTGGTGTTTTCATCTGTTTTTAGTTGTTTTGTCATGTTTTTGTGGTGTTTTCATCCGTTTTTAGTCGTTTTGTCATGTTTTTGTCGTGTTGTCTGTTTTTAGTCGTTTTTGTGGTGTCTTGCGTCTGATTTTAGTCGTTTCATCACGTTTTTGTGGTGTGTTTCGTCTGTTTTTAGTCATTTTATCATATTTTTGTGGTGTTTTTCTCTGTTTTTAGTCGTTTTTTCACGATTTTGTGGTGTTTTCATCTGTTTTTAAGTCGTTTTTGTCACCTTTTCGAGTGTTTTCATCCGTTTTTAGTCGTTTTGTCATGTTTTTGTGGTGTTGTCTGTTTTTAATCATTTTGTCACGTTTTAGTGGTGTCTTGCGTCATTTTCAAGGCGTTTCATCACATATTTGTGGTGTTTTCGTGTGTTTTTAGTTGTTTTGTCATGTTTTTGTGGTGTTTTCATCTTTTTTTAGTTGTTTTGTCACGTTTTTGTGGTGTTTTCATCCGTTTTTAGTCGTTTTGTCATGTTTTTATGGTGTTTCCGTCTGTTTTTAGTTGTTTCATCACGTTTTTGTGGTGTTTTCATCTGTTTTAAGTCGTTTCATAATGTTTTTGTGGAGTTTTGCGTCTGTTTTTAGTCGTTTTGTAATGTTTTTTTGGTGTTGTCTGTTCTTAATCATTTTGTCACGTTTTAGTGGTGTCTTGCGTCATTTTTAAGTCGTTTCATCACAAATTTGTGGTGTTTTCATGTGTTTTTTGTCGTTTCATCACGTTTTTGTGGTGTTTTTGTCTGTTTTTAGTTGTTTTGTCATGTTTTTGTGGTGTTTTCCTCTGTTTTTAGTCATTTCATCACGTTTTTGTGATGTTTTCTTCTGTTTTTTTAGTTGTTTTTTTGTCATGTTTTTTAGTGTTTTCATCTGTTTTAAGTCGTTTCATCACGTTTTTGTGGTGTGTTTCATCTGTTTTTAGTCGTTTTATCATATATTTGTGGTGTTTTTCTCTGTTTTTAGTCGTTTTTTCACGATTTTGTGGTGTTTTCATCTGTTTTTAGTTGTTTTTGTCACCTTTTCGAGTGTTTTCATCCGTTTTTAGTCTTTTTGTCATGTTTTTGTGGTGTTTTGCGTCTGTTTTTAGTCGTTTTGTCATGTTTTTTTGGTGTTGTCTGTTTTTAATTATTTTGTCACGTTTTAGTGGTGTCTTGCGTCAATTTTAAGTCGTTTCATCACAAATTTGTGGTGTTTTCGTGTGTTTTTTGTCGTTTCATCACGTTTTTGTGATGTTTTCGTCTGTTTTTAGCTGTTTTGACATGTTTTTGTGGTGTTTTCATCTGTTTTTAGGCGTTTCATCACGTTTTTGCGCTGTTTTTATCTGATTTTAGTCTTTTTGTCACATTTTTGTGGTGTTTCCGTCTGTTTTTAGTCGTTTCATCACGTTTTTGTGGTGTTTTCATCTGTTTTAAGTTGTTTCGTAATGTTTTTGTGGAGTTTTGCTTCTGTTTTTAGTCGTTTTGTCATGTTTTTTTGGTGTTGTCTGTTTTTAATTATTTTGTCACGTTTTAGTGGTGTCTTGCGTCAATTTTAAGTCGTTTCATCACATATTTGTGGTGTTTTCGTGTGTTTTTTGTCGTTTCATCACGTTTTTGTGGTGTTTTCGTCTGTTTTTAGTTGTTTTGTCATGTTTTTGTGGTGTTTTCCTCTGTTTTTAGTCATTTCATCACGTTTTGTGATGTTTTCTTCTGTTTTTTTAGTCGTTTTTGTGGTGTCTTGCGTTTGTTTTTAGTCGTTTCATCACGTTTTTGTGGTGTGTTTCGTCTGTTTATAGTTGTTTTATCACGTTTTTGTGGTGTTTTTATCCGTTTTTAGTCGTTTTTGTCACGTTTTTGTGGTGTTTTCATCTGTTTTTAGTCATTTCATCATGTTTTTCTTTAGTTTTGCATCTGTTTTTAGTTGTTTTGTCATGTTCTTGTGGTGTTTTTGTCTGTTTTAAGTCGGTTTAACATGTTTTTGTGGCGTTTTCGTCAGTTTTTAGTAATTTCATCACGTTTTTGTGATGTTTTCGTCTGTTTTTAGTTCTTTTTTTCTCATGTTTTTTAGTGTTTTCATCTGTTTTGAGGCGTTTCATCACGTTTCTGTGGTGTTTTCATCTGTTTTTAGTCGTTTTTGTGGTGTCTTGCGTCTGTTTTTAGTTGTTTCATTACGTTTTTGTGGTGTTTTCATCTGTTTTAAGTTGTTTCATCACGTTTTTTTGGTGTTTTCATCTGCTTTTAGTCGTTTTTGAGGTGTCTTGCGTCTGTTTTTAGTCGTTTCATAATGTTTTTGTGGTGTGTTTCGTCTGTTTTTAGTTGTTTTATCATATTTTTGTGGTGTTTTCATCTGTTTTTAGTCGTTTTTTCACGTTTTTGTGGTGTATTCATCTGTTTTTAGTCGTTTTTGTTACCTTTTCGATTGTTTTCATCCGTTTTTAGTCGTTTTGTCACGGTTTTGTGGTGTTTTCGTCTGTTTTTAGTCGTTTCATCACGTTTTTGTGTTGTTTTCATCTGTTTTAAGTCGTTTCATTATGTTTTTGTGGAGTCTTGCGTCTGTTTTTAGTCGTTTTGTCATGTTTTTGTGGTGTTGTCTGTTTTTAATCATTTTGTCACGTTTTAGTGGTGTCTTGCACCATTTATAAGTCGTTTCATCACATATTTGTGGTGAATTCGTGTGTTTTTAGTTGTTTCATCACGTTTTTGTGGTGTTTTCGTCTGTTTTTAGTTGTTTTGTCATGTTTTTGTGGTGTTTTCATCTGTTTTTAGTCTTTTTGTCACATTTTTGTGGTGTCTTGCGTCTGTTTTTGGTCGTTTCATCACGTTTTTGTGTTGTGTTTCGTCTGTTTTTTTAGTTGTTTTATCACGTTTTTGTGGTGTTTTCATTTGTTTTAAGTCGTTTCATCACTTTTTTGTGGTGTTTTCATCTGTTTTAAGTCGTTTCATAATGTTTTTGTGGAGTTTTGCGTCTGTTTTTAGTCGTTTTGTCATATTTTTTTGGATTCTTGGTCTGTTTTTAGTCGTTTTGTCAGGTTTTTTTGGTGTTTACATTTGATTTTAGTTGTTTCATCACGTTTTTGTGGTGTTTTCATTTGTTTTAAGTCGGTTCATCACGTTTTAGTGGTATTTTAATCAGTTTTTAGTTGTTTTTGTGGTGTCTTGCGTCTGTCTTTAGTCGTTTCATCACGTTTTTGTGGTGTTTTTGTCTATTTTTAGTTGTTTTATCATATTTTGTTGATATTTTGATCTTTTTTTGGTCATTTCGTCATGTTTTTGTGGTGTTTTCATCCGTTTTTAGTCGTTTTTGTCACGTTTTTGTGGTGTTTTCATCTGTTTTTAGTCATTTCATCATGTTTTTCTGGAGTTTTCGTCTGTTTTTAGTCGTTTTGTCACATTTTTGTGGTGTTTTCATCCGTTTTAAGTCGGTTCATCACGTTTTTGTGGTGTTTTCGTCTGTTTTTAGTAATTTCATCACGTTTTTGTGTTGTTTTCGTCTGTTTTCAGTTCTTTTTTTCTCATGTTTTTTAGTGTTTTCATCTGTTTTGAGGCGTTTCATCACGTTTCTGTGGTGTTTTCATCTGTTTTTAGTCGTTTTTGTGGTGTCTTGCGTCTGTTTTTAGTCTTTTAATCACGTTGTTGTGGTGTTTTCATCTGTTTTAAGTCGTTTCATAATGTTTTTGTGGAGTTTTGCTTCTGTTTTTAGTCGTTTTGTCATGTTTTTTTGGTGTTGTCTGTTTTTAATTATTTTGTCACGTTTTAGTGGTGTCTTGCGTCAATTTTAAGTCGTTTCATCACAAATTTGTGGTGTTTTCGTGTGTTTTTTGTCGTTTCATCACGTTTTTGTGGTGTTTTCGTCTGTTTTTAGTTGTTTAATCATATTTTTGTGGTGTTTTGATCTTTTTTTGTCGTTTTGTCATGTTTTTGTGGTGTTTTCATCCGTTTTTAGTCGTTTTGTCACATTTTGGTGGTGTCCTGCGTCTGTTTTTGGTCGTTTCATGACGTTTTTGTGGTGTTTTTATCCGTTTTTAGTCGTTTTTGTCACGTTTTTGTGGTGTTTTCATCTGTTTTTAGTCATTTCATCATGTTTTTCTTGAGTTTTGCGTCTGTTTTTAGTTGTTTTGTCATGTTCTTGTTTTGTTTTCGTCTGTTTTAAGTCGGTTTAACACGTTTTTGTGGTGTTTTCGTCTGTTTTTAGTAATTTCATCACGTTTTTGTGATGTTTTCGTCTGTTTTTAGTTCTTTTTTTCTCATGTTTTTTAGTTTAGTGTTTTTCTCATGTTTTTTAGTGTTTTCTAGTGTTTTCTGTCTTGCGTCTGTCTTTAGTCGTTTCATCACGTTTTTGTGGTGTTTTTGTCTGTTTTTAGTTGTTTTATCATATTTTTGTGATATTTTGATATTTTTTTGGTCATTTCGTCATGTTTTTGTGGTGTTTTTATACGTTTTTAGTCGTTCCATAGTGTTTTTGTGGAGTTTTGCGTCTGTTTTTTGTCGTTTTGTCATGTTTTTTTGGTGTTGTCTATTTTTAATCATTTTATCACGTTTTAGTGGTGTCTTGCGTCATTTTTAAGTTGTTTCATCACATATTTGTGGTGTTTTCGTGTGTTTTTTGTCGTTTCATCACGTTTTTGTGGTGTTTTCGTCTGTTTTTAGTTGTTTTGTCATGTTTTTGTGGTGTTTTCATCTGTTTTTAGTTGTTTTTTCACGTTTTTGTGGTGTATTCATCTGTTTTTAGTCGTTTTTGTCACCTTTTCGATTGTTTTCATCCGTTTTTAGTCGTTTAGTCACGTTTTTGTGGTGTTTTCGTCTGTTTTTAGTCGTTTCATCAAGTTTTTGTGGAGTCTTGCGTCTGTTTTTAGTCGTTTTGTCATGTTTTTGTGGTGTTGTCTGTTTTTAATCATTTTGTCACGTTTTAGTGGTGTCTTGCACCATTTATAAGTCGTTTCATCACATATTTGTGGTGAATTCGTGTGTTTTTAGTTGTTTCATCACGTTTTTGTGGTGTTTTCGTCTGTTTTTAGTTGTTTTGTCATGTTTTTGTGGTGTTTTCATCTGTTTTTAGTCTTTTTGTCACATTTTTGTGGTGTCTTGCGTCTGTTTTTGGTCGTTTCATCACGTTTTTGTGTTGTGTTTCGTCTGTTTTTTTAGTTGTTTTATCACGTTTTTGTGGTGTTTTCATTTGTTTTAAGTCGTTTCATCACTTTTTTGTGGTGTTTTCATCTGTTTTAAGTCGTTTCATAATGTTTTTGTGGAGTTTTGCGTCTGTTTTTAGTCGTTTTGTCATATTTTTTTGGAGTCTTGGTCTGTTTTTAGTCGTTTTGTCAGGTTTTTTTGGTGTTTACATCTGATTTTAGTTGTTTCATCACGTTTTTGTGGTGTTTTCATTTGTTTTAAGTCGGTTCATCACGTTTTAGTGGTATTTTAATCAGTTTTTAGTTGTTTTTGTGGTGTCTTGCGTCTGTCTTTAGTCGTTTCATCACGTTTTTGTGGTGTTTTTGTCTGTTTTTAGTTGTTTTATCATATTTTGTTGATATTTTGATCTTTTTTTGGTCATTTCGTCATGTTTTTGTGGTGTTTTCATCCGTTTTTAGTCGTTTTTGTCACGTTTTTGTGGTGTTTTCATCTGTTTTTAGTCATTTCATCATGTTTTTCTGGAGTTTTCGTCTGTTTTTAGTCGTTTTGTCACATTTTTGTGGTGTTTTCATCCGTTTTAAGTCGGTTCATCACGTTTTTGTGGTGTTTTCGTCTGTTTTTAGTAATTTCATCACGTTTTTGTGATGTTTTCGTCTGTTTTTAGTTCTTTTTTTCTCATGTTTTTTAGTGTTTTCATCTGTTTTGAGGCGTTTCATCACGTTTCTGTGGTGTTTTCATCTGTTTTTAGTCGTTTTTGTGGTGTCTTGCGTCTGTTTTTAGTCTTTTAATCACGTTGTTGTGGTGTTTTCATCTGTTTTAAGTCGTTTCATAATGTTTTTGTGGAGTTTTGCTTCTGTTTTTAGTCGTTTTGTCATGTTTTTTTGGTGTTGTCTGTTTTTAATTATTTTGTCACGTTTTAGTGGTGTCTTGCGTCAATTTTAAGTCGTTTCATCACAAATTTGTGGTGTTTTCGTGTGTTTTTTGTCGTTTCATCACGTTTTTGTGGTGTTTTCGTCTGTTTTTAGCTGTTTTGACATGTTTTTGTGGTGTTTTCATCTGTTTTTAGTCGTTTCATCACGTTTTTGCGCTGTTTTCATCTGATTTTAGTCTTTTTGTCACATTTTTGTGGTGTCTTGCGTCTGTTTTTGGTCGTTTCATCACGTTTTTGTGCTGTGTTTCGTCTGTTTTTAGTCGTTTATCACGTTTTTGTGGTGTTTTCATCAGTTTTTAGTCGTTTCATCATGTTTTTGTTGAGTTTTGCATCTGTTTTTAGTTGTTTCATCACGTTTTTGTGGTGTTTTCGTCTGTTTTTAGTCGTTTTTTCACGTTTTTGTGGTGTTTTCATCTGTTTTTAGTTGTTTTTGTCACCTTTTCGAGTGTTTTCATCCGTTTTTAGTCGTTTTGTCATGTTTTTGTGGTGTTTTGCGTCTGTTTTTAGTCGTTTTGTCATGTTTTTGTGGTGTTGTCTGTTTTTAATCATTTTGTCACGTTTTAGTGATGTCTTGCCTCATTTTCAAGGCTTTTCATCATATATTTGTGGTGTTTTCGTGTGTTTTTAGTTGTTTTGTCATGTTTTTGTGGTGTTTTCATCTGTTTTTAGTTGTTTTGTCATGTTTTTGTGGTGTTTTCATCCGTTTTTAGTCGTTTTGTCATGTTTTTGTCGTGTTGTCTGTTTTTAGTCGTTTTTGTGGTGTCTTGCGTCTGATTTTAGTCGTTTCATCACGTTTTTGTGGTGTGTTTCGTCTGTTTTTAGTCATTTTATCATATTTTTGTGGTGTTTTTCTCTGTTTTTAGTCGTTTTTTCACGATTTTGTGGTGTTTTCATCTGTTTTTAAGTCGTTTTTGTCACCTTTTCGAGTGTTTTCATCCGTTTTTAGTCGTTTTGTCATGTTTTTGTGGTGTTTTGCGTCTGTTTTTAGTCGTTTTGTCATGTTTTTGTGGTGTTGTCTGTTTTTAATCATTTTGTCACGTTTTAGTGGTGTCTTGCGTCATTTTCAAGGCGTTTCATCACATATTTGTGGTGTTTTCGTGTGTTTTTAGTTGTTTTGTCATGTTTTTGTGGTGTTTTCATCTTTTTTTAGTTGTTTTGTCACGTTTTTGTGGTGTTTTCATCCGTTTTTAGTCGTTTTGTCATGTTTTTATGGTGTTTCCGTCTGTTTTTAGTTGTTTCATCACGTTTTTGTGGTGTTTTCATCTGTTTTAAGTCGTTTCATAATGTTTTTGTGGAGTTTTGCGTCTGTTTTTAGTCGTTTTGTAATGTTTTTTTGGTGTTGTCTGTTCTTAATCATTTTGTCACGTTTTAGTGGTGTCTTGCGTCATTTTTAAGTCGTTTCATCACATATTTGTGGTGTTTTCATGTGTTTTTTGTCGTTTCATCACGTTTTTGTGGTGTTTTCGTCTGTTTTTAGTTGTTTTGTCATGTTTTTGTGGTGTTTTCCTCTGTTTTTAGTCATTTCATCACGTTTTTGTGATGTTTTCTTCTGTTTTTTTAGTTGTTTTTTTGTCATGTTTTTTAGTGTTTTCATCTGTTTTAAGTCGTTTCATCACGTTTTTGTGGTGTGTTTCATCTGTTTTTAGTCGTTTTATCATATATTTGTGGTGTTTTTCTCTGTTTTTAGTCGTTTTTTCACGATTTTGTGGTGTTTTCATCTGTTTTTAGTTGTTTTTGTCACCTTTTCGAGTGTTTTCATCCGTTTTTAGTCTTTTTGTCATGTTTTTGTGGTGTTTTGCGTCTGTTTTTAGTCGTTTTGTCATGTTTTTTTGGTGTTGTCTGTTTTTAATTATTTTGTCACGTTTTAGTGGTGTCTTGCGTCAATTTTAAGTCGTTTCATCACAAATTTGTGGTGTTTTCGTGTGTTTTTTGTCGTTTCATCACGTTTTTGTGATGTTTTCGTCTGTTTTTAGCTGTTTTGACATGTTTTTGTGGTGTTTTCATCTGTTTTTAGGCGTTTCATCACGTTTTTGCGCTGTTTTTATCTGATTTTAGTCTTTTTGTCACATTTTTGTGGTGTTTCCGTCTGTTTTTAGTCGTTTCATCACGTTTTTGTGGTGTTTTCATCTGTTTTAAGTTGTTTCGTAATGTTTTTGTGGAGTTTTGCTTCTGTTTTTAGTCGTTTTGTCATGTTTTTTTGGTGTTGTCTGTTTTTAATTATTTTGTCACGTTTTAGTGGTGTCTTGCGTCAATTTTAAGTCGTTTCATCACATATTTGTGGTGTTTTCGTGTGTTTTTTGTCGTTTCATCACGTTTTTGTGGTGTTTTCGTCTGTTTTTAGTTGTTTTGTCATGTTTTTGTGGTGTTTTCCTCTGTTTTTAGTCATTTCATCACGTTTTGTGATGTTTTCTTCTGTTTTTTTAGTCGTTTTTGTGGTGTCTTGCGTTTGTTTTTAGTCGTTTCATCACGTTTTTGTGGTGTGTTTCGTCTGTTTATAGTTGTTTTATCACGTTTTTGTGGTGTTTTTATCCGTTTTTAGTCGTTTTTGTCACGTTTTTGTGGTGTTTTCATCTGTTTTTAGTCATTTCATCATGTTTTTCTTTAGTTTTGCGTCTGTTTTTAGTTGTTTTGTCATGTTCTTGTGGTGTTTTTGTCTGTTTTAAGTCGGTTTAACATGTTTTTGTGGCGTTTTCGTCAGTTTTTAGTAATTTCATCACGTTTTTGTGATGTTTTCGTCTGTTTTTAGTTCTTTTTTTCTCATGTTTTTTAGTTTTTTCATCTGTTTTGAGGCGTTTCATCACGTTTCTGTGGTGTTTTCATCTGTTTTTAGTCGTTTTTGTGGTGTCTTGCGTCTGTTTTTAGTTGTTTCATTACGTTTTTGTGGTGTTTTCATCTGTTTTAAGTTGTTTCATCACGTTTTTTTGGTGTTTTCATCTGCTTTTAGTCGTTTTTGAGGTGTCTTGCGTCTGTTTTTAGTCGTTTCATAATGTTTTTGTGGTGTGTTTCGTCTGTTTTTAGTTGTTTTATCATATTTTTGTGGTGTTTTCATCTGTTTTTAGTCGTTTTTTCACGTTTTTGTGGTGTATTCATCTGTTTTTAGTCGTTTTTGTTACCTTTTCGATTGTTTTCATCCGTTTTTAGTCGTTTTGTCACGGTTTTGTGGTGTTTTCGTCTGTTTTTAGTCGTTTCATCACGTTTTTGTGTTGTTTTCATCTGTTTTAAGTCGTTTCATTATGTTTTTGTGGAGTCTTGCGTCTGTTTTTAGTCGTTTTGTCATGTTTTTGTGGTGTTGTCTGTTTTTAATCATTTTGTCACGTTTTAGTGGTGTCTTGCACCATTTATAAGTCGTTTCATCACATATTTGTGGTGAATTCGTGTGTTTTTAGTTGTTTCATCACGTTTTTGTGGTGTTTTCGTCTGTTTTTAGTTGTTTTGTCATGTTTTTGTGGTGTTTTCATCTGTTTTTAGTCTTTTTGTCACATTTTTGTGGTGTCTTGCGTCTGTTTTTGGTCGTTTCATCACGTTTTTGTGTTGTGTTTCGTCTGTTTTTTTAGTTGTTTTATCACGTTTTTGTGGTGTTTTCATTTGTTTTAAGTCGTTTCATCACTTTTTTGTGGTGTTTTCATCTGTTTTAAGTCGTTTCATAATGTTTTTGTGGAGTTTTGCGTCTGTTTTTAGTCGTTTTGTCATATTTTTTTGGATTCTTGGTCTGTTTTTAGTCGTTTTGTCAGGTTTTTTTGGTGTTTACATTTGATTTTAGTTGTTTCATCACGTTTTTGTGGTGTTTTCATTTGTTTTAAGTCGGTTCATCACGTTTTAGTGGTATTTTAATCAGTTTTTAGTTGTTTTTGTGGTGTCTTGCGTCTGTCTTTAGTCGTTTCATCACGTTTTTGTGGTGTTTTTGTCTGTTTTTAGTTGTTTTATCATATTTTGTTGATATTTTGATCTTTTTTTGGTCATTTCGTCATGTTTTTGTGGTGTTTTCATCTGTTTTTAGTCATTTCATCATGTTTTTCTGGAGTTTTCGTCTGTTTTTAGTCGTTTTGTCACATTTTTGTGGTGTTTTCATCCGTTTTAAGTCGGTTCATCACGTTTTTGTGGTGTTTTCGTCTGTTTTTAGTAATTTCATCACGTTTTTGTGTTGTTTTCGTCTGTTTTCAGTTCTTTTTTTCTCATGTTTTTTAGTGTTTTCATCTGTTTTGAGGCGTTTCATCACGTTTCTGTGGTGTTTTCATCTGTTTTTAGTCGTTTTTGTGGTGTCTTGCGTCTGTTTTTAGTCTTTTAATCACGTTGTTGTGGTGTTTTCATCTGTTTTAAGTCGTTTCATAATGTTTTTGTGGAGTTTTGCTTCTGTTTTTAGTCGTTTTGTCATGTTTTTTTGGTGTTGTCTGTTTTTAATTATTTTGTCACGTTTTAGTGGTGTCTTGCGTCAATTTTAAGTCGTTTCATCACAAATTTGTGGTGTTTTCGTGTGTTTTTTGTCGTTTCATCACGTTTTTGTGGTGTTTTCGTCTGTTTTTAGCTGTTTTGACATGTTTTTGTGGTGTTTTCATCTGTTTTTAGTCGTTTCATCACGTTTTTGCGCTGTTTTCATCTGATTTTAGTCTTTTTGTCACATTTTTGTGGTGTCTTGCGTCTGTTTTTGGTCGTTTCATCACGTTTTTGTGCTGTGTTTCGTCTGTTTTTAGTCGTTTATCACGTTTTTGTGGTGTTTTCATCAGTTTTTAGTCGTTTCATCATGTTTTTGTTGAGTTTTGCATCTGTTTTTAGTTGTTTCATCACGTTTTTGTGGTGTTTTCGTCTGTTTTTAGTCGTTTTTTCACGTTTTTGTGGTGTTTTCATCTGTTTTTAGTTGTTTTTGTCACCTTTTCGAGTGTTTTCATCCGTTTTTAGTCGTTTTGTCATGTTTTTGTGGAGTTTTGCGTCTGTTTTTAGTCGTTTTGTCATGTTTTTGTGGTGTTGTCTGTTTTTAATCATTTTGTCACGTTTTAGTGATGTCTTGCCTCATTTTCAAGGCTTTTCATCACATATTTGTGGTGTTTTCGTGTGTTTTTAGTTGTTTTGTCATGTTTTTGTGGTGTTTTCATCTGTTTTTAGTTGTTTTGTCATGTTTTTGTGGTGTTTTCATCCGTTTTTAGTCGTTTTGTCATGTTTTTGTGGTGTTGTCTGTTTTTAGTCGTTTTTGTGGTGTCTTGCGTCTGATTTTAGTCGTTTCATCACGTTTTTGTGGTGTGTTTCGTCTGTTTTTAGTCGTTTTATCATATTTTTGTGGTGTTTTTCTCTGTTTTTAGTCGTTTTTTCACGATTTTGTGGTGTTTTCATCTGTTTATAAGTCGTTTTTGTCACCTTTTCGAGTGTTTTCATCCGTTTTTAGTCGTTTTGTCATGTTTTTGTGGTGTTTTGCGTCTGTTTTTAGTCGTTTTGTCATGTTTTTGTGGTGTTGTCTGTTTTTAATCATTTTGTCACGTTTTAGTGGTGTCTTGCGTCATTTTCAAGGCGTTTCATCACATATTTGTGGTGTTTTCGTGTGTTTTTAGTTGTTTTGTCATGTTTTTGTAGTGTTTTGACATGTTTTTGTGGTGTTTTCATCTGTTTTTAGGCGTTTCATCACGTTTTTGCGCTGTTTTTATCTGATTTTAGTCTTTTTGTCACATTTTTGTGGTGTTTCCTTCTGTTTTTAGTCGTTTCATCACGTTTTTGTGGTGTTTTCATCTGTTTTAAGTTGTTTCATAATGTTTTTGTGGAGTTTTGCTTCTGTTTTTAGTCGTTTTGTCATGTTTTTTTGGTGTTGTCTGTTTTTAATTATTTTGTCACGTTTTAGTGGTGTCTTGCGTCAATTTTAAGTCGTTTCATCACATATTTGTGGTGTTTTCGTGTGTTTTTTGTCGTTTCATCACGTTTTTGTGGTGTTTTCGTCTGTTTTTAGTTGTTTTGTCATGTTTTTGTGGTGTTTTCCTCTGTTTTTAGTCATTTCATCACGTTTTGTGATGTTTTCTTCTGTTTTTTTAGTCGTTTTTGTGGTGTCTTGCGTTTGTTTTTAGTCGTTTCATCACGTTTTTGTGGTGTGTTTTGTCTGTTTATAGTTGTTTTATCACGTTTTTGTGGTGTTTTTATCCGTTTTTAGTCGTTTTTGTCACGTTTTTGTGGTGTTTTCATCTGTTTTTAGTCATTTCATCATGTTTTTCTTTAGTTTTGCGTCTGTTTTTAGTTGTTTTGTCATGTTCTTGTGGTGTTTTTGTCTGTTTTAAGTCGGTTTAACATGTTTTTGTGGCGTTTTCGTCAGTTTTTAGTAATTTCATCACGTTTTTGTGATGTTTTCGTCTGTTTTTAGTTCTTTTTTTCTCATGTTTTTTAGTGTTTTCATCTGTTTTGAGGCGTTTCATCACGTTTCTGTGGTGTTTTCATCTGTTTTTAGTCGTTTTTGTGGTGTCTTGCGTCTGTTTTTAGTTGTTTCATTACGTTTTTGTGGTGTTTTCATCTGTTTTAAGTTGTTTCATCACGTTTTTTTGGTGTTTTCATCTGCTTTTAGTCGTTTTTGAGGTGTCTTGCGTCTGTTTTTAGTCGTTTCATCATGTTTTTGTGGTGTGTTTCGTCTGTTTTTAGTTGTTTTATCATATTTTTGTGGTGTTTTCATCTGTTTTTAGTCGTTTTTTCACGTTTTTGTGGTGTATTCATCTGTTTTTAGTCGTTTTTGTTACCTTTTCGATTGTTTTCATCCGTTTTTAGTCGTTTTGTCACGGTTTTGTGGTGTTTTCGTCTGTTTTTAGTCGTTTCATCACGTTTTTGTGTTGTTTTCATCTGTTTTAAGTCGTTTCATTATGTTTTTGTGGAGTCTTGCGTCTGTTTTTAGTCGTTTTGTCATGTTTTTGTGGTGTTGTCTGTTTTTAATCATTTTGTCACGTTTTAGTGGTGTCTTGCACCATTTATAAGTCGTTTCATCACATATTTGTGGTGAATTCGTGTGTTTTTAGTTGTTTCATCACGTTTTTGTGGTGTTTTCGTCTGTTTTTAGTTGTTTTGTCATGTTTTTGTGGTGTTTTCATCTGTTTTTAGTCTTTTTGTCACATTTTTGTGGTGTCTTGCGTCTGTTTTTGGTCGTTTCATCACGTTTTTGTGTTGTGTTTCGTCTGTTTTTTTAGTTGTTTTATCACGTTTTTGTGGTGTTTTCATTTGTTTTAAGTCGTTTCATCACTTTTTTGTGGTGTTTTCATCTGTTTTAAGTCGTTTCATAATGTTTTTGTGGAGTTTTGCGTCTGTTTTTAGTCGTTTTGTCATATTTTTTTGGAGTCTTGGTCTGTTTTTAGTCGTTTTGTCAGGTTTTTTTGGTGTTTACATCTGATTTTAGTTGTTTCATCACGTTTTTGTGGTGTTTTCATTTGTTTTAAGTCGGTTCATCACGTTTTAGTGGTATTTTAATCAGTTTTTAGTTGTTTTTGTGGTGTCTTGCGTCTGTCTTTAGTCGTTTCATCACGTTTTTGTGGTGTTTTTGTCTGTTTTTAGTTGTTTTATCATATTTTGTTGATATTTTGATCTTTTTTTGGTCATTTCGTCATGTTTTTGTGGTGTTTTCATCCGTTTTTAGTCGTTTTTGTCACGTTTTTGTGGTGTTTTCATCTGTTTTTAGTCATTTCATCATGTTTTTCTGGAGTTTTCGTCTGTTTTTAGTCGTTTTGTCACATTTTTGTGGTGTTTTCATCCGTTTTAAGTCGGTTCATCACGTTTTTGTGGTGTTTTCGTCTGTTTTTAGTAATTTCATCACGTTTTTGTGATGTTTTCGTCTGTTTTTAGTTCTTTTTTTCTCATGTTTTTTAGTGTTTTCATCTGTTTTGAGGCGTTTCATCACGTTTCTGTGGTGTTTTCATCTGTTTTTAGTCGTTTTTGTGGTGTCTTGCGTCTGTTTTTAGTCTTTTAATCACGTTGTTGTGGTGTTTTCATCTGTTTTAAGTCGTTTCATAATGTTTTTGTGGAGTTTTGCTTCTGTTTTTAGTCGTTTTGTCATGTTTTTTTGGTGTTGTCTGTTTTTAATTATTTTGTCACGTTTTAGTGGTGTCTTGCGTCAATTTTAAGTCGTTTCATCACAAATTTGTGGTGTTTTCGTGTGTTTTTTGTCGTTTCATCACGTTTTTGTGTTGTTTTCATCTGTTTTTAGTCGTTTCATCACGTTTTTGCGCTGTTTTCATCTGATTTTAGTCTTTTTGTCACATTTTTGTGGTGTCTTGCGTCTGTTTTTGGTCGTTTCATCACGTTTTTGTGGTGTGTTTCGTCTGTTTTTAGTCGTTTATCACGTTTTTGTGGTGTTTTCATCAGTTTTTAGTCGTTTCATCATGTTTTTGTTGAGTTTTGCATCTGTTTTTAGTTGTTTCATCACGTTTTTGTGGTGTTTTCGTCTGTTTTTAGTCGTTTTTTCACGTTTTTGTGGTGTTTTCATCTGTTTTTAGTTGTTTTTGTCACCTTTTCGAGTGTTTTCATCCGTTTTTAGTCGTTTTGTCATGTTTTTGTGGTGTTTTGCGTCTGTTTTTAGTCGTTTTGTCATGTTTTTGTGGTGTTGTCTGTTTTTAATCATTTTGTCACGTTTTAGTGATGTCTTGCCTCATTTTCAAGGCTTTTCATCACATATTTGTGGTGTTTTCGTGTGTTTTTAGTTGTTTTGTCATGTTTTTGTGGTGTTTTCATCTGTTTTTAGTTGTTTTGTCATGTTTTTGTGGTGTTTTCATCCGTTTTTAGTCGGTTCATCACGTTTTTGTGGTGTTTTCGTCTGTTTTTAGTAATTTCATCACGTTTTTGTGATGTTTTCGTCTGTTTTTAGTTCTTTTTTTCTCATGTTTTTTAGTGTTTTCATCTGTTTTGAGGCGTTTCATCACGTTTCTGTGGTGTTTTCATCTGTTTTTAGTCGTTTTTGTGGTGTCTTGCGTCTGTTTTTAGTCTTTTAATCACGTTGTTGTGGTGTTTTCATCTGTTTTAAGTCGTTTCATAATGTTTTTGTGGAGTTTTGCTTCTGTTTTTAGTCGTTTTGTCATGTTTTTTTGGTGTTGTCTGTTTTTAATTATTTTGTCACGTTTAAGTGGTGTCTTGCGTCAATTTTAAGTCGTTTCATCACAAATTTGTAGTGTTTTCGTGTGTTTTTTGTCGTTTCATCACGTTTTTGTGGTGTTTTCGTCTGTTTTTAGCTGTTTTGACATGTTTTTGTGGTGTTTTCATCTGTTTTTAGTCGTTTCATCACGTTTTTGCGCTGTTTTCATCCGATTTTAGTCTTTTTGTCACATTTTTGTGGTGTCTTGCGTCTGTTTTTGGTCGTTTCATCACGTTTTTGTGGTGTGTTTCGTCTGTTTTTAGTCGTTTATCACGTTTTTGTGGTGTTTTCATCAGTTTTTAGTCGTTTCATCATGTTTTTGTTGAGTTTTGCATCTGTTTTTAGTTGTTTCATCACGTTTTTGTGGTGTTTTCGTCTGTTTTTAGTCGTTTTTTCACGTTTTTGTGGTGTTTTCATCTGTTTTTAGTTGTTTTTGTCACCTTTTCGAGTGTTTTCATCCGTTTTTAGTCGTTTTGTCATGTTTTTGTGGTGTTTTGCGTCTGTTTTTAGTCGTTTTGTCATGTTTTTGTGGTGTTGTCTGTTTTTAATCATTTTGTCACGTTTTAGTGATGTCTTGCCTCATTTTCAAGGCTTTTCATCACATATTTGTGGTGTTTTCGTGTGTTTTTAGTTGTTTTGTCATGTTTTTGTGGTGTTTTCATCTGTTTTTAGTTGTTTTGTCATGTTTTTGTGGTGTTTTCATCCGTTTTTAGTCGTTTTGTCATGTTTTTGTGGTGTTGTCTGTTTTTAGTCGTTTTTGTGGTGTCTTGCGTCTGATTTTAGTCGTTTCATCACGTTTTTGTGGTGTGTTTCGTCTGTTTTTAGTCGTTTTATTATATTTTTGTGGTGTTTTTCTCTGTTTTTAGTCGTTTTTTCACGATTTTGTGGTGTTTTCATCTGTTTTTAAGTCGTTTTTGTCACCTTTTCGAGTGTTTTCATCCGTTTTTAGTCGTTTTGTCATGTTTTTGTGGTGTTTTGCGTCTGTTTTTAGTCGTTTTGTCATGTTTTTGTGGTGTTGTCTGTTTTTAATCATTTTGTCACGTTTTAGTGGTGTCTTGCGTCATTTTCAAGGCGTTTCATCACATATTTGTGGTGTTTTCGTGTGTTTTTAGTTGTTTTGTCATGTTTTTGTGGTGTTTTCATCTTTTTTTAGTTGTTTTGTCACGTTTTTGTGGTGTTTTCATCCGTTTTTAGTCGTTTTGTCATGTTTTTATGGTGTTTCCGTCTGTTTTTAGTTGTTTCATCACGTTTTTGTGGTGTTTTCATCTGTTTTAAGTCGTTTCATAATGTTTTTGTGGAGTTTTGCGTCTGTTTTTAGTCGTTTTGTAATGTTTTTTTGGTGTTGTCTGTTCTTAATCATTTTGTCACGTTTTAGTGGTGTCTTGCGTCATTTTTAAGTCGTTTCATCACATATTTGTGGTGTTTTCATGTGTTTTTTGTCGTTTCATCACGTTTTTGTGGTGTTTTCGTCTGTTTTTAGTTGTTTTGTCATATTTTTGTTGTGTTTTCCTCTGTTTTTAGTCATTTCATCACGTTTTTGTGATGTTTTCTTCTGTTTTTTTAGTTGTTTTTTTGTCATGTTTTTTAGTGTTTTCATCTGTTTTAAGTCGTTTCATCACGTTTTTGTGGTGTGTTTCGTCTGTTTTTAGTCGTTTTATCATATATTTGTGGTGTTTTTCTCTGTTTTTAGTCGTTTTTTCACGATTTTGTGGTGTTTTCATCTGTTTTAAGTCGTTTTAGTCACCTTTTCGAGTGTTTTCATCCGTTTTTAGTCTTTTTGTCATGTTTTTGTGGTGTTTTGCGTCTGTTTTTAGTCGTTTTGTCATGTTTTTTTGGTGTTGTCTGTTTTTAATTATTTTGTCACGTTTTAGTGGTGTCTTGCGTCAATTTTAAGTCGTTTCATCACAAATTTGTGGTGTTTTCGTGTGTTTTTTGTCGTTTCATCACGTTTTTGTGATGTTTTCGTCTGTTTTTAGCTGTTTTGACATGTTTTTGTGGTGTTTTCATCTGTTTTTAGGCGTTTCATCACGTTTTTGCGCTGTTTTTATCTGATTTTAGTCTTTTTGTCACATTTTTGTGGTGTTTCCGTCTGTTTTTAGTCGTTTCATCACGTTTTTGTGGTGTTTTCATCTGTTTTAAGTTGTTTCGTAATGTTTTTGTGGAGTTTTGCTTCTGTTTTTAGTCGTTTTGTCATGTTTTTTTGGTGTTGTCTGTTTTTAATTATTTTGTCACGTTTTAGTGGTGTCTTGCGTCAATTTTAAGTCGTTTCATCACATATTTGTGGTGTTTTCGTGTGTTTTTTGTCGTTTCATCACATTTTTGTGGTGTTTTCGTCTGTTTTTAGTTGTTTTGTCATGTTTTTGTGGTGTTTTCCTCTGTTTTTAGTCATTTCATCACGTTTTGTGATGTTTTCTTCTGTTTTTTTAGTTGTTTTTTTGTCATGTTTTTTAGTGTTTTCATCTGTTTTAAGTCGTTTCATCACGTTATTGTGGTGTTTTCATCTGTTTTTAGTCGTTTTTTCACGTTTTTGTGGTGTTTTCATCTGTTTTTAGTCGTTTTTGTCACCTTTTCGAGGTGTTTTCATCCGTTTCTATTTGTTTTTTCATGTTTTTGTGGTGTGTTTCGTCTGTTTTGTAGTTGTTTTATCAAGTTTTTGTGGTGTTTTCATCTGTTTTAGTTGTTTCATCACGATTTCGTGGAGTTTTGCGTCTGTTTTTAGTCGTTTTGTCATGTTTTTGTTGAGCTTTCCGTCTGTTTTTAGTTTTTTCATCACGTTTTTGTGGTGTTTTCATTTGTTTTAAGTCTGTTCATCACGTTTTAGTGGTATTTTAATCAGCTTTTAGTTGTTTTTGTGGTGTCTTGCGTCTGTTTTTAGTCGTTTCATCATGTTTTTGTGTTTTTTTCGTCTGTTTTTAGTTGTTTTATCATATTTTTGTGGTGTTTTGATCTTTTTCTAGTTGTTTTGTCACGTTTTTGTGGTGTTTTCATCCGTTTTTAGTCGTTTTGTCATGTTTTTATGGTGTTTCCGTCTGTTTTTAGTCGTTTCATCACGTCTATGGTGTTTTCATCTGTTTTTAAGTCGTTTCATAATGTTTTTGTGGAGTTTTGCTTCTGTTTTTAGTCGTTTTGTCATGTTTTTTTGGTGTTGTCTGTTTTTAATTATTTTGTCACGTTTTAGTGGTGTCTTGCGTCAATTTTAAGTCGTTTCATCACAAATTTGTGGTGTTTTCGTGTGTTTTTTGTCGTTTCATCACGTTTACGTGGTGTTTTCGTCTGTTTTTAGCTGTTTTGACATGTTTTTGTGGTGTTTTCATCTGTTTTTAGGCGTTTCATCACGTTTTTGCGCTGTTTTCATCTGATTTTAGTCTTTTTGTCACATTTTTGTGGTGTCTTGCGTCTGTTTTTGGTCGTTTCATCACGTTTTTGTGGTGTGTTTCGTCTGTTTTTAGTCGTTTATCACGTTTTTGTGGTGTTTTCATCAGTTTTTAGTCGTTTCATCATGTTTTTGTTGAGTTTTGCATCTGTTTTTAGTTGTTTCATCACGTTTTTGTGGTGTTTTCGTCTGTTTTTAGGAATTTCATCATGTTTTTCTGGAGTTCTGCGTCTGTTTTTAGTTGTTTTGTCATGTTCTTGTAGTGTTTTGCGTCTCTTTTTAGTCGTTTTGTCATGTTTTTGTGGTGTTGTCTGTTTTTAATCATTTTGTCACGTTTTAGTGTTGTCTTGCGTCATTTTCAAGTCGTTTCATCACATATTTGTGGTGTTTTCTTGTGTTTTTAGTTGTTTTGTCATGTTTTTGTGGTGTTTTCATCTGTTTATAGTTGTTTTGTCATGTTTTTGTGGTGTTTTCATCCGTTTTTAGTCGTTTTGTCATGTTTTTGTGGTGTTTGTCTGTTTTTAGTCGTTTTTGTCTCCTTTTCGAGTGTTTTCATCCGTTTTTAGTCGTTTTGTCATGTTTTTGTGGTGTTTTGCGTCTGTTTTTAGTCGTTTTGTCATGTTTTTGTGGTGTCTGTTTTTAATCATTTTGTCACGTTTTAGTGGTGTCTTGCGTCATTTTCAAGGCGTTTCATCACATATTTGTGGTGTTTTCGTGTGTTTTTAGTTGTTTTGTCATGTTTTTGTGGTGTTTTCATCTGTTTTTAGTTGTTTTGTCATGTTTTTGTGGTGTTTTCATTCGTTTTTAGTCGTTTTGTCATGTTTTTATGGTGTTTCCGTCTGTTTTTAGTCGTTTCATCACGTTTTTGTGGTGTTTTCATCTGTTTTAAGTCGTTTCATAATGTTTTTGTGGAGTTTTGCGTCTGTTTTTAGTCGTTTTGTCATGTTTTTTTGGTGTTGTCTGTTTTTAATCATTTTGTCACGTTTTAGTGGTGTCTTGCGTCATTTTTAAGTCGTTTCATCACATATTTGTGGTGTTTTCGTTTGTTTTTTGTCGTTTCATCACGTTTTTGTGGTGTTTTCGTCTGTTTTTAGTTGTTTTGTCATGTTTTTGTGGTGTTTTCCTCTGTTTTTAGTCATTTCGTCACGTTTTTGTGATGTTTTCTTCTGTTTTTAGTTGTTTTTTTTGTCATGTTTTTTAGTGTTTTCATCTGTTTTAAGTCGTTTCATCACGTTATTGTGGTGTTTTCATCTGTTTTTAGTCGTTTTTTCACGTTTTTGTGGTGTTTTCATCTGTTTTGTAGTTGTTTTATCAAGTTTTTGTGGTGTTTTCATCTGTTTTTAGTTGTTTCATCACGATTTTGTGGAGTTTTGCGTCTGTTTTTAGTCGTTTTGTCATGTTTTTGTTGAGCTTTCCGTCTGTTTTTAGTTTTTTCATCACATTTTTGTGGTGTTTTCATTTGTTTTAAGTCGGTTCATCACGTTTTAGTGGTATTTTAATCAGTTTTTAGTTGTTTTTGTGGTGTCTTGCGTCTGTTTTTAGTCGTTTCATCATGTTTTTGTGTTTTTTTCGTCTGTTTTTAGTTGTTTTATCATATTTTTGTGATGTTTTGATCTTTTTTTAGTTGTTTTGTCACGTTTTTGTGGTGTTTTCATCCGTTTTTAGTCTTTTCATCACGTTTTTGTGGTGTTTTCATCTGTTTTTAAGTCGTTTCATAATGTTTTTGTGGAGTTTTGCGTCTGTTTTTAGTCGTTTTGTCATGTTTTTTTGGTGTTGTCTGTTTTTAATCATTTTGTCACGTTTTAGTGGTGTCTTGCGTCATTTTTAAGTCGTTTCATCACATATTTGTGGTGTTTTCGTGTGTTTTTTGTCGTTTCATCACGTTTTTGTGGTGTTTCGTCTGTTTTTAGTTGTTTTGTCACGTTTTTGTGGTGTTTTCATCTGTTTTTAGTCATTTCATCACGTTTTTGTGATGTTTTTGTCTGTTTTTAGCTGTTTTGACATGTTTTTGTGGTGTTTTCATCTGTTTTTAGGCGTTTCATCACGTTTTTGCGCTGTTTTCATCTGATTTTAGTCTTTTTGTCACATTTTTGTGGTGTCTTGCGTCTGTTTTTGGTCGTTTCATCACGTTTTTGTGGTGTGTTTCGTCTGTTTTTAGTCGTTTATCACGTTTTTGTGGTGTTTTCATCAGTTTTTAGTCGTTTCATCATGTTTTTGTTGAGTTTTGCATCTGTTTTTAGTTGTTTCATCACGTTTTTGTGGTGTTTTCGTCTGTTTTTAGGAATTTCATCATGTTTTTCTGGAGTTTTGCGTCTGTTTTTAGTTGTTTTGTCATGTTCTTGTAGTGTTTTGCGTCTCTTTTTAGTCGTTTTGTCATGTTTTTGTGGTGTTGTCTGTTTTTAATCATTTTGTCACGTTTTAGTGTTGTCTTGCGTCATTTTCAAGTCGTTTCATCACATATTTGTGGTGTTTTCTTGTGTTTTTAGTTGTTTTGTCATGTTTTTGTGGTGTTTTCATCTGTTTTATAGTTGTTTTGTCATGTTTTTGTGGTGTTTTCATCCGTTTTTAGTCGTTTTGTCATGTTTTTGTGGTGTTTGTCTGTTTTTAGTCGTTTTTGTCTCCTTTTCGAGTGTTTTCATCCGTTTTTAGTCGTTTTGTCATGTTTTTGTGGTGTTTTGCGTCTGTTTTTAGTCGTTTTGTCATGTTTTTGTGGTGTCTGTTTTTAATCATTTTGTCACGTTTTAGTGGTGTCTTGCGTCATTTTCAAGGCGTTTCATCACATATTTGTGGTGTTTTCGTGTGTTTTTAGTTGTTTTGTCATGTTTTTGTGGTGTTTTCATCTGTTTTTAGTTGTTTTGTCATGTTTTTGTGGTGTTTTCATTCGTTTTTAGTCGTTTTGTCATGTTTTTATGGTGTTTCCGTCTGTTTTTAAGTCGTTTCATCACATATTTGTGGTGTTTTCGTGTGTTTTTTGTCGTTTCATCACGTTTTTGTGGTGTTTTCGTCTGTTTTTAGTTGTTTTGTCATGTTTTTGTGGTGTTTTCCTCTGTTTTTAGTCATTTCGTCACGTTTTTGTCATGTTTTCTTCTGTTTTTAGTGGTTTTTTTTGTCATGTTTTTTAGTGTTTTCATCTGTTTTAAGTCGTTTCATCACGTTATTGTGGTGTTTTCATCTGTTTTTAGTTGTTTTGTCATGTTTTTGTGGTGTTTTCATCTGTTTTTAGTCTTTTTGTCACATTTTTGTGGTGTCTTGCGTCTGTTTTTGGTCGTTTCATCACGTTTTTGTGTTGTGTTTCGTCTGTTTTTTTAGTTGTTTTATCACGTTTTTGTGGTGTTTTCATTTGTTTTAAGTCGTTTCATCACTTTTTTGTGGTGTTTTCATCTGTTTTAAGTCGTTTCATAATGTTTTTGTGGAGTTTTGCGTCTGTTTTTAGTCGTTTTGTCATATTTTTTTGGAGTCTTGGTCTGTTTTTAGTCGTTTTGTCAGGTTTTTTTGGTGTTTACATCTGATTTTAGTTGTTTCATCACGTTTTTGTGGTGTTTTCATTTGTTTTAAGTCGGTTCATCACGTTTTAGTGGTATTTTAATCAGTTTTTAGTTGTTTTTGTGGTGTCTTGCGTCTGTCTTTAGTCGTTTCATCACGTTTTTGTGGTGTTTTTGTCTGTTTTTAGTTGTTTTATCATATTTTGTTGATATTTTGATCTTTTTTTGGTCATTTCGTCATGTTTTTGTGGTGTTTTCATCCGTTTTTAGTCGTTTTTGTCACGTTTTTGTGGTGTTTTCATCTGTTTTTAGTCATTTCATCATGTTTTTCTGGAGTTTTCGTCTGTTTTTAGTCGTTTTGTCACATTTTTGTGGTGTTTTCATCCGTTTTAAGTCGGTTCATCACGTTTTTGTGGTGTTTTCGTCTGTTTTTAGTAATTTCATCACGTTTTTGTGATGTTTTCGTCTGTTTTTAGTTCTTTTTTTCTCATGTTTTTTAGTGTTTTCATCTGTTTTGAGGCGTTTCATCACGTTTCTGTGGTGTTTTCATCTGTTTTTAGTCGTTTTTGTGGTGTCTTGCGTCTGTTTTTAGTCTTTTAATCACGTTGTTGTGGTGTTTTCATCTGTTTTAAGTCGTTTCATAATGTTTTTGTGGAGTTTTGCTTCTGTTTTTAGTCGTTTTGTCATGTTTTTTTGGTGTTGTCTGTTTTTAATTATTTTGTCACGTTTTAGTGGTGTCTTGCGTCAATTTTAAGTCGTTTCATCACAAATTTGTGGTGTTTTCGTGTGTTTTTTGTCGTTTCATCACGTTTTTGTGGTGTTTTCGTCTGTTTTTAGCTGTTTTGACATGTTTTTGTGGTGTTTTCATCTGTTTTTAGTCGTTTCATCACGTTTTTGCGCTGTTTTCATCTGATTTTAGTCTTTTTGTCACATTTTTGTGGTGTCTTGCGTCTGTTTTTGGTCGTTTCATCACGTTTTTGTGGTGTGTTTCGTCTGTTTTTAGTCGTTTATCACGTTTTTGTGGTGTTTTCATCAGTTTTTAGTCGTTTCATCATGTTTTTGTTGAGTTTTGCATCTGTTTTTAGTTGTTTCATCACGTTTTTGTGGTGTTTTCGTCTGTTTTTAGTCGTTTTTTCACGTTTTTGTGGTGTTTTCATCTGTTTTTAGTTGTTTTTGTCACCTTTTCGAGTGTTTTCATCCGTTTTTAGTCGTTTTGTCATGTTTTTGTGGTGTTTTGCGTCTGTTTTTAGTCGTTTTGTCATGTTTTTGTGGTGTTGTCTGTTTTTAATCATTTTGTCACGTTTTAGTGATGTCTTGCCTCATTTTCAAGGCTTTTCATCACATATTTGTGGTGTTTTCGTGTGTTTTTAGTTGTTTTGTCATGTTTTTGTGGTGTTTTCATCTGTTTTTAGTTGTTTTGTCATGTTTTTGTGGTGTTTTCATCCGTTTTTAGTCGGTTCATCACGTTTTTGTGGTGTTTTCGTCTGTTTTTAGTAATTTCATCACGTTTTTGTGATGTTTTCGTCTGTTTTTAGTTCTTTTTTTCTCATGTTTTTTAGTGTTTTCATCTGTTTTGAGGCGTTTCATCACGTTTCTGTGGTGTTTTCATCTGTTTTTAGTCGTTTTTGTGGTGTCTTGCGTCTGTTTTTAGTCTTTTAATCACGTTGTTGTGGTGTTTTCATCTGTTTTAAGTCGTTTCATAATGTTTTTGTGGAGTTTTGCTTCTGTTTTTAGTCGTTTTGTCATGTTTTTTTGGTGTTGTCTGTTTTTAATTATTTTGTCACGTTTTAGTGGTGTCTTGCGTCAATTTTAAGTCGTTTCATCACAAATTTGTGGTGTTTTCGTGTGTTTTTTGTCGTTTCATCACGTTTTTGTGGTGTTTTCGTCTGTTTTTAGCTGTTTTGACATGTTTTTGTGGTGTTTTCATCTGTTTTTAGTCGTTTCATCACGTTTTTGCGCTGTTTTCATCTGATTTTAGTCTTTTTGTCACATTTTTGTGGTGTCTTGCGTCTGTTTTTGGTCGTTTCATCACGTTTTTGTGGTGTGTTTCGTCTGTTTTTAGTCGTTTATCACGTTTTTGTGGTGTTTTCATCAGTTTTTAGTCGTTTCATCATGTTTTTGTTGAGTTTTGCATCTGTTTTTAGTTGTTTCATCACGTTTTTGTGGTGTTTTCGTCTGTTTTTAGTCGTTTTTTCACGTTTTTGTGGTGTTTTCATCTGTTTTTAGTTGTTTTTGTCACCTTTTCGAGTGTTTTCATCCGTTTTTAGTCGTTTTGTCATGTTTTTGTGGTGTTTTGCGTCTGTTTTTAGTCGTTTTGTCATGTTTTTGTGGTGTTGTCTGTTTTTAATCATTTTGTCACGTTTTAGTGATGTCTTGCCTCATTTTCAAGGCTTTTCATCACATATTTGTGGTGTTTTCGTGTGTTTTTAGTTGTTTTGTCATGTTTTTGTGGTGTTTTCATCTGTTTTTAGTTGTTTTGTCATGTTTTTGTGGTGTTTTCATCCGTTTTTAGTCGTTTTGTCATGTTTTTGTGGTGTTGTCTGTTTTTAGTCGTTTTTGTGGTGTCTTGCGTCTGATTTTAGTCGTTTTGTCACGTTTTTGTGGTGTGTTTCGTCTGTTTTTAGTCGTTTTATCATATTTTTGTGGTGTTTTTCTCTGTTTTTAGTCGTTTTTTCACGATTTTGTGGTGTTTTCATCTGTTTTTAAGTCGTTTTTGTCACCTTTTCGAGTGTTTTCATCCGTTTTTAGTCGTTTTGTCATGTTTTTGTGGTGTTTTGCGTCTGTTTTTAGTCGTTTTGTCATGTTTTTGTGGTGTCTGTTTTTAATCATTTTGTCACGTTTTAGTGGTGTCTTGCGTCATTTTCAAGGCGTTTCATCACATATTTGTGGTGTTTTCGTGTGTTTTTAGTTGTTTTGTCATGTTTTTGTGGTGTTTTCATCTTTTTTTAGTTGTTTTGTCACGTTTTTGTGGTGTTTTCATCCGTTTTTAGTCGTTTTGTCATGTTTTTATGGTGTTTCCGTCTGTTTTTAGTTGTTTCATCACGTTTTTGTGGTGTTTTCATCTGTTTTAAGTCGTTTCATAATGTTTTTGTGGAGTTTTGCGTCTGTTTTTAGTCGTTTTGTAATGTTTTTTTGGTGTTGTCTGTTCTTAATCATTTTGTCACGTTTTAGTGGTGTCTTGCGTCATTTTTAAGTCGTTTCATCACATATTTGTGGTGTTTTCATGTGTTTTTTGTCGTTTCATCACGTTTTTGTGGTGTTTTCGTCTGTTTTTAGTTGTTTTGTCATATTTTTGTTGTGTTTTCCTCTGTTTTTAGTCATTTCATCACGTTTTTGTGATGTTTTCTTCTGTTTTTTTAGTTGTTTTTTTGTCATGTTTTTTAGTGTTTTCATCTGTTTTAAGTCGTTTCATCACGTTTTTGTGGTGTGTTTCGTCTGTTTTTAGTCGTTTTATCATATATTTGTGGTGTTTTTCTCTGTTTTTAGTCGTTTTTTCACGATTTTGTGGTGTTTTCATCTGTTTTAAGTCGTTTTAGTCACCTTTTCGAGTGTTTTCATCCGTTTTTAGTCTTTTTGTCATGTTTTTGTGGTGTTTTGCGTCTGTTTTTAGTCGTTTTGTCATGTTTTTTTGGTGTTGTCTGTTTTTAATTATTTTGTCACGTTTTAGTGGTGTCTTGCGTCAATTTTAAGTCGTTTCATCACAAATTTGTGGTGTTTTCGTGTGTTTTTTGTCGTTTCATCACGTTTTTGTGATGTTTTCGTCTGTTTTTAGCTGTTTTGACATGTTTTTGTGGTGTTTTCATCTGTTTTTAGGCGTTTCATCACGTTTTTGCGCTGTTTTTATCTGATTTTAGTCTTTTTGTCACATTTTTGTGGTGTTTCCGTCTGTTTTTAGTCGTTTCATCACGTTTTTGTGGTGTTTTCATCTGTTTTAAGTTGTTTCGTAATGTTTTTGTGGAGTTTTGCTTCTGTTTTTAGTCGTTTTGTCATGTTTTTTTGGTGTTGTCTGTTTTTAATTATTTTGTCACGTTTTAGTGGTGTCTTGCGTCAATTTTAAGTCGTTTCATCACATATTTGTGGTGTTTTCGTGTGTTTTTTGTCGTTTCATCACGTTTTTGTGGTGTTTTCGTCTGTTTTTAGTTGTTTTGTCATGTTTTTGTGGTGTTTTCCTCTGTTTTTAGTCATTTCATCACGTTTTGTGATGTTTTCTTCTGTTTTTTTAGTTGTTTTTTTGTCATGTTTTTTAGTGTTTTCATCTGTTTTAAGTCGTTTCATCACGTTATTGTGGTGTTTTCATCTGTTTTTAGTCGTTTTTTCACGTTTTTGTGGTGTTTTCATCTGTTTTTAGTCGTTTTTGTCACCTTTTCGAGGTGTTTTCATCCGTTTCTATTTGTTTTTTCATGTTTTTGTGGTGTGTTTCGTCTGTTTTGTAGTTGTTTTATCAAGTTTTTGTGGTGTTTTCATCTGTTTTAGTTGTTTCATCACGATTTCGTGGAGTTTTGCGTCTGTTTTTAGTCGTTTTGTCATGTTTTTGTTGAGCTTTCCGTCTGTTTTTAGCTTTTTCATCACGTTTTTGTGGTGTTTTCATTTGTTTTAAGTCTGTTCATCACGTTTTAGTGGTATTTTAATCAGTTTTTAGTTGTTTTTGTGGTGTCTTGCGTCTGTTTTTAGTCGTTTCATCATGTTTTTGTGTTTTTTTCGTCTGTTTTTAGTTGTTTTATCATATTTTTGTGGTGTTTTGATCTTTTTCTAGTTGTTTTGTCACGTTTTTGTGGTGTTTTCATCCGTTTTTAGTCGTTTTGTCATGTTTTTATGGTGTTTCCGTCTGTTTTTAGTCGTTTCATCACGTCTATGGTGTTTTCATCTGTTTTTAAGTCGTTTCATAATATTTTTGTGGAGTTTTGCTTCTGTTTTTAGTCGTTTTGTCATGTTTTTTTGGTGTTGTCTGTTTTTAATTATTTTGTCACGTTTTAGTGGTGTCTTGCGTCAATTTTAAGTCGTTTCATCACAAATTTGTGGTGTTTTCGTGTGTTTTTTGTCGTTTCATCACGTTTACGTGGTGTTTTCGTCTGTTTTTAGCTGTTTTGACATGTTTTTGTGGTGTTTTCATCTGTTTTTAGGCGTTTCATCACGTTTTTGCGCTGTTTTCATCTGATTTTAGTCTTTTTGTCACATTTTTGTGGTGTCTTGCGTCTGTTTTTGGTCGTTTCATCACATTTTTGTGGTGTGTTTCGTCTGTTTTTAGTCGTTCATCACGTTTTTGTGGTGTTTTCATCAGTTTTTAGTCGTTTCATCATGTTTTTGTTGAGTTTTGCATCTGTTTTTAGTTGTTTCATCACGTTTTTGTGGTGTTTTCGTCTGTTTTTAGGAATTTCATCATGTTTTTCTGGAGTTCTGCGTCTGTTTTTAGTTGTTTTGTCATGTTCTTGTAGTGTTTTGCGTCTCTTTTTAGTCGTTTTGTCATGTTTTTGTGGTGTTGTCTGTTTTTAATCATTTTGTCACGTTTTAGTGTTGTCTTGCGTCATTTTCAAGTCGTTTCATCACATATTTGTGGTGTTTTCTTGTGTTTTTAGTTGTTTTGTCATGTTTTTGTGGTGTTTTCATCTGTTTATAGTTGTTTTGTCATGTTTTTGTGGTGTTTTCATCCGTTTTTAGTCGTTTTGTCATGTTTTTGTGGTGTTTGTCTGTTTTTAGTCGTTTTTGTCTCCTTTTCGAGTGTTTTCATCCGTTTTTAGTCGTTTTGTCATGTTTTTGTGGTGTTTTGCGTCTGTTTTTAGTCGTTTTGTCATGTTTTTGTGGTGTCTGTTTTTAATCATTTTGTCACGTTTTAGTGGTGTCTTGCGTCATTTTCAAGGCGTTTCATCACATATTTGTGGTGTTTTCGTGTGTTTTTAGTTGTTTTGTCATGTTTTTGTGGTGTTTTCATCTGTTTTTAGTTGTTTTGTCATGTTTTTGTGGTGTTTTCATTCGTTTTTAGTCGTTTTGTCATGTTTTTATGGTGTTTCCGTCTGTTTTTAGTCGTTTCATCACGTTTTTGTGGTGTTTTCATCTGTTTTAAGTCGTTTCATAATGTTTTTGTGGAGTTTTGCGTCTGTTTTTAGTCGTTTTGTCATGTTTTTTTGGTGTTGTCTGTTTTTAATCATTTTGTCACGTTTTAGTGGTGTCTTGCGTCATTTTTAAGTCGTTTCATCACATATTTGTGGTGTTTTCGTGTGTTTTTTGTCGTTTCATCACGTTTTTGTGGTGTTTTCGTCTGTTTTTAGTTGTTTTGTCATGTTTTTGTGGTGTTTTCCTCTGTTTTTAGTCATTTCGTCACGTTTTTGTGATGTTTTCTTCTGTTTTTAGTTGTTTTTTTTGTCATGTTTTTTAGTGTTTTCATCTGTTTTAAGTCGTTTCATCACGTTATTGTGGTGTTTTCATCTGTTTTTAGTAGTTTTTTCACGTTTTTGTGGTGTTCTCATCTGTTTTTAGTCGTTTTTGTCACCTTTTCGAGGGGTTTTCATCCGTTTTTATTTGTTTTTTCATGTTTTTGTGGTGTGTTTCGTCTGTTTTGTAGTTGTTTTATCAAGTTTTTGTGGTGTTTTCATCTGTTTTTAGTTGTTTCATCACGATTTTGTGGAGTTTTGCGTCTGTTTTTAGTCGTTTTGTCATGTTTTTGTTGAGCTTTCCGTCTGTTTTTAGTTTTTTCATCACATTTTTGTGGTGTTTTCATTTGTTTTAAGTCGGTTCATCACGTTTTAGTGGTATTTTAATCAGTTTTTAGTTGTTTTTGTGGTGTCTTGCGTCTGTTTTTAGTCGTTTCATCATGTTTTTGTGTTTTTTTCGTCTGTTTTTAGTTGTTTTATCATATTTTTGTGATGTTTTGATCTTTTTTTAGTTGTTTTGTCACGTTTTTGTGGTGTTTTCATCCGTTTTTAGTCGTTTCATCACGTTTTTGTGGTGTTTTCATCTGTTTTTAAGTCGTTTCATAATGTTTTTGTGGAGTTTTGCGTCTGTTTTTAGTCGTTTTGTCATGTTTTTTTGGTGTTGTCTGTTTTTAATCATTTTGTCACGTTTTAGTGGTGTCTTGCGTCATTTTTAAGTCGTTTCATCACATATTTGTGGTGTTTTCGTGTGTTTTTTGTCGTTTCATCACGTTTTTGTGGTGTTTCGTCTGTTTTTAGTTGTTTTGTCACGTTTTTGTGGTGTTTTCATCTGTTTTTAGTCATTTCATCACGTTTTTGTGATGTTTTCGTCTGTTTTTAGCTGTTTTGACATGTTTTTGTGGTGTTTTCATCTGTTTTTAGGCGTTTCATCACGTTTTTGCGCTGTTTTCATCTGATTTTAGTCTTTTTGTCACATTTTTGTGGTGTCTTGCGTCTGTTTTTGGTCGTTTCATCACGTTTTTGTGGTGTGTTTCGTCTGTTTTTAGTCGTTTATCACGTTTTTGTGGTGTTTTCATCAGTTTTTAGTCGTTTCATCATGTTTTTGTTGAGTTTTGCATCTGTTTTTAGTTGTTTCATCACGTTTTTGTGGTGTTTTCGTCTGTTTTTAGGAATTTCATCATGTTTTTCTGGAGTTTTGCGTCTGTTTTTAGTTGTTTTGTCATGTTCTTGTAGTGTTTTGCGTCTCTTTTTAGTCGTTTTGTCATGTTTTTGTGGTGTTGTCTGTTTTTAATCATTTTGTCACGTTTTAGTGTTGTCTTGCGTCATTTTCAAGTCGTTTCATCACATATTTGTGGTGTTTTCTTGTGTTTTTAGTTGTTTTGTCATGTTTTTGTGGTGTTTTCATCTGTTTATAGTTGTTTTGTCATGTTTTTGTGGTGTTTTCATCCGTTTTTAGTCGTTTTGTCATGTTTTTGTGGTGTTTGTCTGTTTTTAGTCGTTTTTGTCTCCTTTTCGAGTGTTTTCATCCGTTTTTAGTCGTTTTGTCATGTTTTTGTGGTGTTTTGCGTCTGTTTTTAGTCGTTTTGTCATGTTTTTGTGGTGTCTGTTTTTAATCATTTTGTCACGTTTTAGTGGTGTCTTGCGTCATTTTCAAGGCGTTTCATCACATATTTGTGGTGTTTTCGTGTGTTTTTAGTTGTTTTGTCATGTTTTTGTGGTGTTTTCATCTGTTTTTAGTTGTTTTGTCATGTTTTTGTGGTGTTTTCATTCGTTTTTAGTCGTTTTGTCATGTTTTTATGGTGTTTCCGTCTGTTTTTAGTCGTTTCATCACGTTTTTGTGGTGTTTTCATCTGTTTTAAGTCGTTTCATAATGTTTTTGTGGAGTTTTGCGTCTGTTTTTAGTCGTTTTGTCATGTTTTTTTGGTGTTGTCTGTTTTTAATCATTTTGTCACATTTTAGTGGTGTCTTGCGTCATTTTTAAGTCGTTTCATCACATATTTGTGGTGTTTTCGTGTGTTTTTTGTCGTTTCATCACGTTTTTGTTGTGTTTTCGTCTGTTTTTAGTTGTTTTGTCATGTTTTTGTGGTGTTTTCCTCTGTTTTTAGTCATTTCGTCACGTTTTTGTGATGTTTTCTTCTGTTTTTAGTGGGTTTTTTTGTCATGTTTTTTAGTGTTTTCATCTGTTTTAAGTCGTTTCATCACGTTATTGTGGTGTTTTCATCTGTTTTTAGTCGTTTTTTCACGTTTTTGTGGTGTGTTTCGTCTGTTTATAGTTGTTTTATCACGTTTTTGTGGTATTTTCATCCGTTTTTAGTCTTTTTTGTCACGTTTTGGTGGTGTTTTCATCTGTTTTTAGTCGTTTCATCACGTTTTTGTTGTGTTTTCATCTGTTTTTAGTTTTTTTTGCGGTGTCTTGCGTGTGTTTTTAGTCGTTTTGTCATGTTTTTGTGGAGTTTTGCGTGTGTTTTCAGTCGTTTCATCATGTTTTGTGGAGTTTTGCGTCTGTTTTTAGTCGTTTCATTACGTTTTGTGGTGTTTTCGTCTGTTTTTAGTTGTTTTATCATATTTTTGTGGTGTTTTGATCTTTTTTTGGTCGTTTTGTCACGTTTTTGTGGTGTTTTCATCTGTTTTTAGTCGTTTTTGTCACCTTTTTGTGGTGTTTTCATCTACTTTTAGTCATTTTTGTCACGTTTTTTTGTGGTGTTTTCATCAGTTTTTAGTCATTTTTCATGTTTTTGTGGGGTTTTTTCGTCTGTTTTTAGTCGTTTCATCACGTTTTTGTGGTGTTTCGTCTGTTTTTAATTGTCTTATCACGTTTTGTGGTGTTTTCATCTGTTTTCAGTCGTTTCATCACGTTTTTGTGGTGTTTTCATCTGTTTTTAGTCATTTTTGTCATGTATTTGTGGTGTTTTCATCTGTTTTCAGTCGTTTCATCACGTTTTTGTGGTGTTTTCATCTGTTTTTAGTCATTTTTGTCATGTATTTGTGGTGTTTTCATCTGTTTTAAGTCGTTTCATAACTTTTTTGTCACGTTTTAGTGGTATTTTAAACAGTTTTTAGTTGTTTTGTCATGTTTCTGTGGAATTTTTAGTCTGTTTTTAGTCGTTTCATCACGTTTTTGTGGTGTTTTCGTCTGTTTTTAGTCGTTTTGCCATGTTTTTGTGGTGTCTTGTGTTTGTTTTTGGTCGTTTCATCCCGTTTTTGTGGTGTGTTTCGTCTGTTTATAGTTGTTTTATCACGTTTTTGTGGTATTTTCATCCGTTTTTAGTCTTTTTTGTCACGTTTTTGTGGTGTTTTCATCTGTTTTTAGTCGTTTCATCACGTTTTTCTGGAGTTTTCGTCTGTTTTTAGTAATTCCATCACGATTTTGTGGTGTTTTCGTCTTTTTTTAGTTGTTTTATCATATTTTTGTGGTGTTTTAATCTGTTTTAAGTGGTTTCATCACGTTTTTGTGGTGTTTTCATCTGTTTTTAGTCTTTTTTGCGGTGTCTTGCGTCTGTTTTTAGTCGTTTCATCACGTTTTTGTGGTGTGTTTCGTCTGTTTATAGTTGTTTTATCACGTTTTTGTGGTGTTTTCATCCGTCTTTAGTCATTTTTGTCACGTTTTTGTGGTGTTTTCATCTGTTTTTAGTCGTTTCATCACGTTTTTGTGGTGTTTCCGTCTGTTTTTAGTCGTTTTGCCATGTTTTTGTGGTGTTTTGCGTCTGTTTTTAATCGTTTCATCACGTTTTTGTGGTGTTTCGTCTGTTTTTAGTTGTCTTATCACGTTTTGTGGTGTTTTCATCTGTTTTTAGTCGTTTCATCACGTTTTTGTGGAGTTTTGCGTCTTTTTTTAGTCGTTTTGTCATGTTTTTGTGGAGTCTTGGTCTGTTTTTAATCGTTTTGTCAGGTTTTTTGGTGTTTTCATCTGTTTTTAGTTGTTTCATCACATTTTTGTGGAGTTTTGCGTCTGTCTATAGTTTTTATCATGTTTTTGTGGTGTTTTCATCCGTCTTTAGTCATTTTTGTCACGTTTTTGTGGTGTTTTCATCTGTTTTTAGTCGTTTATAACGTTTTTGTGGTGTGTTTCGTCTGTTTTTAGTTGTCTTATCACGTTTTGTGGTGTTTTCATTTGTTTTTAGTCGTTTCATCACGTTTTTGTGGTGTTTTCGTCTGTTTTTAGTCGTTATGTCATGTGTTTGTGGTGTTTTGCGTCTGTTTTTAGTCGTTTCATCACGTTTTTGTGGTGTTTCGTCTGTTTTTAGTTGTCTTATCACGTTTTGTGGTGTTTTCATCTGTTTTTAGTCGTTTCATCACATTTTCGTAGAATTTTGCTTCTGTTTTTGGTCGTTTCATCACGTTTTTGTGGTGTTTTCATCTATTGTTAGTCATTTTTGTCATGTATTTGTGGTGTTTTCATCTGTTTTAAGTCGTTTCATAACGTATTTGTGGTGTTTTCGTCTGATTTTAGTCGTTTCATCACGTTTTTGTTGGTGTTTTCGTCTGTTTTTAGTCGTTTTGTCACGCATTAGTGGTATTTTAAACAGTTTTTAGTAGTTTTGTCATGTTTTTGTGGAATTTTACGTCTGTTTTTAGTCGTTTCATCACATTTTTGTGGTGTTTTCGTCAGTTTTTAGTCATTTTGCTATGTTTTTGTGGTGTTTTGCGTCTGTTTTTAGTCGTTTCATCACGTTTTTGTGGTATTTTTATCCGTGTTTAGTCGTTTTTATAATGTTTTTGTGGAGTTTTGCGTCTGTTTTTAATCGTTTTGTCACGTTTTAGTGGTGTTTTCATCTGTTTTCAGTCGATTTGTCATGTTCCTTTGGAGTTTTGCGTCTGTTTTTAGTCGTTTCATCATGTTTTTGTGGAGTTTTGCGTCTGTTTTTAGTCGTTTCATCACGTTTTTGTGGTGTGTTTCGTCTGTTTTTAGTTGTCTTATCACGTTCTGTGGTGTTTTAATCTGTTTTTAGACGTTTCATCACGTTTTTGCGCAGTTTATATCTGTTTTTAGTCTTTTTGACAAATTTTTGTGGTGTCTTGCTTCTATTTTTAGTCGTTTCATCACGTTTTTGTGGTCTGTTTCGTCTGTTTTTAGTTGTTTTATCTAGTTTTTGTGGTGTTTTCAACTGTTTTTAGTCGTTTCATCACGTTTTTGTTGAGTTTTGCATCTGTTTTTAGTTGTTTCATCACGTTTTTGTGGTGTTTTCATCTGTTTTTAGTCGTTTTTGTGGTGTCTTGTGTTTGTTTTTAGTCGTTTCATTACGTTTTTGTGGTGTGTTTCGTCTGTTTATAGTTGTTTTATCACGTTTTTGTGGTATTTTCATCCGTTTTTAGTCTTTTTTGTCACGTTTTTGTGGTGTTTCATCTGTTTTTAGTCTTTTCATCATGTTTTTCTGGAGTTTTGCGTCTGTCTTTAGTTGTTTTGTCATGTTCTTGTGGTGTTTTCGTCTGTTTTTAGTCGTTTTGTCACATTTTTGTGGTGTTTTCATCTGTTTTAAGTCGGTTCATAACGTTTTTGTGGTGTTTTCATCTGTTTTAAGTGGTTTCATCACGTTTTTGTGGTGTTTTCATCTGTTTTTAGACTTTTTTTGCGGTGTCTTGCGTCTGTTTTTAGTCGTTTCATCACGTTTTTGTGGTGTGTTTCGTCTGTTTATAGTTTTTATCACGTTTTTGTGGTGTTTTCATCCGTCTTTAGTCATTTTTGTCACGTTTTTGTGGTGTTTTCATCTGTTTTTAGTCGTTTCATCAAGTTTTTGTAGTGTGTTTCGTCTGTTTTTAGTTGTCTTATCACGTTTTGTGGTGTTTTCATCTGTTTTTAGTCGTTTCATCACGTTTTTGTGGTGTTTTCGTCTGTTTTTAGTCGTTGTGTCATGTGTTTGTGGTGTTTTGCGTCTGTTTTAAGTCGTTTCATCACATATTTGTGGTGTTTTCGTCTGTTTTTAGTCGTTTTATCATGTTTTTGTGATGTTTTGATATGTTTTTAGTTGTTTTGTCATTTTTTTGTGGTGTTTTCATTTGTTTTAGTCGTTTCATTACGTTTTTGTTGAATTTTGCATTTGTTTTTAGTTGTTTCATCACATATTTGTGGTGTTTTCGTCTGTTTTTAGTCGTTTCATCACGTTTTTGTGGTGTTTTCATCTGTTATTAGTCGTTTCATAATGTTTTTGTGGAGTTTTGCGTCTTTTTTTAGTCGTTTTGTCATGTTTTTGTGGAGTCTTGGTCTGTTTTTAGTCGTTTTGTCAGGTTTTTTGGTGTTTTCATCTGTTTTTAGTTGTTTCATCACATTTTTGTGGAGTTTTGCGTCTGTTTTTAGTCGTTTTGCATTGTTAAATGGAGCTTTGCGTCTGTTTTTAGTCGTTTTGTCATGTTTTTGTGGTGTTTTCATCCGTTTTTAGTCGTTTTGTCAACTTTTTGTGGGTTTTTCGTCTGTTTTTAGTCGTTTCATCACGATTTTGTGGTGTTTTCATCTGTTTTTAGTTGTTTCATAATGTTTTTGTGGAGTTTTGCGTCTGTTTTTAGTCGTTTTCTCAAGTTTTTGTGGTGTTGCCTGTTTTTAATCGTTTTGTCACGTTTTTGTGGTGTGTTTCGTCTGTTTATAGTTGTTTTGTCACGTTTTTGTGGTGTTTTCATCTGTTTTAGTCGTTTCATCACGTTTTTGTGGTGTGTTTCGTCTGTTTTTTAGTTGTCTTATCACTTTTTGTGGTGTTTTCATCTGTTTTTAGTCTTTTCTTTACGTTTTTGTTGAATTTTGCATCTGTTTTTAGTTGTTTCATCACGTTTTTGTGGTGTTTTCGTCTGTTTTCAGTCGTTTCATCACGTATTTGTGGTGTTTTCATCTGTTTTTAGTCGTTTCATAATGTTTTTGTGGAGTTTTGCGTCTGTTTTTAGTCGTTTTGTCATGTTTTTGTGGAGTCTTGGTCTTTTTGTAGTAGTTTTGTCAGGTTTTTTGGTGTTTTCATCTGTTTTTAGTAGTTTCATCACGTTTTTGTTGAGTTTTGCCTCTGTTTTTAGTTGTTTCATCACGGTTTAGTGGTGTTTTCATCTGTTTTTAGTCGTTTTGTCACATTTTTGTGGTGTTTTCATCTGTTTTAAGTCGGTTCATAACGTTTTTGTGGTGTTTTCGTCTGTTTTTAGTAATTCCATCACGTTTTTGTGGTGTTTTCGTCTTTTTTTAGTTGTTTATCATATTTTTGTGGTGTTTTCATCTGTTTTAAGTGGTTTCATCACGTTTTTGTGGTGTTTTCATCTGTTTTTAGACTTTTTTTGCGGTGTCTTGCGTCTGTTTTTAGTCGTTTCATCACGTTTTTGTGGTGTGTTTCGTCTGTTTATAGTTCTTATCACGTTTTTGTGGTGTTTTCATCCGTCTTTAGTCATTTTTGTCACGTTTTTGTGGTGTTTTCATCTGTTTTTAGTCGTTTCATCACGTTTTTGTGGTGTTTTCGTCTGTTTTTAGTCGTTGTGTCATGTGTTTGTGGTGTTTTGCGTCTGTTTTAAGTCGTTTCATCACATATTTGTGGTGTTTTCGTCTGTTTTTAGTCGTTTTATCATGTTTTTGTGATGTTTTGATATGTTTTTAGTTGTTTTGTCATTTTTTTGTGGTGTTTTCATTTGTTTTAGTCGTTTCATTACGTTTTTGTTGAATTTTGCATTTGTTTTTAGTTGTTTCATCACATATTTGTGGTGTTTTCGTCTGTTTTTAGTCGTTTCATCACGTTTTTGTGGTGTTTTCATCTGTTATTAGTCGTTTCATAATGTTTTTGTGGAGTTTTGCGTCTTTTTTTAGTCGTTTTGTCATGTTTTTGTGGAGTCTTGGTCTGTTTTTAGTCGTTTTGTCAGGTTTTTTGGTGTTTTCATCTGTTTTTAGTTGTTTCATCACATTTTTGTGGAGTTTTGCGTCTGTTTTTAGTCGTTTTGCATTGTTAAATGGAGCTTTGCGTCTGTTTTTAGTCGTTTTGTCATGTTTTTGTGGTGTTTTCATCCGTTTTTAGTCGTTTTGTCATCTTTTTGTGGGTTTTTCGTCTGTTTTTAGTCGTTTCATCACGATTTTGTGGTGTTTTCATCTGTTTTTAGTTGTTTCATAATGTTTTTGTGGAGTTTTGCGTCTGTTTTTAGTCGTTTTCTCAAGTTTTTGTGGTGTTGCCTGTTTTTAATCGTTTTGTCACGTTTTTGTGGTGTGTTTCGTCTGTTTATAGTTGTTTTGTCACGTTTTTGTGGTGTTTTCATCTGTTTTAGTCGTTTCATCACGTTTTTGTGGTGTGTTTCGTCTGTTTTTAGTTGTCTTATCACTTTTTGTGGTGTTTTCATCTGTTTTTAGTCTTTTCTTTACGTTTTTGTTGAATTTTGCATCTGTTTTTAGTTGTTTCATCACGTTTTTGTGGTGTTTTCGTCTGTTTTCAGTCGTTTCATCACGTATTTGTGGTGTTTTCATCTGTTTTTAGTCGTTTCATAATGTTTTTGTGGAGTTTTGCGTCTGTTTTTAGTCGTTTTGTCATGTTTTTGTGGAGTCTTGGTCTTTTTGTAGTAGTTTTGTCAGGTTTTTTGGTGTTTTCATCTGTTTTTAGTAGTTTCATCACGTTTTTGTTGAGTTTTGCCTCTGTTTTTAGTTGTTTCATCACGGTTTAGTGGTGTTTTCATCTGTTTTTAGTCGTTTTGTCACATTTTTGTGGTGTTTTCATCTGTTTTAAGTCGGTTCATAACGTTTTTGTGGTGTTTTCGTCTGTTTTTAGTAATTCCATCACGTTTTTGTGGTGTTTTCGTCTTTTTTTAGTTGTTTATCATATTTTTGTGGTGTTTTCATCTGTTTTAAGTGGTTTCATCACGTTTTTGTGGTGTTTTCATCTGTTTTTAGACTTTTTTTGCGGTGTCTTGCGTCTGTTTTTAGTCGTTTCATCACGTTTTTGTGGTGTGTTTCGTCTGTTTATAGTTCTTATCACGTTTTTGTGGTGTTTTCATCCGTCTTTAGTCATTTTTGTCACGTTTTTGTGGTGTTTTCATCTGTTTTTAGTCGTTTCATCAAGTTTTTGTAGTGTGTTTCGTCTGTTTTTAGTTGTCTTATCACGTTTTGTGGTGTTTTCATCTGTTTTTAGTCGTTTCATCACATTTTTGTGGTGTTTTCGTCTGTTTTTAGTCATTATGTCATGTGTTTGTGGTGTTTTGCGTCTGTTTTAAGTCGTTTCATCACATTTTTGTGGTGTTTTCGTCTGTTTTTAGTCGTTTTATCACGTTTTTGTGGTGTTTTGATATGTTTTTAGTTGTTTTGTCATTTTTTTGTGGTGTTTTCATTTGTTTTAGTCGTTTCATTACGTTTTTGTTGAATTTTGCATCTGTTTTTAGTTGTTTCATCACATATTTGTGGTGTTTTCGTCTGTTTTTAGTCGTTTCATCACGTTTTTGTAGTGTTTTCGTCTGTTTTTAGTTGTTTGATCATATTTTTGTGGTGTTTTGATCTTTTTTTGGTCGTTTTGTCACGTTTTTGTGGTGTTTTCATCTGTTTTTAGTCGTTTTTGTCACCTTTTTGTGGTGTTTTCATCTACTTTTAGTCATTTTTGTCACGTTATTGTGGTGTTTTCATCAGTTTTTAGTCGTTTTTCATGTTTTTGTGGGTTTTTTTCGTCTGTTTTGAGTCGTTTCATTACACATTTGTGTTGTTTTCATCTGTTTTTAGGAGTTTCATCACCATTTTGTGGTGTTTTGGTATGTTTTTAGACGTTTCATCACGTTTTTACGCAGTTTTCATCTGTTTTTTGTCTTTTTGTCACATTTTTGTGGTGTCTTGCGTCTGTTTTTAGTCGTTTCATCACGTTTTTGTGGTGTTTTCATCTGTTTTTAGTCATTTTTGTCATGTTTTTGTGGTGTTTTCATCTGTTTTTAGTTGTTTCATCACGTTTTTGTGGTGTTTTCATCTGTTTTTAGTCATTTTTGTCATGTTTTTGTGGTGTTTTCATCTGTTTTAAGTCGTTTCATAACGTATTTGTGGTGTTTTCGTCTGATTTTAGTCGTTTCATCACGTTTTTGTTGGTGTTTTCGTCTGTTTCTTAGTCGTTTTGTCACGTTTTAGTGGAATTTTTAAAAGTTTTTAGTCGTTTCGTCATGTTTCTGTGGTGTTTTGCGTCCGTTTTAAGTCGTTTCATCACATATTTGTAGTGTTTTCGTCTGTTTTTAGTCGTTTCATCACGTCTTTGTGGTGTTTTGATATGTTTTTAGTTGTTTTGTCATGTTTTTGTGGTGTTTTCATTTGTTTTTAGTCGTTTTGTCATGTTTTTGTGGAGTTTTGCGTCTGTTTTCAGTCGTTTCATCATGTTTTGTGGAGTTTTGCGTCTGTTTTTAGTCGTTTCATCACTTTTTTGTGGTGTTTTCGTCTGTTTTTATTTGTTTTATCATATTTTTGTGGTGTTTTGATCTTTTTTTGGTCGTTTTGTCATGTTTTTGTGGTGTTTTAATCTGTTTTTAGACGTTTCATCACTTTTTTGCGCAGTTTTCATCTGTTTTTAGTCTTTTTGTCACATTTTTGTGGTGTCTTGCGTCTGTTTTTAGTCGTTTCATAATGTTTTTGTGGAGTTTTGCGCCTGTTTTTAGTCGTTTTGTCATGTTTTTGTGGAGTCTTGGTCTGTTTGTAGTCGTTTTGTAAGTTTTTTTTGGTGTTTTCATCTGTTTTTAGTCGTTTCATCACGTTTTTGTTGAGTTTTGCCTCTGTTTTTAGTTGTTTCATCACGGTTTAGTGGTGTTTTCATCTGTTTTTATTCGTTTCATCACGTTTTTGTGGTGTTTTCATCTGTTTTTAGTCGTATTTTCGGTGTCTTGCGTCTGTTTTTAGTCGTTTCATCACATTTTTGTGGTGTGTTTCGTCTGTTTATAGTTGTTTTATCACGTTTTTGTGGTGTTTTCATCCTTTTTTAGTCATTTTTGTCACGTTTTTGTGGTGTTTTCATCAGTTTTTAGTCGTTTCATCACGTTTTTGTGGTGTGTTTCGTCTGTTTTTAGTTGTCTTATCACGTTTTGTGGTGTTTTCATCTGTTTTTAGTCGTTTCATCACGTTTTTGTGGTGTTTCGTCTGTTTTTAGTTGTTTCATCACGTTTTGTGGTGGTATCATCTGTTTTTAGTCGTTTCATCACGTTTTTGTGGTGTTTTCATCTGTTTTAAGTCATTTTTGTCATGTATTTGTGGTGTTTTCATCTGTTTTAAGTCGTTTCATAACGTATTTGTGGTGTTTTCGTCTGATTTTAGTCGTTTCATCACGTTTTTGTTGGTGTTTTCGTCTGTTTTTAGTCGTTTTGTCACGTTTTAGTGGTATTTTAAACTGTTTTTAGTCGTTTCGTCATGTTTCTGTGGAATTTGTCGTCTGTTTTTAGTCGTTTTGTCACATTTTTGTGGTGTTTTCATCTGTTTCAAGTCGGTTCATCACGTTTTTGTGGTGTTTTCATCTGTTTTAAGTGGTTTCATCACTTTTTTGTGGTGTTTTCATCGGTTTTTAGTGTTTTTTGCGGTGTCTTGCGTCTGTTTTTAGTCGTTTCATCACGTTTCTGTGGTGTGTTTCGTCTGTTTATAGTTGTTTTATCACGTTTTTGTGGTGTTTTCATCCGTCTTTAGTCATTTCTGTCACGTTTTTGTGGTGTTTTCATCTGTTTTTAGTCGTTTCATCACGTTTTTGTGGTGTGTTTCGTCTGTTTTTAGTTGTTTTATCATATCTTTGTGGTGTTTTGATTTTTGGTTGGTCGTTTTGTCACGTTTTTGTGGTGTTTTCATCTGTTTTAGTCGTTTTTGTCACCTTTTTGTGTTGTTTTCATCTACTTTAGGTAATTTTTGTCACGTTTTTGTGGTAATTTCATCCCTTTTTAGTCTTTTTTTCATGTTTTTGTGGTGTTTTCGTCCGCTTTTAGTCGTTTCATGACGTATTTGTGGTGTTTTCATCTGTTTTTAGTCGTTTCATAATGTTTTTCTGGAGTTTTGCGTCAGTTTTAAGTCGTTTTCTCATGTTTTTGTGGTGTTGCCTGTTTTTAATCGTTTTTTCACGTTTTAGTGGTGTTTTCATCAGTTTTTTTAGTCGTTTTGTAATGTTTCTGTGGAGTTTTGCGTCTGTTTTTAGTCGTTTCATCATGTTTTTGTTGAGTTTTGCATATGTTTTTAGTTGTTTCTTCACGGTTTTGTTGTGTTTTCATCTGTTTTAAGTGGTTTCATCACGTTGTTGTGGTGTTTTCATCTGTTTTTAGTTTTTTTTGCGGTGTCTTGCGTCTGTTTGTAGTCGTTTTGTCATGTTTTGTGGAGTTTTGCGTGTGTTTTCAGTCGTTTCATCATGTTTTGTGGAGTTTTGCGTCTGTTTTTAGTCGTTTCATTACGTTTTGTAGTGTTTTCGTCTGTTTTTAGTTGTTTGATCATATTTTTGTGGTGTTTTGATCTTTTTTTGGTTGTTTTGTCACGTTTTTGTGGTGTTTTCATCAGTTTTTAGTTGTTTTTGTCACCTTTTTGTGGTGTTTTCATCTACTTTTAGTCATTTTTGTCACCTTTTTGTGGTGTTTTCATCAGTTTTTAGTCGTTTTTCATGTTTTTGTGGTTTTTTTTCGTCTGTTTTGAGTCGTTTCATCACACATTTGTGTTGTTTTCATCTGTTTTTAGGAGTTTCATCACGTTTTTGTGGTGTTTTGGTATGTTTTTAGACGTTTCATCACGTTTTTGCGCAGTTTTCATCTGTTTTTTGTCTTTTTGTCACATTTTTGTGGTGTCTTGCGTCTGTTTTTAGTCGTTTCATCACGTTTTTGTGGTGTTTTCATCTGTTTTTAGTCATTTTTGTCATGTTTTTGTGGTGTTTTCATCTGTTTTTAGTTGTTTCATCACGTTTTTGTGGTGTTTTCATCTGTTTTTAGTCATTTTTGTCATGTTTTTGTGGTGTTTTAATCTGTTTTTAGACGTTTCATCACGTTTTTGCGCAGTTTTCATCTGTTTTTAGTCTTTTTGTCACATTTTTGTGGTGTCTTGCGTCAGTTTTTAGTCGTTTCATAATGTTTTTGTGGAGTTTTGCGCCTGTTTTTAGTCGTTTTGTCATGTTTTTGTGAAGTCTTGGTCTGTTTGTAGTCGTTTTGTCAGGTTTTTTTGGTGTTTTCATCTGTTTTTAGTCGTTTCATCACGTTTTTGTTGAGTTTTGCCCACTGTTTTTAGTTGTTTCATCACGGTTTAGTGGTGTTTTCATCTGTTTTTATTCGTTTCATCACGTTTTTGTGGTGTTTTCATCTGTTTTTAGTTGTATTTGCGGTGTCTTGCGTCTGTTTTTAGTCGTTTCATCACATTTTTGTGGTGTGTTTAGTCTGTTTATAGTTGTTTTATCACGTTTTTGTGGTGTTTTCATCCGTTTTAGTCATTTTTGTCACGTTTTTGTGGTGTTTTCATCAGTTTTTAGTCGTTTCATCACGTTTTTGTGGTGTGTTTCGTCCGTTTTTAGTTGTCTTATCACGTTTTGTGGTGTTTTCATCTGTTTTTAGTCGTTTCATCACGTTTTTGTGGTGTTTCGTCTGTTTTTAGTTGTTTCATCACGTTTTGTGGTGTTTCATCTGTTTTTAGTCGTTTCATCACGTTTTTGTGGTGTTTTCATCTGTTTTAAGTCATTTTTGTCATGTATTTGTGGTGTTTTCATCTGTTTTAAGTCGTTTCATAACGTATTTGTGGTGTTTTCGTCTGATTTTAGGCGTTTCATCACGTTTTTGTTGGTGTTTTCGTCTGTTTTTAGTCGTTTTGTCACGTTTTAGTGGTATTTTAAACAGTTTTTAGTCGTTTCGTCATGTTTCTGTGGAATTTGTCGTCTGTTGTTAGTCGTTTCATCACGTTTTTGTGGTGTTTTCATCAGTTTTTAGTCGTTTTTCATGTTTTTGTTGGGTTTTTTCGTCTGTTTTTAGTCGTTTCATCACGTATTTGTAGTGTTTTCATCTATTTTTAGTCGTTTATCACGTTTTTGTGGTGTGTTTCGTCTGTTTTTAGTTGTCTTATCACGTTTTGTGGTGTTTTCATCTGTTTTTAGTCGTTTCATCACGTTTTTGTGGTGTTTCGTCTGTTTTTAGTTGTTTCATCACGTTTTGTGGTGTTTCATCTGTTTTTAGTCGTTTCATCACGTTTTTGTGGTGTTTTCATCTGTTTTAAGTCATTTTTGTCATGTATTTGTGGTGTTTTCATCTGTTTTAAGTCGTTTCATAACGTATTTGTGGTGTTTTCGTCTGATTTTAGTCGTTTCATCACGTTTTTGTTGGTGTTTTCGTCTGTTTTTAGTCGTTTTGTCACGTTTTAGTGGTATTTTAAACAGTTTTTAGTCGTTTCGTCATGTTTCTGTGGAATTTGTCGTCTGTTGTTAGTCGTTTCATCACGTTTTTGTGGTGTTTTCATCAGTTTTTAGTCGTTTTTCATGTTTTTGTTGGGTTTTTTCGTCTGTTTTTAGTCGTTTCATCACGTATTTGTGGTGTTTTCATCTGTTTTTAGGAGTTTCATCACGTTTTTGTGGTGTTTTGATATGTTTTTAGACGTTTCATCACGTTTTTGCGCAGTTTTCATCTGTTTTTTGTCTTTTTGTCACATTTTTGTGGTGTCTTGCGTCTGTTTTTAGTCGTTTCATCACGTTTTTGTGGTGTTTTCATCTGTTTTTAGTCATTTTTGTCATGTTTTTGTGGTGTTTTCATCTGTTTTTAGTCGTTTCATCACGTTTTTGTGGTGTTTTAATCTGTTTTTAGTCATTTTTGTCATGTTTTTGTGGTGTTTTCATCTGTTTTAAGTCGTTTCATAACGTATTTGTGGTGTTTTCGTCTGATTTTAATCGTTTCATCACGTTTTTGTTGGTGTTTTCGTCTGTTTCTTAGTCGTTTTGTCACGTTTTAGTGGAATTTTTAACAGTTTTTAGTCGTTTTGTCATGTTTCTGTAATGTTTTCGTCTGTTTTTAGTAGTTTCATCACGTTTTTGTGGTGTTTTCATTTGTTTTTAGTCGTTTTGTCATGTTTTTGTGGAGTTTTGCGTCTGTTTTCAGTCGTTTTATCATGTTTTGTCGAGTTTTGCGTCTGTTTTTAGTCGTTTCATCACTTTTTTGTGGTGTTTTCGTCTGTTTTTTTTGTTTTATCATATTTTTGTGGTGTTTTGATCTATTTTTGGTTGTTTTGTCATGTTTTTGTGGTGTTTTCATCCGTTTTTAGTCGTTTTGTCATGTTTTTGGTGGTGTTTTCGTCTGTTTTTAGTCGTTTCATCACGTTTTTGTGGTGTTTTCATCCGTGTTTAGTCGTTTTTATAATGTTTTTGTGGAGTTTTGCGTCTGTTTTTAGTTGTTTTGTCATGTTTTTGTGGTGTTGTCTGTTTTTAATCGTTTTGTCACGTTTTAGTGGTGTTTTCATCTGTTTTTAGTCGTTTTGTCATGTTCCTTTGGAGTTTTGCGTCTGTTTTTAGTCTATTCATCATGTTTTTGTGGAGTTTTGCGTCTGTTTTTAGTCGTTTCATCACGTTTTTGTGGTGTTTTGGTCTTTTTTTAGTTGTTTTATCATGTATTTGTGGTGTTTTAATCTGTTTTTAATCGTTTTGTCACGTTTTTGCGCAGTTTTCATCTGTTTTTAGTCTTTTTGTCACATTTTTGTGGTGTCTTGCGTCTGTTTTTAGTCGTTTCATAATGTTTTTGTGGAGTTTTGCGTCTGTTTTTAGTCGTTTTGTCATGTTTTTGTGGAGTCTTGGTCTGTTTGTAGTCGTTTTGTCAGTTTTTTTTGGTGTTTTCATCTGTTTTTAGTCGTCTCATCACGTTTTTGTTGAGTTTTGCCTCTGTTTTTAGTTGTTTCATCACGGTTTAGTGGTGTTTTCATCTGTTTTTAGTCGTTTCATCACGTTTTTGTGGTGTTTTCATCTGTTTTTAGTCGTATTTGCGGTGTCTTGCGTCTGTTTTTAGTCGTTTCATCACATTTTTGTGGTGTGTTTCGTCTGTTTATAGTTATTTTATCACGTTTTTGTGGTGTTTTCATCCGTTTTTAGTAATATTTGTCACGTTTTTGTTGTGTTTTCATAAGTTTTTAGTCGTTTCATCACGTTTTTGTGGTGTGTTTCGTCTGTTTTTAGTTGTCTTATCACGTTTTGTGGTGTTTTCATCTGTTTTTAGTCGTTTCATCACGTTTTTGTGGTGTTTTGTCTTTTTTTATTTGTTTCATCACGTTTTGTGGTGTTTTCATCTGATTTTAGTCGTTTCATCATGTTTTTGTTGGTGTTTTCGTCTGTTTTTAGTCGTTTTGTCACGTTTTAGTGGTATTTTAAACAGTTTTTAGTCGTTTCGTCATGTTTCTGTGGAATTTGTCGTCTGTTGTTAGTCGTTTCATCACATTTTTGTGGTGTTTTCGTCTGTTTTTAGTCGTTTTGCCATGTTTTTGTGGTGTTTTGCGTCTGTTTTAAGTCGTTTCATCTCATATTTGTGGTGTTTTCGTCTGTTTTAGTCGTTTCATCACGTTTTTGTGGTGTTTGATATGTTTTTAGTTGTTCTGTCATGTTTTTGTGGTGTTTTCATTTGTTTTTAGTCGTTTTATCATGTTTTTGTGGAGTTTTGCGTCTGTTTTCAGTCCTTTAATCATGTTTTGTGGTGTTTTCGTCTGTTTTTAGTCGTTTTGTCACATTTTTGTGGTGTTTTCATCTGTTTCAAGTCGGTTCATCACGTTTTTGTGGTGTTTTCATCTGTTTTAAGTGGTTTAATCACTTTTTTGTGGTGTTTTCATCGGTTTTTAGTGTTTTTTGCGGTGTCTTGCGTCTGTTTTTAGTCGTTTCATCACGTTTTTGTGGTGTGTTTCGTCTGTTTTTAGTCGTTTCATCACGTTTTTGTGGTGTGTTTCGTCGTTTTGCCATGTTTTTGTGGTGTTTTGCGTCTGTTTTAAGTCGTTTCATCTCATATTTGTGGTGTTTTCGTCTGTTTTAGTCGTTTCATCACGTTTTTGTGGTGTTTTGATATGTTTTTAGTTGTTCTGTCATGTTTTTGTGGTGTTTTCATTTGTTTTTAGTCGTTTTATCATGTTTTTGTGGAGTTTTGCGTCTGTTTTCAGTCGTTTCATCATGTATTGTGGTGTTTTCGTCTGTTTTTAGTCGTTTTGTCACATTTTTGTGGTGTTTTCATCTGTTTCAAGTCGGTTCATCACGTTTTTGTGGTGTTTTCATCTGTTTTAAGTGGTTTCTTCACTTTTTTGTGGTGTTTTCATCGGTTTTTAGTGTTTTTTGCGGTGTCTTGCGTCTGTTTTTAGTCGTTTCATCACGTTTTTGTGGTCTGTTTCGTCTGTTTTTAGTTGTTTTATCATATTTTTGTGGTGTTTTGATTTTTGGTTGGTCGTTTTGTCACGTTTTTGTGGTGTTTTCATCTGTTTTAAGTGGTTTCATCACTTTTTTGTTGTGTTTTCATGGGTTTTTAGTGTTTTTTGCGGTGTCTTGCGTCTGTTTTTAGTCGTTTCATCACGTTTTTGTGGTGTGTTTCGTCTGTTTATAGTCGTTTCATAATGTTTTTGTGGAGTGTTGCGTCTGTTTTTAGTCGTTTTGTCATGTATTTGTGGAGTCTTGGTCTGTTTTTAGTTTTTTTTCATGTTTTTTTGTTGTTTACATCTGATTTTAGTCGTTTCATCACGTTTTTGTGGTGTGTTTTGTCTGTGTTTTAGTTGTTTTATCAAGTTTTTGCGTCCGTCTTTAGTCGTTTCATCACTTTTTTGTGGTGTTTTCATTTGTTTTAAGTCGGTTCATCACATTTTAGTGGTGTTTCTATCCGCTTTTAGTCGTTTTTGTCAAGTTTTTGTGGTGTTTTCTTCTGTTTTTAGTCATTTCATCATGTTTTTCTTGAGTTTTGCGTCTGTTTTTAGTTGTTTTGTCATGTTGTTGTTGTGTTTTCGTCTGTTTTAAGTCGGTTTAACACGTTTTTGTGGTGTTTTCGTCTGTTTTTAGTAATTTCATCACGTTTTTGTGATGTTATCGTCTGTTTTTAGTTCTTTTTTTCTCATGTTTTTTAGTTTAGTGTTTTTCTCATGTTTTTTAGTGTTTTCTAGTGTTTTCTGTCTTGCGTCCGTCTTTAGTCGTTTCATCACGTTTTTGTGGTGTTTTTGTCTGTTTTTAGTTGTTTTATCATATTTTTGTGATATTTTGATCTTTTTTTGGTCATTTCGTCATGTTTTTGTGGTGTTTTTATCCGTTTTTAGTCGTTCCATAATGTTTTTGTGGAGTTTTCCGTCTGTTTTTTGTCGTTTTGTCATGTTTTTTTGGTGTTGTCTGTTTTTAATCATTTTGTCACGTTTTAGTGGTGTCTTGCGTCATTTTTAAGTCGTTTCATCACATATTTGTGGTGTTTTCGTGTGTTTTTTGTCGTTTCATCACGTTTTTGTGGTGTTTTCGTCTGTTTTTAGTTGTTTTGTCATGTTTTTGTGGTGTTTTCATCTGTTCTTAGGCGTTTCATCACGTTTTTGCGCTGTTTGCATCTGTTTTTAGTCTTTTTGTCACGATTTTGTGGTGTGTTTCCTGTGTTTTTAGTTGTTTTATCATATTTTTGTGGTGTTTTCATCTGTTTTTAGTCGCTTTTTAACGTTTTTGTGGTGTTTTCATCTGTTTTTAGTCGTTTTTTTCACCTTTTCGAGGTTTTTTCATCCGTTTTTATTAGTTTTTTCATGTTTTTGTGGTGTTTTTGTCTGATTTTAGTCGTTTCATCACGTTTTTGTGGTGTTTTCATCTGTTTTTAGTCGTTTCATAATGTTTTTGTGGAGTGTTGCGTCTGTTTTTAGTCGTTTTGTCATGTATTTGTGGAGTCTTGGTCTGTTTTTAGTTTTTTTTCCAGTTTTTTTGTTGTTTACATCTGATTTTAGTCGTTTCATCACGTTTTTGTGGTGTGTTTTGTCTGTGTTTTAGTTGTTTTATCAAGTTTTTGCGTCCGCCTTCAGTCGTTTCATCACGTTTTTGTGGTGTTTTCATTTGTTTTAAGTCGGTTCATCACATTTTAGTGGTGTTTTTATCCGTTTTTAGTCGTTTTTGTCACGTTTTTGTGGTGTTTTCATCTGTTTTTAGTCATTTCATCATGTTTTTCTTGAGTTTTGCGTCTGTTTTTAGTTGTTTTGTCATGTTGTTGTTGTGTGTGTTGTGTGTTTTCATCTGTTCTTAGGCGTTTCATCACGTTTTTGTGCTGTTTGCATCTGTTTTTAGTCTTTTTGTCACATTTTTGTGGTGTGTTTCGTCTGTTTTTAGTTGTTTTATTACGTTTTTGTGGTGTTTTCATCTGTTTTTAGTCATTTCGTCATGTTTTTTTCTGGAGTTTTGCGTCTGTTTTTAGTCGTTTTGTCATGTTTTTGTTGAGCTTTCCGTCTGTTTTTAGTTGTTTCATCACGTTTTTGTGGTGTTTTCATTTGTTTTAAGTCGGTTCATCACATTTTAGTGGTATTTTAATCAGTTTTTAGTTGTTTTTGTGGTGTCTTGCGTCTGTTTTTAGTCGTTTCATCACGTTTTTGTGGTGTTTTCGTCTGTTGTTAGTTGTTTAATCATATTTTTCTGGCGTTGTGATCTTTTTTTTAATCGTTTTGTCATGTTTTTGTGGTGTTTTTCATCCGTTTTTAGTCGTTTTGTCACATTTTGGTGGTGTCTTGCGTCTGTTTTTGGTCGTTTCATCACGTTTTTGTGGTGTTTTTATCCGTTTTTAGTCGTTTTTGTCACGTTTTTGTGGTGTTTTCATCTGTTTTTAGTCACTTCATCATGTTTTCTTGAGTTTTGCGTCTGTTTTTAGTTGTTTTGTCATGTTCTTGTTGTGTTTTCGTCTGTTTTAAGTCGGTTTAACACGTTTTTGTGGTGTTTTCGTCTGTTTTTAGTAATTTCATCACGTTTTTGTGATGTTTTCGTCTGTTTTTAGTTCTTTTTTTCTCATGATTTTTAGTGTTTTCATCTGATTTGAGGCGTTTCATCACGTTTCTGTGGTATTTTCATCTGTTTTTAGTCGTTTTTGTGGTGTCTTGTGTCTGTTTTTAGTTGTTTCATTACGTTTTTGTGGTGTTTTCATCTGTTTTAAGTGGTTTCATCACGTTTTTGTGGTGTTTTCATCTGTTTTTAGTTGTTTTGTCATGTTTTTGTGGTGTTTTCATCTGTTTTTAATCGTTTTGTCACGTTTTTGCGCAGTTTTCATCTGTTTTTAGTCTTTTTGTCACATTTTTGTGGTGTCTTGCGTCTGTTTTTGGTCGTTTCATCACGTTTTTGTGTTGTGTTTCGTCTGTTTTTTTAATCATTTTGTCACGTTTTAGTGGTGTCTTGCATCATTTATAAGTCGTTTCATCACATATTTGTGGTGTATTCGTGTGTTTTAAGTTGTTTCATAACGTTTTTGTGGTGTTTTCATCTGCTTTTAGTCGTTTTTGTGGTGTCTTGCGTTTGTTTTTAGTTGTTTTATCATATATTTGTGGTGTGTTTCGTCTGTTTTTAGTTGTTTTATCATATTTTTGTGGTGTTTTCATCTGTTTTTAGTCGTTTTTTCACGTTTTTGTGGTGTATTCATCTGTTTTTAGTCGTCTTTGTCACCTTTTCGATTGTTTTCATCCGTTTTTAGTCGTTTAGTCACGTTTTTGTGGTGTTTTCGTCTGTTTTTAGTCGTTTCATCAAGTTTTTGTGGAGTCTTGCGTCTGTTTTTAGTCGTTTTGTCATTTTTTTGTGGTGTTGTCTGTTTTTAATCATTTTGTCACGTTTTAGTGGTGTCTTGCATCATTTATAAGTCGTTTCATCACATATTTGTGGTGTATTCGTGTGTTTTAAGTTTTCATCACGTTTTTGTGGTGTTTTCATCTGCTTTTAGTCGTTTTTGTGGTGTCTTGCGTTTGTTTTTAGTTGTTTTATCATATATTTGTGGTGTGTTTCGTCTGTTTTTAGTTGTTTTTTCACGTTTTTGTGGTGTATTCATCTGTTTTTAGTCGTTTTTGTCACCTTTTCGATTGTTTTCATCCGTTTTTAGTCGTTTAGTCACGGTTTTGTGGTGTTTTCGTCTGTTTTTAGTCGTTTCATCAAGTTTTTGTGTAGTCTTGCGTCTGTTTTTAGTCGTTTTGTCATGTTTTTTTGGTGTTGTCTGTTTTTAATCATTTTGTCACGTTTTAGTGGTGTCTTGCATCATTTATAAGTCGTTTCATCACATATTTGTGGTGTATTCGTGTGTTTTTAGTCGTTTCATCACGTTTTTGTGGTGTTTTCGTCTGTTTTTAGTTGTTTTGTCATGTTTTTGTGGTGTTTTCATCTGTTTTTAGTCGTTTCATCACGTTTTGAGCTGTTTTCATCTGTTTTTAGTCTTTTTTTCACATTTTTGTGGTGTCTTGCGTCTGTTTTTGGTCGTTTCATCACGTTTTTGTGTTGTGTTTCGTCTGTTTTTTTAGTTGTTTTATCACGTTTTTGTGGTGTTTTGCGTCTGTTTTAAGTCGTTTCATCACTTTTTTGTGGTGTTTTCATCTGTTTAGTCATTTCATAATGTTTTTGTGGAGTTTTGCGTCCGAGTCTTGGTCTGTTTTTAGTCGCTTTGTCAGGTTTTTTGGTGTTTACATCTGATTTTAGTTGTTTCATCACGTTTTTGTGGTATTTTCATCCGTTTTTAGTCTTTTTTGTCACGTTTTTGTGGTGTTTTCATCTGTTTTTAGTCGTTTCATCACGTTTTTCTGGAGTTTTGCGTCTGTCTTTAGTTGTTTTGTCATGTTCTTGTGGTGTTTTCGTCTGTTTTTAGTCGTTTTGTCACATTTTTGTGGTGTTTTCATCCGTTTTAAGTCGGTTCATAACGTTTTTGTGGTGTTTTCGTCTGTTTTTAGTAATTCCATCACGATTTTGTGGTGTTTTCGTCTTTTTTTAGTTGTTTTATCATATTTTTGTGGTGTTTTAATCTGTTTTAAGTGGTTTCATCACGTTTTTGTGGTGTTTTCATCTGTTTTTAGTCTTTTTTGCGGTGTCTTGCGTCTGTTTTTAGTCGTTTCATCACGTTTTTGTGGTGTGTTTCGTCTGTTTATAGTTGTTTTATCACGTTTTTGTGGTGTTTTCATCCGTCTTTAGTCATTTTTGTCACGTTTTTGTGGTGTTTTCATCTGTTTTTAGTCGTTTCATCACGTTTTTGTGGTGTTTCCGTCTGTTTTTAGTCGTTTTGCCATGTTTTTGTGGTGTTTTGCGTCTGTTTTTAATCGTTTCATCACGTTTTTGTGGTGTTTCGTCTGTTTTTAGTTGTCTTATCACGTTTTGTGGTGTTTTCATCTGTTTTTAGTCGTTTCATCACGTTTTTGTGGAGTTTTGCGTCTTTATTTAGTCGTTTTGTCATGTTTTTGTGGAGTCTTGGTCTGTTTTTAGTCGTTTTGTCAGGTTTTTTGGTGTTTTCATCTGTTTTTAGTTGTTTCATCACATTTTTGTGGAGTTTTGCGTCTGTCTATAGTTTTTATCATGTTTTTGTGGTGTTTTTGTCTGTTTTTAGTTGTTTTATCATATTTTTGTGATATTTTGATATTTTTTTGGTCATTTCGTCATGTTTTTGTGGTGTTTTTATACGTTTTTAGTCGTTCCATAGTGTTTTTGTGGAGTTTTGCGTCTGTTTTTCGTCGTTTTGTCATGTTTTTTTGGTGTTGTCTATTTTTAATCATTTTATCACGTTTTAGTGGTGTCTTGCGTCATTTTTAAGTTGTTTCATCACATATTTGTGGTGTTTTCGTGTGTTTTTTGTCGTTTCATCACGTTTTTGTGGTGTTTTCGTCTGTTTTTAGTTGTTTTGTCATGTTTTTGTGGTGTTTTCATCTGTTTTTAGTTGTTTTTTCACGTTTTTGTGGTGTATTCATCTGTTTTTAGTCGTTTTTGTCACCTTTTCGATTGTTTTCATCCGTTTTTAGTCGTTTAGTCACGTTTTTGTGGTGTTTTCTTCTGTTTTTAGTCGTTTCATCAAGTTTTTGTGGAGTCTTGCGTCTGTTTTTAGTCGTTTTGTCATGTTTTTGTGGTGTTGTCTGTTTTTAATCATTTTGTCACGTTTTAGTGGTGTTTTGCATCATTTATAAGTCGTTTCATCACATATTTGTGGTGTATTCGTGTGTTTTTAGTCGCTTCATCACGTTTTTGTGGTGTTTTCGTCTGTTTTTAGTTGTTTTGTCATGTTTTTGTGGTGTTTTCATCTGTTTTCAGTCGTTTCATCACGTTTTGAGCTGTTTTCATCTGTTTTTAGTCTTTTTGTCACATTTTTGTGGTGTCTTGCGTCTGTTTTAGGGTCGTTTCATCACGTTTTTTGTGTTATGTTTCGTCTGTTTTTTTAGTTGTTTTATCACGTTTTTGTGGTGTTTTGCGTCTGTTTTAAGTCGTTTCATCACTTTTTTGTGGTGTTTTCATCTGTTTTAAGTCGTTTCATAATGTTTTTGTGGAGTTTTGCGTCCATTTTTAGTCGTTTTGTCATTATTTTTTGGAGTCTTGGTCTGTTTTTAGTCGTTTCATCACGTTTTTGTGGTGTTTTTTTCTGTTTTTAGTTGTTTTATCATATTTTTGTGATATTTTGATCTTTTTTTGGTCATTTCGTCATGTTTTTGTGGTGTTTTCATCCGTTTTTAGTCGTTCCATAATGTTTTTGTGGAGTTTTGCGTCTGTTTTTTGTCGTTTTGTCATGTTTTTTTGGTGTTGTCTGTTTTTAATCATTTTGTCACGTTTTAGTGGTGTCTTGCGTCATTTTTAAGTCGTTTCATTACATATTTGTGGTGTTTTCGTGTGTTTTTTGTTGTTTCATCACGTTTTTGTGGTGTTTTCGTCTGTTTTTAGTCGTTTTGTCAGGTTTTTTTGGTGTTTTCGTCTGTTTTTAGTTGTTTTGTCATGTTTTTGTGGTGTTTTCATCTGTTTTCAGTCGTTTCATCACGTTTTGAGCTGTTTTCATCTGTTTTTAGTCTTTTTGTCACATTTTTGTGGTGTCTTGCGTCTGTTTTAGGGTCGTTTCATCACGTTTTTGTGTTGTGTTTCGTCTGTTTTTTTAGTTGTTTTATCACGTTTTTGTGGTGTTTTGCATCTGTTTTAAGTCGTTTCATCACTTTTTTGTGGTGTTTTCATCTGTTTTAAGTCGTTTCATAATGTTTTTGTGGAGTTTTGAGTCCGTTTTTAGTCGTTTTGTCATTATTTTTTGGAGTCTTGGTCTGTTTTTAGTCGTTTTGTCAGGTTTTTTTGGTGTTTACATCTGATTTTAGTTGTTTCATCACGTTTTTGTGGTGTTTTCATTTGTTTTAATTCGGTTCATCACGTTTTAGTGGTATTTTAATCAGTTTTTAGTTGTTTTTGTGGTGTCTTGCGTCCGTCTTTAGTCGTTTCATCACGTTTTTGTGGTGTTTTTGTCTGTTTTTAGTTGTTTTATCATATTTTTGTGATATTTTGATCTTTTTTTGGTCATTTCGTCATGTTTTTGTGGTGTTTTCATCCGTTTTTAGTCGTTCCATAATGTTTTTGTGGAGTTTTGCGTCTGTTTTTTGTCGTTTTGTCATGTTTTTTTGGTGTTGTCTGTTTTTAATCATTTTGTCACGTTTTAGTGGTGTCTTGCGTCATTTTTAAGTTGTTTCATTACATATTTGTGGTGTTTTCGTGTGTTTTTTGTCGTTTCATCAGGTTTTTGTGGTGTTTTCGTCTGTTTTTAGTCGTTTTGTCATGTTTTTGTTGTGTTTTCATCTGTTGTTAGGCGTTTCATCACGTTTTTGCGCTGTTTGCATCTGTTTTTAGTCTTTTTGTCACATTTTTGTGGTGTGTTTCGTCTGTTTTTAGTTGTTTTATTACGTTTTTGTGGTGTTTTCATCTGTTTTTAGTCATTTCATCATGTTTTTTTCTGGAGTTTTGCGTCTGTTTTTAGTTGTTTTGTCATGTTCTTGTGGTGTTTTCGTCTGTTTTTAGTCTTTTTGTCACATTTTTGTGGTCTTTTCATCTGTTTTAATTCGGTTCATCACGTTTTTGTGGTGTTTTCGTCTGTTTTTAGTTATTTCATCACGTTTTTGTGGTGTTTTCATCTGTTTTTAGTCGTTTTTGTGGTGTCTTGCGTTTGTTTTTAGTCGTTTCATCACGTTTTTGTGGTGTGTTTCGTCTGTTTATAGTTGTTTTATCACGTTTTTGTGGTGTTTTCATCCGTTTTTAGTCGTTTTTGTCACGTTAATTGTGGTGTTTTCATCTGTTTTTAGTCGTTTCATCATGTTTTCTTGAGTTTTGCGTCTGTTTTTAGTTGTTTTGTCATGTTCTTGTGGTGTTTTGTCGGTTTTTAGTCGTTTTGTAACCTTTTTTGTGGTGTTTTGTCTGTTTTTAGTCGTTTTGTAACATTTTTGTGGTGTTTTCATCTGTTTTAAGTCGGTTCATCACGTTTTTGTGGTGTTTTTGTCTGTTTTTAGTCGTTTCATAATGTTTTTGTGGAGTTTTGCGTCTGTTTTTAGTCGTTTTGTCACGTTTTTGTTGAGCTTTCCGTCTGTTTTTAGTTGTTACATCACGTTTTTGTGGTGTTTTCATTTGTTTTAAGTCGGTTCATCACATTTTAGTAGTATTTTAATCAGTATTTAGTTGTTTTTGTGGTGTCTTGCGTCTGTTTTTAGTCGTTTCATCACGTTTTTGTGGTGTTTTCGTCTGTTTTTAGTTGTTTAATCATATTTTTGTGGTGTTTTGATCTTTTTTTTGTCGTTTTGTCATGTTTTTGTGGTGTTATCATCCGTTTTTAGTCGTTTTGTCACATTTTGGTGGTGTCTTGCGTCTGTTTTTGGTCATTTCATCATGTTTTTCTTGAGTTTTGCGTCTGTTTTTAGTTGTTTTGTCATGTTCTTGTGGTGTTTTCGTCTTTTTTAAGTCGGTTTAACACGTTTTTGTGGCGTTTTCGTCTGTTTTTAGTAATTTCATCACGTTTTTTTGGTGTTTTCATCTGCTTTTAGTCGTTTTTGTGGTGTCTTGCGTCTGTTTTTAGTCGTTTCATCATGTTTTTGTGGCGTGTTTCGTCTGTTTTTAGTTGTTTTATCATATTTTTGTGGTGTTTTCATCTGTTTTTAGTCGTTTTTTCACGTTTTTGTGGTGTATTCATCTGTTTTTAGTTGTTTTTGTCACCTTTTCGATTGTTTTCATCCGTTTTTAGTCGTTCCGTCACGTTTTTGTGGTGTTTTCGTCTGTTTTTAGTCATTTCATCACGTTTTTGTGGTGTTTTCATCTGTTTTAAGTCGTTTCATAATGTTTTTGTGGAGTCTTGCATCTGTTTTTAGTCGTTTTGTCATGTTTTTGTGGTGTTGTCTGTTTTTAATCATTTTGTCACGTTTTAGTGGTGTCTTGCACCATTTATAAGTCGTTTCATCACATATTTGTGGTGTATTCGTGTGTTTTTAGTCGTTTCATCACGTTTTTGTGGTGTTTTCGTCTGTTTTTAGTTGTTTTGTCATGTTTTTGTGGTGTTTTCATCTGTTTTTAGTCGTTTCATCACGTTTTTGCGCTGTTTTCATCTGTTTTTAGTCTTTTTGTCACATTTTTGTGGTGTCTTGCGTCTGTTTTTGGTCGTTTCATCACGTTTTTGTGTTGTGTTTCGTCAGTTTTTTTAGTTGTTTTATCACGTTTTTGTGGTGTTTTCATTTGTTTTAAGTCGTTTCATCACTTTTTTGTGGTGTTTTCATCTGTTTTAAGTCGTTTCATAATGTTTTTGTGGAGTTTTGCGTCTGTTTTTAGTCGTTTTGTCATATTTTTTTGGAGTCTTGGTCTGTTTTTAGTCGTTTTGTCAGGTTTTTTTGGTGTTTACATCTGATTTTAGTTGTTTCATCACGTTTTAGTGGTATTTTAATCAGTTTTTAGTTGTTTTTGTGGTGTCTTGCGTCTGTCTTTAGTTGTTTCATCACGTTTTTGTGGTGTTTTTGTCTGTTTTTAGTTGTTTTATCATATTTTTGTGATATTTTGATCTTTTTTTGGTCATTTCGTCATGTTTTTGTGGTGTTTTCATCCGTTTTTAGTCGTTCCATAATGTTTTTGTGGAGTTTTGCGTCTGTTTTTTGTCGTTTTGTCATGTTTTTTTGGTGTTGTCTGTTTTTAATCATTTTGTCAAGTTTTAGTGGTGTCTTGCGTCATTTCTTAAGTTGTTTCATTACATATTTGTGGTGTTTTCGTGTGTTTTTTGTCGTTTCATCACGTTTTTGTGGTGTTTTCGTCTGTTTTTAGTCGTTTTGTCATGTTTTTGTTGTGTTTTCATCTGTTGTTAGGCGTTTCATCACGTTTTTGCGCTGTTTGCATCTGTTTTTAGTCTTTTTGTCACATTTTTGTGGTGTGTTTCGTCTGTTTTTTGTTGTTTTATTACGTTTTTGTGGTGTTTTCATCTGTTTTTAGTCGTTTTGTCACATTTTTGTGGTCTTTTCATCTGTTTTAATTCGGTTCATCACGTTTTTGTGGTGTTTTCGTCTGTTTTTAGTAATTTCATCACGTTTTTGTGGTGTTTTCATCTGTTTTTAGTCGTTTTTGTGGTGTCTTGCGTTTGATTTTAGTCGTTTCATCACGTTTTTGTGGTGTGTTTCGTCTGTTTATAGTTGTTTTATCACGTTTTTGTGGTGTTTTCATCCGTTTTTAGTCGTTTTTGTCACGTTAATTGTGGTGTTTTCATCTGTTTTTAGTCGTTTCATCATGTTTTCTTGAGTTTTGCGTCTGTTTTTAGTTGTTTTGTCATGTTCTTGTGGTGTTTTGTCGGTTTTTAGTCGTTTTGTAACCTTTTTTGTGGTGTTTTGTCTGTTTTTAGTCGTTTTGTAACATTTTTGTGGTGTTTTCATCTGTTTTAAGTCGGTTCATCACGTTTTTGTGGTGTTTTTGTCTGTTTTTAGTCGTTTCATAATGTTTTTGTGGAGTTTTGCGTCTGTTTTTAGTCGTTTTGTCACGTTTTTGTTGAGCTTTCCGTCTGTTTTTAGTTGTTACATCACGTTTTTGTGGTGTTTTCATTTGTTTTAAGTCGGTTCATCACATTTTAGTAGTATTTTAATCAGTATTTAGTTGTTTTTGTGGTGTCTTGCGTGTGTTTTTAGTCGTTTCATCACGTTTTTGTGGTGTTTTCGTCTGTTTTTAGTTGTTTAATCATATTTTTGTGGTGTTTTGATCTTTTTTTTGTCGTTTTGTCATGTTTTTGTGGTGTTATCATCCGTTTTTAGTCGTTTTGTCACATTTTGGTGGTGTCTTGCGTCTGTTTTTGGTCATTTCATCATGTTTTTCTTGAGTTTTGCGTCTGTTTTTAGTTGTTTTGTCATGTTCTTGTGGTGTTTTCGTCTTTTTTAAGTCGGTTTAACACGTTTTTGTGGCGTTTTCGTCTGTTTTTAGTAATTTCATCACGTTTTTTTGGTGTTTTCATCTGCTTTTAGTCGTTTTTGTGGTGTTTTGCGTCTGTTTTTAGTCGTTTCATCATGTTTTTGTGGTGTGTTTCGTCTGTTTTTAGTTGTTTTATCATATTTTTGTGGTGTTTTCATCTGTTTTTAGTCGTTTTTTCACGTTTTTGTGGTGTATTCATCTGTTTTTAGTTGTTTTTGTCACCTTTTCGATTGTTTTCATCCGTTTTTAGTCGTTCCGTCACGTTTTTGTGGTGTTTTCGTCTGTTTTTAGTCATTTCATCACGTTTTTGTGGTGTTTTCATCTGTTTTAAGTCGTTTCATAATGTTTTTGTGGAGTCTTGCATCTGTTTTTAGTCGTTTTGTCATGTTTTTGTGGTGTTTTCATCTGTTTTTAATCATTTTGTCACGTTTTAGTGGTGTCTTGCACCATTTATAAGTCGTTTCATCACATATTTGTGGTGTATTCGTGTGTTTTTAGTCGTTTCATCACGTTTTTGTGGTGTTTTCGTCTGTTTTTAGTTGTTTTGTCATGTTTTTGTGGTGTTTTCATCTGTTTTTAGTCGTTTCATCACGTTTTTGCGCTGTTTTCATCTGTTTTTAGTCTTTTTGTCACATTTTTGTGGTGTCTTGCGTCTGTTTTTGGTCGTTTCATCACGTTTTTGTGTTGTGTTTCGTCAGTTTTTTTAGTTGTTTTATCACGTTTTTGTGGTGTTTTCATTTGTTTTAAGTCGTTTCATCACTTTTTTGTGGTGTTTTCATCTGTTTTAAGTCGTTTCATAATGTTTTTGTGGAGTTTTGCGTCTGTTTTTAGTCGTTTTGTCATATTTTTTTGGAGTCTTGGTCTGTTTTTAGTCGTTTTGTCAGGTTTTTTTGGTGTTTACATCTGATTTTAGTTGTTTCATCACGTTTTAGTGGTATTTTAATCAGTTTTTAGTTGTTTTTGTGGTGTCTTGCGTCTGTCTTTAGTTGTTTCATCACGTTTTTGTGGTGTTTTTGTCTGTTTTTAGTTGTTTTATCATATTTTTGTGATATTTTGATCTTTTTTTGGTCATTTCGTCATGTTTTTGTGGTGTTGTCTGTTTTTAATCATTTTGTCACGTTTTAGTGGTGTCTTGCGTAATTTATAAGTCGTTTCATCACATATTTGTGGTGTTTTCATGTGTTTTTTGTCGTTTCATCACGTTTTTGTGGTGTTTTCGTCTGTTTTTAGTTGTTTTGCCATGTTTTTGTTGTGTTTTCATCTATTGTTAGGCGTTTCATCACGTTTTTGCGCTGTTTGCATCTGTTCTTAGTCTTTTTGTCACATTTTTGTGGTCTTGTGCGTCCGTTTTTGGTAGTTTCATCTAGTTTTTGTGGTGTCTTGCGTCTGTTTTTAGTCGTTTTATCACGTTTTTGTGGTGTTTTCATCTGTTTTTAGTCGTTTCATCACGTTTTTGTGGTGTTTTCGTCTTTTTTTAGTTGTTTTATCATGTTTTTGTGGCGTTTTAATCTGTTTATAGACGTTTCATCACGTTTTTGCGCAGTTTTCATCTGTCTTTAGTCTTTTTGTCACATTTTTGTGGTGTCTTGCGTCTGTTTTTAGTCGTTTCATCACGTTTTGGTGGTGTTTTTCGTCTGTTTTTAGTTGTTTTATCACGTTTTTGTGGTGTTTTCATCTGTTTTTAGTCGTTTCATCACGTTTTTGTTGTGTTTTCATCTGTTTTTAGTTTTTTTTGCGGTGTCTTGCGTGTGTTTTTAGTCGTTTTGTCATGTTTTTGTGGAGTTTTGCGTGTGTTTTCAGTCGTTGCATCATGTTTTGTGGAGTTTTGCGTCTGTTTTTAGTCGTTTCATTACGTTTTGTGGTGTTTTCGTCTGTTTTTAGTTGTTTTATCATATTTTTGTGGTGTTTTGATCTTTTTTTGGTCGTTTTGTCACGTTTTTGTGGTGTTTTCATCTGTTTTTAGTCGTTTTTGTCACCTTTTTGTGGTGTTTTCATCTACTTTTAGTCATTTTTTTCACGTTTTTTTGTGGTGTTTTCATCAGTTTTTAGTCATTTTTCATGTTTTTTGGGGGTTTTTTCGTCTGTTTTTAGTCGTTTCATCACGTATTTGTGGTGTTTTCATCTGTTTTCAGTCGTTTTGTCATGTTTTTGTGGTGTTGTCTGTTTTTAATCATTTTGTCACGTTTTAGTGTTGTCTTGCGTCATTTTCAAGTCGTTTCATCACATATTTGTGGTGTTTTCTTGTGTTTTTAGTTGTTTTGTCATGTTTTTGTGGTGTTTTCATCTGTTTATAGTTGTTTTGTCATGTTTTTGTGGTGTTTTCATCCGTTTTTAGTCGTTTTGTCATGTTTTTGTGGTGTTTGTCTGTTTTTAGTCGTTTTTGTCTACTTTTCGAGTGTTTTCATCCGTTTTTAGTCGTTTTGTCATGTTTTTGTGGTGTTTTGCGTCTGTTTTTAGTCGTTTTGTCATGTTTTTGTGGTGTCTGTTTTTAATCATTTTGTCACGTTTTAGTGGTGTCTTGCGTCATTTTCAAGGCGTTTCATCACATATTTGTGGTGTTTTCGTGTGTTTTTAGTTGTTTTGTCATGTTTTTGTGGTGTTTTCATCTGTTTTTAGTTGTTTTGTCATGTTTTTGTGGTGTTTTCATTCGTTTTTAGTCGTTTTGTCATGTTTTTATGGTGTTTTCATCTGTTTTAAGTCGTTTCATAATGTTTTTGTGGAGTTTTGCGTCTGTTTTTAGTCGTTTTGTCATGTTTTTTTGGTGTTGTCTGTTTTTAATCATTTTGTCACATTTTAGTGGTGTCTTGCGTCATTTTTAAGTCGTTTCATCACATATTTGTGGTGTTTTCGTGTGTTTTTTGTCGTTTCATCACGTTTTTGTGGTGTTTTCGTCTGTTTTTAGTTGTTTTGTCATGTTTTTGTGGTGTTTTCCTCTGTTTTTAGTCATTTCGTCACGTTTTTGTGATGTTTTCTTCTGTTTTTAGTTGTTTTTTTTGTCATGTTTTTTAGTGTTTTCATCTGTTTTAAGTCGTTTCATCACGTTATTGTGGTGTTTTCATCTGTTTTTAGTCGTTTTTTCACGTTTTTGTGGTGTGTTTCGTCTGTTTATAGTTGTTTTATCACGTTTTTGTGGTATTTTCATCCGTTTTTAGTCTTTTTTGTCACGTTTTGGTGGTGTTTTCATCTGTTTTTAGTCGTTTCATCACGTTTTTGTTGTGTTTTCATCTGTTTTTAGTTTTTTTTGCGGTGTCTTGCGTGTGTTTTTAGTCGTTTTGTCATGTTTTTGTGGAGTTTTGCGTGTGTTTTCAGTCGTTTCATCATGTTTTGTGGAGTTTTGCGTCTGTTTTTAGTCGTTTCATTACGTTTTGTGGTGTTTTCGTCTGTTTTTAGTTGTTTTATCATATTTTTGTGGTGTTTTGATCTTTTTTTGGTCGTTTTGTCACGTTTTTGTGGTGTTTTCATCTGTTTTTAGTCGTTTTGTCATGTTTTTGTGGTGTTTGTCTGTTTTTAGTCGTTTTTGTCTCCTTTTCGAGTGTTTTCATCCGTTTTTAGTCGTTTTGTCATGTTTTTGTGGTGTTTGTCTGTTTTTAGTCGTTTTTGTCTCCTTTTCGAGTGTTTTCATCCGTTTTTAGTCGTTTTGTCATGTTTTTGTGGTGTTTTGCGTCTGTTTTTAGTCGTTTTGTCATGTTTTTGTGGTGTCTGTTTTTAATCATTTTGTCACGTTTTAGTGGTGTCTTGCGTCATTTTCAAGGCGTTTCATCACATATTTGTGGTGTTTTCGTGTGTTTTTAGTTGTTTTGTCATGTTTTTGTGGTGTTTTCATCTGTTTTTAGTTGTTTTGTCATGTTTTTGTGGTGTTTTCATTCGTTTTTAGTCGTTTTGTCATGTTTTTATGGTGTTTTCATCTGTTTTAAGTCGTTTCATAATGTTTTTGTGGAGTTTTGCGTCTGTTTTTAGTCGTTTTGTCATGTTTTTTTGGTGTTGTCTGTTTTTAATCATTTTGTCACATTTTAGTGGTGTCTTGCGTCATTTTTAAGTCGTTTCATCACATATTTGTGGTGTTTTCGTGTGTTTTTTGTCGTTTCATCACGTTTTTGTGGTGTTTTCGTCTGTTTTTAGTTGTTTTGTCATGTTTTTGTGGTGTTTTCCTCTGTTTTTAGTCATTTCGTCACGTTTTTGTGATGTTTTCTTCTGTTTTTAGTTGTTTTTTTTGTCATGTTTTTTAGTGTTTTCATCTGTTTTAAGTCGTTTCATCACGTTATTGTGGTGTTTTCATCTGTTTTTAGTCGTTTTTTCACGTTTTTGTGGTGTGTTTCGTCTGTTTATAGTTGTTTTATCACGTTTTTGTGGTATTTTCATCCGTTTTTAGTCTTTTTTGTCACGTTTTGGTGGTGTTTTCATCTGTTTTTAGTCGTTTCATCACGTTTTTATTGTGTTTTCATCTGTTTTTAGTTTTTTTTGCGGTGTCTTGCGTGTGTTTTTAGTCGTTTTGTCATGTTTTTGTGGAGTTTTGCGTGTGTTTTCAGTCGTTTCATCATGTTTTGTGGAGTTTTGCGTCTGTTTTTAGTCGTTTCATTACGTTTTGTGGTGTTTTCGTCTGTTTTTAGTTGTTTTATCATATTTTTGTGGTGTTTTGATCTTTTTTTGGTCGTTTTGTCACGTTTTTGTGGTGTTTTCATCTGTTTTTAGTCGTTTTTGTCACCTTTTTGTGGTGTTTTCATCTACTTTTAGTCATTTTTGTCACGTTTTTTTGTGGTGTTTTCATCAGTTTTTAGTCATTTTTCATGTTTTTGTGGGGTTTTTTCGTCTGTTTTTAGTCGTTTCATCACGTTTTTGTGGTGTTTCGTCTGTTTTTAGTTGTCTTATCACGTTTTGTGGTGTTTTCATCTGATTTCAGTCGTTTCATCACGTTTTTGTGGTGTTTTCATCTGTTTTTAGTCATTTTTGTCATGTATTTGTGGTGTTTTCATCTGTTTTAAGTCGTTTCATAACTTTTTTGTCACGTTTTAGTGGTATTTTAAACAGTTTTTAGTCGTTTTGTCATGTTTCTGTGGAATTTTTAGTCTGTTTTTAGTCGTTTCATCACGTTTTTGTGGTGTTTTCGTCTGTTTTTAGTCGTTTTGCCATGTTTTTGTGGTGTCTTGTGTTTGTTTTTGGTCGTTTCATCACGTTTTTGTGGTGTGTTTCGTCTGTTTATAGTTGTTTTATCACGTTTTTGTGGTATTTTCATCCGTTTTTAGTCTTTTTTGTCACGTTTTTGTGGTGTTTTCATCTGTTTTTAGTCGTTTCATCACGTTTTTCTGGAGTTTTGCGTCTGTCTTTAGTTGTTTTGTCATGTTCTTGTGGTGTTTTCGTCTGTTTTTAGTCGTTTTGTCACATTTTTGTGGTGTTTTCATCCGTTTTAAGTCGGTTCATAACGTTTTTGTGGTGTTTTCGTCTGTTTTTAGTAATTCCATCACGATTTTGTGGTGTTTTCGTCTTTTTTTAGTTGTTTTATCATATTTTTGTGGTGTTTTCATCTGTTTTAAGTGGTTTCATCACGTTTTTGTGGTGTTTTCATCTGTTTTTAGTCTTTTTTGCGGTGTCTTGCGTCTGTTTTTAGTCGTTTCATCACGTTTTTGTGGTGTGTTTCGTCTGTTTATAGTTGTTTTATCACGTTTTTGTGGTGTTTTCATCCGTCTTTAGTCATTTTTATCACGTTTTTGTGGTGTTTTCATCTGTTTTTAGTCGTTTCATCACGTTTTTGTGGTGTTTTCATCTGTTTTTAGTTGTTTCATCATATTTTTGTGGTGTTTTCATCTGTTTTTAGTCGTTTCATCACGTTTTTGTTGAGTTTTGCATATGTTTTAAGTTGTTTCATCACGGTTTTGTGGTGTTTTCATCTGTTTTAGGTGGTTTCATGACGTTTTTGTGTTTTTTTCATCCGTGTTTAGTCGTTTTTATAACGTTTTTGTGGAGTTTTGCGTCTGTTTTTAGACGTTTTGTCATGTTTTTGTGGTGTCTTCATCCGTTTTTAGTCGTTTTGTCATGTTCCTTTGGAGTTTTGCGTCTGTTTTTAGTCTATTCATCATGTTTTTGTGGAGTTTTGCGTCTGTTTTTAGTCGTTTCATCACGTTTTTGTGGTGTTTTCGTCTGTTTTTAATCGTTTTGTCACGTTTTAGTGGTGTCTTCATCTGTTTTTAGTCGTTTTGTCATGTTCCTTTGGATTTTTGCGTCTGTTTTTAGTCTATTCATCATGTTTTTGTGGAGTTTTGCGTCTGTTTTTAGTCGTTTCATCACGTTTTTGTGGTGTTTTCGTCTTTTTTTAGTTGTTTTATCATGTTTTTGTGGCGTTTTAATCTGTTTTTAGACGTTTCATCACGTTTTTGCGCAGTTTTCATCTGTTTTTAGTCTTTTTGTCACATTTTTGTGGTGTCTTGCGTCTGTTTTTAGTCGTTTCATCACGTTTTGGTGGTGTTTTTCGTCTGTTTTTAGTTGTTTTATCACGTTTTTGTGGTGTTTTCATCTGTTTTTAGTCGTTTCATCACGTTTTTGTTGTGTTTTCATCTGTTTTTAGTTTTTTTTGCGGTGTCTTGCGTGTGTTTTTAGTCGTTTTGTCATGTTTTTGTGGATTTTTGCGTGTGTTTTCAGTCGTTGCATCATGTTATGTGGAGTTTTGCGTCTGTTTTTAGTCGTTTCATTACGTTTTGTGGTGTTTTCGTCTGTTTTTAGTTGTTTTATCATATTTTTGTGGTGTTTTGATCTTTTTTTGGTCGTTTTGTCACGTTTTTGTGGTGTTTTCATCTGTTTTTAGTCGTTTTTGTCACCTTTTTGTGGTGTTTTCATCTACTTTTAGTCATTTTTTTCACGTTTTTTTGTGGTGTTTTCATCAGTTTTTAGTCATTTTTCATGTTTTTTTGGGGTTTTTTCGTCTGTTTTTAGTCGTTTCATCACGTATTTGTGGTGTTTTCATCTGTTTTTAGTCGTTTCATAATGTTTTTGTGGAGTTTTGCGTCTGTTTTTAGTCGTTTTGTCATGTTTTTGTGGAGTCTTGGTCTGTTTGTAGTCGTTTTGTCAGGTTTTTTTGGTGTTTTCATCTGTTTTTAGTTGTTTCATCACATTTTTGTTGAGTTTTTCCTCTTTTTTTAGTTGTTTCATCACGGTTTAGTGGTGTTTTTGTCTGTTTTTAGTTGTTTCATCACGTTTTTGTGGTGTTTTCATCTGTTTTTAGTCATTTTTGTCATGTATTTGTGGTGTTTTCATCTGTTTTAAGTCGTTTCATAAAGTATTTGTGGTGTTTTCGTCTGATTTTAGTCGTTTCATCACGTTTTTGTTGGTGTTTTCGTCTGTTTTTAGTCGTTTTGTCACGTTTTAGTGGTATTTTAAACCGTTTTTAGTCGTTTTGTCATGTTTTTGTGAAAAAAAATTTCTGTTATTAGTCGTTTTGCCATGTTTTTGTGGTGTTTTGCGTCTATTTTTAGTCGTTTCATCACGTTTTTGTGGTGTTTCGTCTGTTTTTAGTTGTCTTATCACGTTTTGTGGTGTTTTCATCTGTTTTTAGTCATTTTTGTCATGTATTTGTGGTGTTTTCATCTGTTTTAAGTCGTTTCATAACTTTTTTGTCACGTTTTAGTGGTATTTTAAACAGTTTTTAGTCGTTTTGTCATATTTCTGTGGAATTTTGCGTCTGTTTTTAGTCGTTTCATCACGTTTTTGTGGTGTTTTCGTCTAATTTTAGTCGTTTTGTCATGTTTTTGTGGTGTTTTGCGTCTGTTTTAAGTCGTTTCATCACATATTTGTGGTGTTTTCATCTGTTTTAAGTGGTTTCATCACGTTTTTCTGGAGTTTTGCGTCTGTCTTTAGTGGTCTTATCACGTTTTGTGGTGTTTTCATCTGTTTTCAGTCGTTTCATCACGTTTTTGTGGTGTTTTCATCTGCTTTTAGTAATTTTTGTCATGTTTTTGTGGTGTTTTTATCTGTTTTTAGTCGTTTCATCACGTTTTTGTTGCGTTTTCATCTGTTTTTAGTTTTTTTTGCGGTGTCTTGCGTGTGTTTTTAGTCGTTTTGTCATGTTTTTGTGGAGTTTTGCGTGTGTTTTCAGTCGTTTCATCATGTTTTGTGGAGTTTTGCGTCTGTTTTTAGTTGTTTTATCATATTTTTGTGGTGTTTTGATCTTTTTTTGGTCGTTTTGTCACTTTTTTGTGGTGTTTTCATCTGTTTTTAGTCGTTTTTGTCACCTTTTTGTGGTGTTTTCATCTACTTTTAGTCATTTTTGTCACGTTTTTTTGTGGTGTTTTCATCAGTTTTTAGTCATTTTTCATGTTTTTGTGGGGTTTTTTCGTTTGTTTTTAGTCGTTTCATCACGTATTTGTGGTGTTTTCATCTGTTTTTAGTCGTTTCATAATGTTTTTGTGGAGTTTTCATCTGTTTTTAGTCATTTTTGTCATGTATTTGTGGTGTTTTCATCTGTTTTAAGTCGTTTCATAACTTTTTTGTCACGTTTTAGTGGTATTTTAAACAGTTTTTAGTCGTTTTGTCATGTTTCTGTGGAATTTTTCGTCTGTTTTTAGTCGTTTCATCACGTTTTTGTGGTGTTTTCGTCTGTTTTTAGTTGTTTTGCCATGTTTTTGTGGTGTCTTGTGTTTGTTTTTAGTCGTTTCATCACGTTTTTGTGGTGTGTTTCGTCTGGTTATAGTTGTTTTATCACGTTTTTGTGGTATTTTCATCCGTTTTTAGTCTTTTTTGTCACGTTTTTGTGGTGTTTTCATCTGTTTTTAGTCGTTTCATCACGTTTTTCTGGAGTTTTGCGTCTGTCTTTAGTTGTTTTGTCATGTTCTTGTGGTGTTTTCGTCTGTTTTTAGTCGTTTTGTCACATTTTTGTGGTGTTTTCATTTGTTTTAAGTCGGTTCATCACGTTTTTGTTGAGTTTTGCATATGTTTTAAGTTGTTTCATCACGGTTTTGTGGTGTTTTCATCTGTTTTAGGTGGTTTCATCACGTTTTTGTGGTTTTTTCATCCGTGTTTAGTCGTTTTTATAACGTTTTTGTGGAGTTTTGCGTCTGTTTTTAGACGTTTTGTCATGTTTTTGTGGTGTTTTGCGTCTATTTTTAGTCGTTTCATCACGTTTTTGTGGTGTTTCGTCTGTTTTTAGTTGTCTTATCACGTTTTGTGGTGTTTTCATCTGTATTTAGTCATTTTTGTCATGTATTTGTGGTGTTTTCATCTGTTTTAAGTCGTTTCATAACTTTTTTGTCACGTTTTAGTGGTATTTTAAACAGTTTTTAGTCGTTTTGTCATATTTCTGTGGAATTTTGCGTCTGTTTTTAGTCGTTTCATCACGTTTTTGTGGTGTTTTCGTCTAATTTTAGTCGTTTTGTCATGTTTTTGTGGTGTTTTGCGTCTGTTTTAAGTCGTTTCATCACATATTTGTGGTGTTTTCATCTGTTTTAAGTGGTTTCATCACGTTTTTCTGGAGTTTTGCGTCTGTCTTTAGTGGTCTTATCACGTTTTGTGGTGTTTTCATCTGTTTTCAGTCGTTTCATCACGTTTTTGTGGTGTTTTCATCTGCTTTTAGTAATTTTTGTCATGTTTTTGTGGTGTTTTTATCTGTTTTTAGTCGTTTCATCACGTTTTTGTTGCGTTTTCATCTGTTTTTAGTTTTTTTTGCGGTGTCTTGCGTGTGTTTTTAGTCGTTTTGTCATGTTTTTGTGGAGTTTTGCGTGTGTTTTCAGTCGTTTCATCATGTTTTGTGGAGTTTTGCGTCTGTTTTTAGTTGTTTTATCATATTTTTGTGGTGTTTTGATCTTTTTTTGGTCGTTTTGTCACTTTTTTGTGGTGTTTTCATCTGTTTTTAGTCGTTTTTGTCACCTTTTTGTGGTGTTTTCATCTACTTTTAGTCATTTTTGTCACGTTTTTTTGTGGTGTTTTCATCAGTTTTTAGTCATTTTTCATGTTTTTGTGGGGTTTTTTCGTCTGTTTTTAGTCGTTTCATCACGTATTTGTGGTGTTTTCATCTGTTTTTAGTCGTTTCATAATGTTTTTGTGGAGTTTTCATCTGTTTTTAGTCATTTTTGTCATGTATTTGTGGTGTTTTCATCTGTTTTAAGTCGTTTCATAACTTTTTTGTCACGTTTTAGTGGTATTTTAAACAGTTTTTAGTCGTTTTGTCATGTTTCTGTGGAATTTTTCGTCTGTTTTTAGTCGTTTCATCACGTTTTTGTGGTGTTTTCGTCTGTTTTTAGTCGTTTTGCCATGTTTTTGTGGTGTCTTGTGTTTGTTTTTAGTCGTTTCATCACGTTTTTGTGGTGTGTTTCGTCTGGTTATAGTTGTTTTATCACGTTTTTGTGGTATTTTCATCCGTTTTTAGTCTTTTTTGTCACGTTTTTGTGGTGTTTCCATCTGTTTTTAGTCGTTTCATCACGTTTTTCTGGAGTTTTGCGTCTGTCTTTAGTTGTTTTGTCATGTTCTTGTGGTGTTTTCGTCTGTTTTTAGTCGTTTTGTCACATTTTTGTGGTGTTTTCATTTGTTTTAAGTCGGTTCATCACGTTTTTGTTGAGTTTTGCATATGTTTTAAGTTGTTTCATCACGGTTTTGTGGTGTTTTCATCTGTTTTAGGTGGTTTCATCACGTTTTTGTGGTTTTTTCATCCGTGTTTAGTCGTTTTTATAACGTTTTTGTGGAGTTTTGCGTCTGTTTTTAGACGTTTTGTCATGTTTTTGTGGTGTTTTCATCCGTTTTTAGTCGTTTTGTCATGTTCCTTTGGAGTTTTGCGTCTGTTTTTAGTCTATTCATCATGTTTTTGTGGAGTTTTGCGTCTGTTTTTAGTCGTTTCATCACGTTTTTGTGGTGTTTTCGTCTGTTTTTAATCGTTTTGTCACGTTTTAGTGGTGTCTTCATCTGTTTTTAGTCGTTTTGTCATGTTCCTTTGGAGTTTTGCGTCTGTTTTTAGTCTATTCATCATGTTTTTGTGGAGTTTTGCGTCTGTTTTGGTCGTTTCATCACGTTTTTGTGGTGTTTTCGTCTTTTTTTAGTTGTTTTATCATGTTTTTGTGGCGTTTTAATCTGTTTTTAGACGTTTCATCACGTTTTTGCGCAGTTTTCATCTGTTTTTAGTCTTTTTGTCACATTTTTGTGGTGTCTTGCGTCTGTTTTTAGTCGTTTCATCACGTTTTGGTGGTGTTTTTCGTCTGTTTTTAGTTGTTTTATCACGTTTTTGTGGTGTTTTCATCTGTTTTTAGTTGTTTCATCACGTTTTTGTTGTGTTTTCATCTGTTTTTAGTTTTTTTTGCGGTGTCTTGCGTGTGTTTTTAGTCGTTTCATCATGTTTTTTGGAGTTTTGCGTCTGTTTTTAGTCGTTTCATTACGTTTTGTGGTGTTTTCGTCTGTTTTTAGTTGTTTTATCATATTTTTGTGGTGTTTTCATCTGTTTTTAGTCGTTTCATCATGTTTTTGTGGAGTTTTGCGTCTGTTTTTAGTCGTTTCATCACGTTTTTGTGGTGTTGTCGTCTGTTTTTAATTTTTTTGTCACTTTTTTGTGGTGTTTTCATCTGTTTTTAATCGTTTGGTCACGTTTTAGTGGTGTTTTCATCTGTTTTTAGTCATTTTGTCACGTTTTTGTGGTGTTTTCATCTATTTTAAGTCGGTTATGTTTTTTGTGGTGTTTTTGTATGTTTTTAGTCATTTCATCAAGTTTCTGTCGTGTTTTTCTCTTTTTTTAGTTGTTTTGTCATGTTTTTGTTTTTTTTAATCTGTTTTTAGGAGTTTCATCACCTTTTTTAAGGTGTTTTCATCTGTTTTTAGTCGTTTTGTCATGTTTTTGTGGAGCTTTGCGTCTGTTTTCAGTCGTTTCATCACGTTTTTGTGGTGTTTTCATCTGTTTTTAGTCGTTTTTGTCATGTTATTGTGGTGTTTTCATCCGTTTTTTAGTCGTTTTTTCGTATTCTTGTGGTGTTTTTGTCTGTCTTTAGTCGTTTCATCACATTTTTGTGGTGTTTAGTCTGTTTTTAATCGTTTTGACACGTTTTTGTGGTGTTTTCATCTGTTTTTAGTCGTTTTGTCATGATTTTGTGGAGCTTTGCGTCTGTTTTCAGTCGTTTCATCACATTTTTGTAGTGTTTTCATCTGTTTTTAGTCGTTTCATCATGTTTTTGTGGAGTTTTGCGTCTGTTTTTAGTTGTTTTGTCATGTTCTTGTGGTGTTTTCGTCTGTTTTTGGTCGTTTTGTAACCTTTTTGTGGTGCTTTAACCCGTTTTTAGTTGTTTTATCATGTTTTTGTGGTGTTTTCATCTGTTATTAGTCGTTTCATCATGTTTTTGTGGTGTTTTTGTCTGTTTTTAGTCATTTCATCACGTTTTTGTGGTGTTTTCATCTGTTTTTAGTCGTTTCATCATGTTTTTGTGGAGTTTTGCGTCTGTTTTTAGTCGTTTCATCACGTTTTTGTGGTGTTTTCGTCTGCTTTTAATCGTTTTGTCACGTTTTTGTGGTGTTTTCATCTGTTTTTAGTCGTTTCGCCATGTTTCTGTGGAGTTTTGCGTCTGTTTTTAGTCGTTTCATCACGTTTTTGTGGTGTTTTCATCTGTTTTTAGTCATTTCATCACGTTTTTGTTGAGTTTTGCATCTGTTTTTAGTTGTTTCATCACGGTTTTGTGGTGTTTTCATCTGTTTTAAGTGGTTTCATCACGTTTTTGTGGTGTTTTCATCTGTTTTTAGTTTTTTTTGCGGTGTCTTGCGTCTGTTTATAGTCGTTTTTTGTCATGTTTTTGTGGAGTTTTTCGTGTATTTTCAGTCGTTTCATCATGTTTTTGTGGTGTTTTCATCTGTTTTTAGTCGTTTCATCATGTTTTTGTGGAGTTTTCATCTGTTTTTAGTCGTTTCATCATGTTTTTGTGGAGTTTTGCGTCTGTTTTTAGTCGTTTCATCACGTTTTTGTGGTGTTTTCGTCTGTTTTTAATCGTTTTGTCACGTTTTTGTGGTGTTTTCATCTATTTTTAGTCGTTTTGTCATGTTTTGGTGGAGCTTTGCGTATGTTTTCAGTCGTTTCATCAAGTTTTTGTGGTGTTTTCATCTGATTTTAATCGTTTCATAATTTTTTTGTGGAGTTTTGCATCTTTTTTTTTGTCGTTTTCTCATGTTTTTGTGGTGTTGACTGTTTTTAATCGTTATGTCACGTTTTAGTGGTGTTTTCATCTGTTTTTAGTCGTTTTGTAATGTTTCTGTGGAGTTTTGCGTCTGTTTTTAGTCGTTTCATCATGTTTTTGTGGTGTTTTTGTCTGTTTTTAGTCGTTTCATCACGTTTTGTGGTGTTTTCATCTGTTTTTAGTCGTTTTTGTCATGTTATTTTGGTGTTTTCATCCGTTTTTTAGTCGTTTTTTCGTATTCTTGTGGTGTTTTTGTCTGTTTTTAGTCGTTTCATCACGTTTTTGTGGTGTTGTCGTCTGTTTTTAATTTTTTTATCACTTTTTTGTGGTGTTTTCATCTGTTTTTAATCGTTTTGTCACGTTTTAGTGGTGTTTTCATCTGTTTTTAGTCATTTTGTCACGTTTTTGTGGTGTTTTCATCTATTTTAAGTCGGTTCATTACGTTTTTGTGGTGTTTTTGTATGTTTTTAGTCGTTTCATCACGTTTTTCTGGAGTTTTGCGTCTGTCTTTAGTTGTTTTGTCATGTTCTTGTGGTGTTTTCGTCTGTTTTTAGTCGTTTTGTCACATTTTTGTGGTGTTTTCATTTGTTTTAAGTCGGTTCATCACGTTTTTGTTGAGTTTTGCATATGTTTTAAGTTGTTTCATCACGGTTTTGTGGTGTTTTCATCTGTTTTAGGTGGTTTCATCACGTTTTTGTGGTTTTTTCATCCGTGTTTAGTCGTTTTTATAACGTTTTTGTGGAGTTTTGCGTCTGTTTTTAGACGTTTTGTCATGTTTTTGTGGTGTTTTGCGTCTATTTTTAGTCGTTTCATCACGTTTTTGTGGTGTTTCGTCTGTTTTTAGTTGTCTTATCACGTTTTGTGGTGTTTTCATCTGTATTTAGTCATTTTTGTCATGTATTTGTGGTGTTTTCATCTGTTTTAAGTCGTTTCATAACTTTTTTGTCACGTTTTAGTGGTATTTTAAACAGTTTTTAGTCGTTTTGTCATATTTCTGTGGAATTTTGCGTCTGTTTTTAGTCGTTTCATCACGTTTTTGTGGTGTTTTCGTCTAATTTTAGTCGTTTTGTCATGTTTTTGTGGTGTTTTGCGTCTGTTTTAAGTCGTTTCATCACATATTTGTGGTGTTTTCATCTGTTTTAAGTGGTTTCATCACGTTTTTCTGGAGTTTTGCGTCTGTCTTTAGTGGTCTTATCACGTTTTGTGGTGTTTTCATCTGTTTTCAGTCGTTTCATCACGTTTTTGTGGTGTTTTCATCTGCTTTTAGTAATTTTTGTCATGTTTTTGTGGTGTTTTTATCTGTTTTTAGTCGTTTCATCACGTTTTTGTTGCGTTTTCATCTGTTTTTAGTTTTTTTTGCGGTGTCTTGCGTGTGTTTTTAGTCGTTTTGTCATGTTTTTGTGGAGTTTTGCGTGTGTTTTCAGTCGTTTCATCATGTTTTGTGGAGTTTTGCGTCTGTTTTTAGTTGTTTTATCATATTTTTGTGGTGTTTTGATCTTTTTTTGGTCGTTTTGTCACTTTTTTGTGGTGTTTTCATCTGTTTTTAGTCGTTTTTGTCACCTTTTTGTGGTGTTTTCATCTACTTTTAGTCATTTTTGTCACGTTTTTTTGTGGTGTTTTCATCAGTTTTTAGTCATTTTTCATGTTTTTGTGGGGTTTTTTCGTCTGTTTTTAGTCGTTTCATCACGTATTTGTGGTGTTTTCATCTGTTTTTAGTCGTTTCATAATGTTTTTGTGGAGTTTTCATCTGTTTTTAGTCATTTTTGTCATGTATTTGTGGTGTTTTCATCTGTTTTAAGTCGTTTCATAACTTTTTTGTCACGTTTTAGTGGTATTTTAAACAGTTTTTAGTCGTTTTGTCATGTTTCTGTGGAATTTTTCGTCTGTTTTTAGTCGTTTCATCACGTTTTTGTGGTGTTTTCGTCTGTTTTTAGTCGTTTTGCCATGTTTTTGTGGTGTCTTGTGTTTGTTTTTAGTCGTTTCATCACGTTTTTGTGGTGTGTTTCGTCTGGTTATAGTTGTTTTATCACGTTTTTGTGGTATTTTCATCCGTTTTTAGTCTTTTTTGTCACGTTTTTGTGGTGTTTTCATCTGTTTTTAGTCGTTTCATCACGTTTTTCTGGAGTTTTGCGTCTGTCTTTAGTTGTTTTGTCATGTTCTTGTGGTGTTTTCGTCTGTTTTTAGTCGTTTTGTCACATTTTTGTGGTGTTTTCATTTGTTTTAAGTCGGTTCATCACGTTTTTGTTGAGTTTTGCATATGTTTTAAGTTGTTTCATCACGGTTTTGTGGTGTTTTCATCTGTTTTAGGTGGTTTCATCACGTTTTTGTGGTTTTTTCATCCGTGTTTAGTCGTTTTTATAACGTTTTTGTGGAGTTTTGCGTCTGTTTTTAGACGTTTTGTCATGTTTTTGTGGTGTTTTCATCCGTTTTTAGTCGTTTTGTCATGTTCCTTTGGAGTTTTGCGTCTGTTTTTAGTCTATTCATCATGTTTTTGTGGAGTTTTGCGTCTGTTTTTAGTCGTTTCATCACGTTTTTGTGGTGTTTTCGTCTGTTTTTAATCGTTTTGTCACGTTTTAGTGGTGTCTTCATCTGTTTTTAGTCGTTTTGTCATGTTCCTTTGGAGTTTTGCGTCTGTTTTTAGTCTATTCATCATGTTTTTGTGGAGTTTTGCGTCTGTTTTGGTCGTTTCATCACGTTTTTGTGGTGTTTTCGTCTTTTTTTAGTTGTTTTATCATGTTTTTGTGGCGTTTTAATCTGTTTTTAGACGTTTCATCACGTTTTTGCGCAGTTTTCATCTGTTTTTAGTCTTTTTGTCACATTTTTGTGGTGTCTTGCGTCTGTTTTTAGTCGTTTCATCACGTTTTGGTGGTGTTTTTCGTCTGTTTTTAGTTGTTTTATCACGTTTTTGTGGTGTTTTCATCTGTTTTTAGTTGTTTCATCACGTTTTTGTTGTGTTTTCATCTGTTTTTAGTTTTTTTTGCGGTGTCTTGCGTGTGTTTTTAGTCGTTTCATCATGTTTTTTGGAGTTTTGCGTCTGTTTTTAGTCGTTTCATTACGTTTTGTGGTGTTTTCGTCTGTTTTTAGTTGTTTTATCATATTTTTGTGGTGTTTTCATCTGTTTTTAGTCGTTTCATCATGTTTTTGTGGAGTTTTGCGTCTGTTTTTAGTCGTTTCATCACGTTTTTGTGGTGTTGTCGTCTGTTTTTAATTTTTTTGTCACTTTTTTGTGGTGTTTTCATCTGTTTTTAATCGTTTGGTCACGTTTTAGTGGTGTTTTCATCTGTTTTTAGTCATTTTGTCACGTTTTTGTGGTGTTTTCATCTATTTTAAGTCGGTTATGTTTTTTGTGGTGTTTTTGTATGTTTTTAGTCATTTCATCAAGTTTCTGTCGTGTTTTTCTCTTTTTTTAGTTGTTTTGTCATGTTTTTGTTTTTTTTAATCTGTTTTTAGGAGTTTCATCACCTTTTTTAAGGTGTTTTCATCTGTTTTTAGTCGTTTTGTCATGTTTTTGTGGAGCTTTGCGTCTGTTTTCAGTCGTTTCATCACGTTTTTGTGGTGTTTTCATCTGTTTTTAGTCGTTTTTGTCATGTTATTGTGGTGTTTTCATCCGTTTTTTAGTCGTTTTTTCGTATTCTTGTGGTGTTTTTGTCTGTCTTTAGTCGTTTCATCACATTTTTGTGGTGTTTAGTCTGTTTTTAATCGTTTTGACACGTTTTTGTGGTGTTTTCATCTGTTTTTAGTCGTTTTGTCATGATTTTGTGGAGCTTTGCGTCTGTTTTCAGTCGTTTCATCACATTTTTGTAGTGTTTTCATCTGTTTTTAGTCGTTTCATCATGTTTTTGTGGAGTTTTGCGTCTGTTTTTAGTTGTTTTGTCATGTTCTTGTGGTGTTTTCGTCTGTTTTTGGTCGTTTTGTAACCTTTTTGTGGTGCTTTAACCCGTTTTTAGTTGTTTTATCATGTTTTTGTGGTGTTTTCATCTGTTATTAGTCGTTTCATCATGTTTTTGTGGTGTTTTTGTCTGTTTTTAGTCATTTCATCACGTTTTTGTGGTGTTTTCATCTGTTTTTAGTCGTTTCATCATGTTTTTGTGGAGTTTTGCGTCTGTTTTTAGTCGTTTCATCACGTTTTTGTGGTGTTTTCGTCTGCTTTTAATCGTTTTGTCACGTTTTTGTGGTGTTTTCATCTGTTTTTAGTCGTTTCGCCATGTTTCTGTGGAGTTTTGCGTCTGTTTTTAGTCGTTTCATCACGTTTTTGTGGTGTTTTCATCTGTTTTTAGTCATTTCATCACGTTTTTGTTGAGTTTTGCATCTGTTTTTAGTTGTTTCATCACGGTTTTGTGGTGTTTTCATCTGTTTTAAGTGGTTTCATCACGTTTTTGTGGTGTTTTCATCTGTTTTTAGTTTTTTTTGCGGTGTCTTGCGTCTGTTTATAGTCGTTTTTTGTCATGTTTTTGTGGAGTTTTTCGTGTATTTTCAGTCGTTTCATCATGTTTTTGTGGTGTTTTCATCTGTTTTTAGTCGTTTCATCATGTTTTTGTGGAGTTTTCATCTGTTTTTAGTCGTTTCATCATGTTTTTGTGGAGTTTTGCGTCTGTTTTTAGTCGTTTCATCACGTTTTTGTGGTGTTTTCGTCTGTTTTTAATCGTTTTGTCACGTTTTTGTGGTGTTTTCATCTATTTTTAGTCGTTTTGTCATGTTTTGGTGGAGCTTTGCGTATGTTTTCAGTCGTTTCATCAAGTTTTTGTGGTGTTTTCATCTGATTTTAATCGTTTCATAATTTTTTTGTGGAGTTTTGCATCTTTTTTTTTGTCGTTTTCTCATGTTTTTGTGGTGTTGACTGTTTTTAATCGTTATGTCACGTTTTAGTGGTGTTTTCATCTGTTTTTAGTCGTTTTGTAATGTTTCTGTGGAGTTTTGCGTCTGTTTTTAGTCGTTTCATCATGTTTTTGTGGTGTTTTTGTCTGTTTTTAGTCGTTTCATCACGTTTTGTGGTGTTTTCATCTGTTTTTAGTCGTTTTTGTCATGTTATTTTGGTGTTTTCATCCGTTTTTTAGTCGTTTTTTCGTATTCTTGTGGTGTTTTTGTCTGTTTTTAGTCGTTTCATCACGTTTTTGTGGTGTTGTCGTCTGTTTTTAATTTTTTTATCACTTTTTTGTGGTGTTTTCATCTGTTTTTAATCGTTTTGTCACGTTTTAGTTGTGTTTTCATCTGTTTTTAGTCATTTTGTCACGTTTTTGTGGTGTTTTCATCTATTTTAAGTCGGTTCATTACGTTTTTGTGGTGTTTTTGTATGTTTTTAGTCATTTCATCAAGTTTCTGTCGTGTTTTCCTCTGTTTTTAGTTGTTTTGTCATGTTTTTTTTTTTTTTAATCTGTTTTTAGGAGTTTCATCACGTTTTCCCTGGTTTTCATCTGTTTTTAGTCGTTTTGTCATGTTTTTGTGGAGCTTTGCGTCTGTTTTCAGTCGTTTCATCACGTTTTTGTGGTGTTCGTCTGTTTTTAATCGTTTTGTCACGTTTTTGTGGTGTTTTCATCTGTTTTTAGTCGTTTCGTCATGTTTCTGTAGAGTTTTGCTTCCGTTTTTAGTCGTTTCATCACGTTTTTGTGGTGTTTTCATCTGTTTTTAGTCGTTTTTGTCATGTTATTGTGGTGTTTTCATCTGTTTTTAGTCGTTTCGTCATGTTTCTGTAGAGTTTTGCGTCCGTTTTTAGTCGTTTCATCACGTTTTTGTGGTGTTTTCATCTGTTTTTAGTCGTTTTTGTCATGTTATTTTGGTGTTTTCATCCGTTTTTTAGTCGTTTTTTCGTATTCTTGTGGTGTTTTTGTCTGTTTTTAGTCGTTTCATCACGTTTTTGTGGTGTTTTCGTCTGTTTTTAGTCATTTTGTCACGTTTTTGTTGTGTTTCCATCTATTTTAAGTCGGTTCATCACGTTTTTGTGGTGTTTTTGTATGTTTTTAGTCATTTCATCAAGTTTCTGTCGTGTTTTCCTCTGTTTTTAGTTGTTTTGTCATGTTTTTTGTTTTTTTTTATCTGTTTTTAGGAGTTTCATTACGTTTTTCCGGTGTTTTCGTCTGTTTTTAGTCTATTCATCATGTTTTTGTGGAGTTTTGCGTCTGTTTTTAGTCGTTTCATCACGTTTTTGTGGTGTTTTCGTCTTTTTTTAGTTGTTTTATCATGTTTTTGTGGTGTTTTAATCTGTTTTTAGACGTTTCATCACGTTTTTGCGCAGTTTTCATCTGTTTTTAGTCTTTTTGTCACATTTTTGTGGTGTCTTGCGTCCGTTTTTAGTCGTTTCATCACGTTTTGGTGGTGTTTTTCGTCTGTTTTTAGTTGTTTTATCACGTTTTTGTGGTGTTTTCATCTGTTTTTAGTCTTTTTTGCGGTGTCTTGCGTCTGTTTTTAGTCGTTTCATCACGATTTTGTGGTGTGTTTCTGCTGTTTATAGTTGTTTTATCACGTTTTTGTGGTGTTTTCAACCGTCTTTAGTCATTTTTGTCACGTTTTTGTGGTGTTTTCATCTGTTTTTAGTCGTTTCATCATGTTTTTGTGGTGTGTTTCGTCTGTTTTTAGTGGTCTTATCACGTTTTGTGGTGTTTTCATCTGTTTTCAGTCGTTTCATCACGTTTTTGTGGTGTTTTCATCTGTTTTTAGTCATTTTTGTCATGTTTTTGTGGTGTTTTTATCTGTTTTAAGTCGTTTCATAACATATTTGTGGTGTTTGCGTCTGTTTTCAGTCGTTTCATCACGTTTTTGTGGTGTTTTCATCTGTTTTTAGTCGTTTTTGTCACGTTTTAGTGGTGTTTTCATCTGTTTTTAGTCGTTTTGGCATATTTTTGTGGAGTTTTGCGTCTGTTTTTAGTCGTTTTATCATGTTTTTGTGGTGTTTTCATCTGTTTTTAGTCGTTTCATCATGTTTTTGTGGTGTTTTTGTCTGTTTTTAGTCGTTTCATCACGTTTTTGTGGTGTTTTCATCTGTTTTTAGTCGTTTCATCATGTTTTTGTGGAGTTTTGCATCTGTTTTTAGTCGTTTCATCACGTTTTTGTGGTGTTTTCATCTGTTTTTAATCGTTTTGTCACGTTTTTGTGGTGTTTTCATCTGTTTTTAGTCGTTTCGTCATGTTTCTGTAGAGTTTTGCGTCAGTTTTTAGTCGTTTCATCACGTTTTTGTGGTGTTTTCATCTGTTTTTAGTCGTTTTTGTCATGTTATTTTGGTGTTTTCATCCGTTTTTTAGTCGTTTTTTCGTATTCTTGTGGTGTTTTCGTCTGTTTTTAGTCGTTTCATCACGTTTTTGTGGTGTTTTCGTCTGTTTTTAATCGTTTTGTCACGTTTTTGTGGTGTTTTCATCTGTTTTTAGTCATTTTGTCACGTTTTTGTTGTGTTTTCATCTATTTTAAGTCGGTTCATCACGTTTTTGTGGTGTTTTTGTATGTTTTTAGTCATTTCATCAAGTTTCTGTCGTGTTTTCCTCTGTTTTTAGTTGTTTTGTCATGTTTTTTGTTTTTTATTATCTGTTTTTAGGAGTTTCATTACGTTTTTCCGGTGTTTTTATCTGTTTTTAGTCGTTTTGTCATGTTTTTGTGGAGCTTTGCGTCTGTTTTCAGTCGTTTCATCACGTTTTTGTGGTGTTTTCATCTGTTTTTAGTCGTTTTTTCATGTTATTGTGGTGTTTTCATCCGTTTTTTAGTCGTTTTTTCGTATTTTTGTGGTGTTTTCGTCTGTTTTTAGTCGTTTCATCACGTTTTTGTGGTGTTTTCATCTGTTTTTAATCGTTTTGTCACGTTTTTGTGGTGTTTTCATCTGTTTTTAGTCATTTTATCACGTTTTTGTGGTGATTTCATCTATTTTAAGTCGGTTCATTACGTTTTTGTGGTGTTTTTGTATGTTTTTAGTCATTTCATCAAGTTTATGTCGTGTTTTCCTCTGTTTTTAGTTGTTTTGTCATGTTTTTTTTTTTTTTTAATCTGTTTATAGTTGTTTTACCACGTTTTTGTGGTGTTTTCATCTGTTTCTAGTCATTTTTTTCATGTTTCTCTGGTGTTTTCATCTGTTTTAAGTCGTTTCATCATATTTGTGGTGTTTTCGTCTGTGGTTAGTAGTTTCATCACGTTTTTGTGGTGTTTTCGTCTGTTTTTAGTCGTTTTGTCATGTTTTTGTGGTGTTTTCATCTGTTTTTAGTCGTTTCATCACATTTTTGTGGTGTTTTGCCTCTGTTTTAATTTTTCATCACATATTTGTGGTGTTTTCGTCGGTTTTTAGTTGTTTTATCATATTTTTGTGGTGTTTTGATCTTTGTTTTTAGTCGTTTCATCATGTTTTTGTGGAGTTTTGCGTCTGTTTTTAGTCGTTTCATCACGTTTTTGTGATGTTGTCGTCTGTTTTTAATTTTTTTGTCACTTTTTTGTGGTGTTTTCATCTGTTTTTAATCGTTTTGTCACGTTTTTGTGGTGTTTTCATCTGTTTTTAGTCGTTTCATCACATTTTTGTGGTGTTTTCATCTGTTTTTAGTCGTTTCATCATGTTTTTGTGGAGTTTTGCGTCTGTTTTTAGTCGTTTCATCACGTTTTTGTGGTGTTGTCGTCTGTTTTTAATTTTTTTGTCACTTTTTTGTGGTGTTTTCATCTGTTTTTAATCGTTTGGTCACGTTTTAGTGGTGTTTTCATCTGTTTTTAGTCATTTTGTCACGTTTTTGTGGTGTTTTCATCTATTTTAAGTCGGTTATGTTTTTGTGGTGTTTTTGTATGTTTTTAGTCATTTCATCAAGTTTCTGTCGTGTTTTCCTCTGTTTTTAGTTGTTTTGTCATGTTTTTGTTTTTTTTAATCTGTTTTTAGGAGTTTCATCACGTTTTTCCGGTGTTTTCATCTGTTTTTAGTCGTTTTGTCATGTTTTTGTGGAGCTTTGCGTCTGTTTTCAGTCGTTTCATCACGTTTTTGTGGTGTTTTCATCTGTTTTTAGTCGTTTTTGTCATGTTATTGTGGTGTTTTCATCCGTTTTTTAGTCGTTTTTTCGTATTCTTGTGGTGTTTTCGTCTGTTTTTAGTCGTTTCATCACATTTTTGTGGTGTTTAGTCTGTTTTTAATCGTTTTGACACGTTTTTCCGGTGTTTTCATCTGTTTTTAGTCGTTTTGTCATGTTTTTGTGGAGCTTTGCGTCTGTTTTCAGTCGTTTCATCACATTTTTGTGGTGTTTTCATCTGTTTTTAGTCGTTTCATCATGTTTTTGTGGAGTTTTGCGTCTGTTTTTAGTTTTTTTGTCATGTTCTTGTGGTGTTTTCGTCTGTTTTTGGTCGTTTTGTAACCTTTTTGTGGTGCTTTAACCCGTTTTTAGTTGTTTTATCATGTTTTTGTGGTGTTTTCATCTGTTATTAGTCGTTTCATCATGTTTTTGTGGTGTTTTTGTCTGTTTTTAGTCATTTCATCACGTTTTTGTGGTGTTTTCATCTGTTTTTAGTCGTTTCATCATGTTTTTGTGGAGTTTTGCGTCTGTTTTTAGTCGTTTCATCACGTTTTTGTGGTGTTTTCGTCTGCTTTTAATCGTTTTGTCACGTTTTTGTGGTGTTTTCATCTGTTTTTAGTCGTTTCGCCATGTTTCTGTGGAGTTTTGCGTCTGTTTTTAGTCGTTTCATCACGTTTTTGTGGTGTTTTCATCTGTTTTTAGTCATTTCATCACGTTTTTGTTGAGTTTTGCATCTGTTTTTAGTTGTTTCATCACGGTTTTGTGGTGTTTTCATCTGTTTTAAGTGGTTTCATCACGTTTTTGTGGTGTTTTCATCTGTTTTTAGTCATTTCATCACGTTTTTGTTGAGTTTTGCATCTGTTTTTAGTTGTTTCATCATGTTTTTGTGGAGTTTTTCGTGTATTTTCAGTCGTTTCATCATGTTTTTGTGGTGTTTTCATCTGTTTTTAGTCGTTTCATCATGTTTTTGTGGAGTTTTCATCTGTTTTTAGTCGTTTCATCATGTTTTTGTGGAGTTTTGCGTCTGTTTTTAGTCGTTTCATCACGTTTTTGTGGTGTTTTCGTCTGTTTTTAATCGTTTTGTCACATTTTTGTGGTGTTTTCATCTATTTTTAGTCGTTTTGTCATGTTTTTGTGGAGCTTTGCGTATGTTTTCAGTCGTTTCATCAAGTTTTTGTGGTGTTTTCATCTGATTTTAATCGTTTCATAATTTTTTTGTGGAGTTTTGCATCTTTTTTTAGTCGTTTTCTCATGTTTTTGTGGTGTTGACTGTTTTTAATCGTTATGTCACGTTTTAGTGGTGTTTTCATCTGTTTTTAGTCGTTTTGTAATGTTTCTGTGGAGTTTTGCGTCTGTTTTTAGTCGTTTCATCATGTTTTTGTGGATTTTTGCGTCTCTTTTTGGTCGTTTCATCACGTTTTTGTGGTGTTTTCATCCGTCTTTAGTCATTTCATCACGTTTTTGTGGTGTGTTTCGTCTGTTTTTAGTTGTCTTATCACGTTTTGTGGTGTTTTCATCTGTTTTTAGTCATTTTTGTCATGTTTTTGTGGTGTTTTCATCTGTTTTAAGTCGTTTCATAACATATTTGTGGTGTTTTCGTCTGCTTTTAGTCGTTTCATCACGTTTTTGTTAGTGTTTTCGTCTGTTTTTAGTCCTTTTGTCACGTTTTAGTGGTATTTTAATCAGTTTTTAGTCTTTTCATCACGTTTTTGTTGAGTTTTTCCTCTGTTTTTAGTTGTTTCATCACGGTTTAGTGGTGTTTTTGTCTGTTTTTAGTCGTTTTATCACGTTTTTGTGGTGTTTTCATCTGTTTTTAGTGGTTTTTGCGGTGTCTTGCGTCTGTTTTTAGTTGTTTCATCACAATTTTGTGGTGTGTTTCGTCTGTTTATAGTTGTTTTATCACGTTTTTGTGGTGTTTTCATCCGTTTTTAGTCATTTTTGTCACGTTTTTGTGGTGTTTTCATCTGTTTTTAGTCGTTTCATCACGTTTTTGTGGTGTGTTTCGTCTGTTTTTAGTTGTCTATTCACGTTTTGTGGTGTTTTCATCTGTTTTTAGTCGTTTCATCACGTTTTTGTGGTGTTTTCATCTGTTTTTAGTCATTTTTGTCATGTATTTGTGGTGTTTTCATCTGTTTTAAGTCGTTTCATAACGTATTTGTGGTGTTTTCGTCTGATTTTAGTCGTTTCATCATGTTTTTGTGGAGTTTTGCGTCTGTTTTTAGTCGTTTCATCATGTTTTTGTGGATTTTTGCGTCTGTTTTTGGTCGTTTCATCACTTTTTTTGGTGTTTTCGTCTGTTTTTAGTTGTTTTATCATATTTTTGTGGTGTTTTCATCTGTTTTTAGTCATTTCATCACGTTTTTGTTGAGTTTTGCATCTGTTTTTAGTTGTTTCATCACGGTTTTGTGGTGTTTTCATCTGTTTTAAGTGGTTTCATCACGTTTTTGTGGTGTTTTCATCTGTTTTTAGTTTTTTTTGCGGTGTCTTGCGTCTGTTTATAGTCGTTTTGTCATGTTTTTGTGGAGTTTTTCGTGTATTTTCAGTCGTTTCATCATGTTTTGTGGAGTTTTGCGTCTGTTTTTAGTCGTTTCATTACGTTTTGTGGTGTTTTCATCTGTTTTTAGCTGTTTTATCATATTTTTATGGTGTTTTGATCTTTTTTTGGTCGTTTTGTCACGTTTTTGTGGTGTTTTCATCTGTTTTTAGTCGTTTCATAATGTTTTTGTGGAGTTTTGCGTCTGTTTTTAGTTGTTTTGTCATGTTCTTGTGGAGTCTTGGTCTGTTTGTAGTCGTTTTGTCAGGTTTTTTTGGTGTTTTCATCTGTTTTTAGTCGTTTCATCATGTTTTTGTTGAGTTTTGCCTCTGTTTTTAGTTGTTTCATCACGGTTTAGTGGTGTTTTCATCTGTTTTTAGTCGTTTCATCACGTTTTTGTGGTGTGTTTCGTCTGTTTTTAGTTGTCTTATCACGTTTTGTGGTGTTTACATCTGTTTTTAGTCGTTTCATCACGTTTTTGTGGTGTGTTTCGTCTGTTTTTAGTTGTCTTATCACGTTTTGTGGTGTTTTCATCTGTTTTTAGTCGTTTCATCACGTTTTTGTGGTGTTTCGTCTGTTTTTAGTTGTCTTATCACGTTTTGTGGTGTTTTCATCTGTTTTTAGTCATTTCATCACGTTTTTGTGGTGTTTTCATCTGTTTTTAGTTGTTTCATAACGTATTTGTGGTGTTTTCGTCTGATTTTAGTCGTTTCATCACGTTTTTGTTGGTGTTTTCGTCTGTTTTTAGTCGTTTTGTCATGTTTTAGTGGTATTTTAAACAGTTTTTAGTCGTTTCGTAATGTTTTTGTGGAGTTTTGCGTCTGTTTTTAGTTGTTTTGTCATGTTCTTGTGGTGTTTTCGTCTTTTTTTAGTCGTTTTGTCACCTTTTTGTGGTGTTTTCATCTGTTTTTAGTCATTTTGTCACGTTTTTGTGTTTTTTTTATCTATTGTAAGTCGGTTCATCACGTTTTTGTGGTGTTTTTGTCTGTTTTTTTGTCATTTCATCAATTTTCTGTGGTGTTTTCGTCTGTTTTTAGTTGTTTTGTCATGTTTTTGTGGAGTTTTGCGTCTGTTTTTAGTCATTTTGTCATGTTTTTGTGGTGTTGTCTGTTTTTAACCGTTTTGTCACGTTTTATTGGTGTTTTCATCTGTTTTTAGTCGTTTTGTCATGTTCCTTTGGAGTTTTGCGTCTGTTTTTAGTCTATTCATCATGTTTTTGTGGAGTTTTGCGTCTGTTTTTAGTCTATTCATCATGTTTTTGTGGAGTTTTGCGTCTGTTTTTAGTCGTTTCATAACGTTTTTGTGGTGTTTTTGTCTTTTTTTAGTTGTTTTATCATGTTTTTGTGGTGTTTTAATCTGTTTTTAGTCGTTTCATCACGTTTTTGTGGTGTGTTTCATCTGTTTATAGTTGTTTTATCACGTTTTTGTGGTGTTTTCATCCGTCTTTAGTCATTTTTGTCACGTTTTTGTGGTGTTTTCATCTGTTTTAAGTGGTTTCATCACGTTTTTGTGGTGTTTTCATCTGTTTTTATTCTTTTTTGCGGTGTCTTGCGTCTGTTTTTAGTCGTTTCATCAAATTTTTGTGGTGTGCTTTGTCTGTTTATAGTTGTTTTATCACGTTTTTGTGGTGTTTTAATCCGTCTTTAATCATTTTTGTCACGTTTTGTGGTGTTTTCATCTGTTTTTAGTCGTTTCATCACGTTTTTGTGGTGTGTTTCGTCTGTTTTTAGTTGTCTTATCACGTTTTGTGGTGTTTTCATCTGTTTTTAGTCGTTTCATCACGTTTTTGTGGTGTTTTCATCTGTTTGTAGTCATTTTTGTCATGTATTTGTGGTGTTTTCATCTTTTTTAAGTCGTTTCATATCATATTTGTGGTGTTTTCGTCTGATTTTAGTCATTTCATCACATTTTTGTGGTGTTTAGTCTGTTTTTAATCGTTTTGACACGTTTTTGTGGTGTTTTCATCTGTTTTTGGTCGTTTTGTCATGTTTTTATGGTGTTTTCATCCGTTTTTAGTCGTTTTGTCATGTTTTTGTGGTGTTTTTGTCTGTTTTTAGTCGTTTCATCACGTTTTTGTGGTGTTTTCATCCGTGTTTAGTCGTTTTTATAATGTTTTTGCGTCTGTTTTTAGTCGTTTTGTCATGTTTTTGTGGTGTTTTCATCTGTTTTTAGTCGTTTTGTCATGTTCCTTTGGAGTTTTGCGTCTGTTTTTAGTCTATTCATCATGTTTTTGTGGAGTTTTGCGTCTGTTTTTAGTCGTTTCATAACGTTTTTGTGGTGTTTTCGTCTTTTTTTAGTTGTTTTATCATGTTTTTGTGGTGTTTTAATCTGTTTTTAGACGTTTCATCACGTTTTTGCGCAGTTTTTATCTGTTTTTAGTCGTTTTTGTGGTGTCTTGCGTTTGTTTTTAGTCGTTTCATCACGTTTTTGTGGTGTGTTTCGTCTGTTTATAGTTGTTTTATCACGTTTTTGTGGTATTTTCATCCGTATTTAGTCTTTTTCGTCACGTTTTTGTGGTGTTTTCATCTGTTTTTAGTCGTTTTGTCATGTTTTTCTGGAGTTTTGCGTCTGTTTTTAGTTGTTTTGTCATGTTCTTGTGGTGTTTTCGTCTGTTTTTAGTCGTTTTGTCACATTTATGTTGTGTTTTCATCTGTTTTAAGTCAGTTCATAACGTTTTTGTGGTGTTTTCGTCTGTTTTTAGTAATTCCATCACGTTTTTGTGGTGTTTTCGTCTGTTTTAAGTCGTTTCATCTCATATTTGTGGTGTTTTGGTCTGTTTTTAGTCGTTTCATCACGTTTTTGTGGTGTTTTGATATGTCTTTAGTTGTTTTGTCATGGTTTTGTGGTGTTTTCATTTGTTTTTAGTCGTTTTGTCATGTTTTTGTGGAGTTTTGCGTCTGTTTTCAGTCGTTTTGTGAGTTTGTGAGTTTTTTATTCATCATGTTTTTGTGGAGTTTTGCGTCTGTTTTTAGTCGTTTCATAACGTTTTGTGGTGTTTTTGTCTTTTTTTAGTTGTTTTATCATGTTTTTGTGGTGTTTTAATCTGTTTTTAGTCGTTTCATCACGTTTTTGTGGTGTGTTTCATCTGTTTATAGTTGTTTTATCACGTTTTTGTGGTGTTTTCATCCGTCTTTAGTCATTTTTGTCACGTTTTTGTGGTGTTTTCATCTGTTTTTAGTCGTTTCATCACGTTTTTGTGGTGTGTTTCGTCTGTTTTTAGTTGTCTTATCACGTTTTGTGGTGTTTTCATCAGTTTTTAGTCGTTTCATCACGTTTTTGTGGTGTTTTCATCTGTTTTTAGTCATTTTTGTCATGTTTTTGTGGTGTTTTCATCTGTTTTAAGTCGTTTCATAACAAATTTGTGGTGTTTTCGTCAGTTTTTAGTCGTTTCATCACGTTTTTGTTAGTGTTTTCGTCTGTTTTTATTTGTTTTATCATATTTTTTGTGGTGTTTTGATCTTTTTTTTATCGTTTTGTCATGTTTTTGTGGTGTTTTAATCCGTTTTTAGTCGTTTTGTCATGTTTTTGTGGTGTTTTCGTCTGTTTTTAGTCGTTTCATCACGTTTTTGTGGTGTTTTCAACCGTGTTTAGTCGTTTTTATAATGTTTTTGTGGAGTTTTGCGTCTGTTTTTAGTCGTTTTGTCATGTTTTTGTGGTGTTGTCTGTTTTTAACCGTTTTGTCACGTTTTAGTGGTGTTTTCATCTGTTTTTAATCGTTTTGTCATGTTCCTTTGGAGTTTTGCGTCTGTTTTTAGTCTATTCATCATGTTTTTGTGGAGTTTTGCGTCTGTTTTTAGTCGTTTCATAACGTTTTTGTGGTGTTTTCGTCTTTTTTTAGTTGTTTTATCATGTTTTTGTGGTGTTTTAATCTGTTTTTAGACGTTTCATCACGTTTTTGCGCAGTTTTCATCCGTTTTTAGTCGTTTTGTCATGTTTTTGTGGGTTTTTCGTCTGTTTTTAGTCGTTTCATCACGTTTTTGTGGTGTTTTCATCAGTTTTTAGTCGTTTCATAATGTTTTTGTGGAGTTTTGCGTCTGTTTTTAGTCGTTTTCTAAAATTTTTGTGGTGTTGCCTTTTTTTAATCGTTTTGTCACGTTTTAGTGGTGTTTTCATCTGTGTTTAGTCATTTTGTAATGTTTCTGTGGAATTTTTGCGTCTTTTTTTAGTCGTTTCATCATGTTTTTGTGGAGTTTTGCGTCTGTTTTTAGTCGTTTCATCAAAAACGTGATGAAACGACTAAAAACAAAAGAAAACACCACAAAAACATGACAAAACGACTAAAAACAGACTAAAACACCAAAAAAAGTGATGAAACGACTAAAAACAGACGCAAAACTCCACAAAACATGATGAAACGATTGAAAACAGACGCAAACCTCCACAAAAACATGACAAAACGACTAAAAACAAATGAAAACACCACAAAAACATGACAAAACAACTAAAAACATATCAAAACACCACAAAAACATGATGAAACGACTAAAAACAGACGAAAACACCACAAATATGTGATGAAACGACTTAAAACAGATGCAAAACACCACAAAAACATGGCAAAACGACTAAAAACGGATGAAAACACCACAAAAACATGACAAAACGACCAAAAAAAGATCAAAACACCACAAAAATATGATAAAACAACTAAAAACAGACGAAAAACACCACCAAAACTTGATGAAACGACTAAAAAAAGACGCAAAATTCCACAGAAACATGACAAAACGACTAAAAACTGACAAAAACACCACAAAAAAGTGATGAAACGACTAAAAACAGACGCAGAACTCCACAAAACATGATGAAACGACTGAAAACAGACGCAAAACTCCACAAAAACATGACAAAACGACTAAAAACAAATGAAAACACCACAACTACATGACCAAAACAACTAAAAACATATCAACACACCACAAAAACGTGATAAAACGACTAAAAACAGAAGAAAACACCACAAATATGTGATGAAACGACTTAAAACAGATGCAAAACACCACAAACACATGACAAAACGACTAAAAACAGACAAAACACCACAAAAACGTGATGAAACGACTAGAAATAGGCGCAAAATTCCACAGAAACATGACAAAACGACTAAAAACTGACTAAAATACCACTAAAACGTGACAAAAGGACTAAAAACAGACAAAAACACTGACAAAAACGTGATGAAACGACTAAAAACAGACGAAAACACCACAAATATATTATGAAACGACTTAAACAGATGAAAACACCACAAAAACATGACAAAAATCACTAAAAACAGATGAAAACACCACAAAAACATGATAAATCGACTAAAAACAGACGCAAAACTCCACAGAAATATGACAAAACGACTAAAAACAGATGAAAACACCACTAAAACGTGACAAAACGACTAAAAACAGACGCAAAAGTCCACAAAAACATTACGAAACGACTAAAAACGGATGAAAGCACCACAAAACGCAAGGAAACGACTAAAAACAGACGAAAACACCACAAAAACATTACAAAACGACTAAAAACGGGTGAAAGCACCACAAAAAGGTGACAAAACGACCAAAAACAGATGAAAACACCACAAGAACATGACAAAACAAATAAAAACAGACGCAAAACTCAGCAAAAACGTGATGAAACAACTAAAAACAGATGAAAACACCACAAAAACGTGATAAAACAACTAAAAACAGACGAAAAACACCACCAAAACTTGATGAAACGACTAAAAAAAGACGCAAGACACCACAAAAATGTGACAAAAAGACTAAAAACAGATGAAAACTGCGCAAAAACGTGATGAAACGACAAAAAAAACAGACGAAACCACCACAAAACGTGATAAGACAACTAAAAACAGACGAAACACACCAAAAAAACGCATTATAACTACTAAAAACAGACGCAAAACTCGACAAAAACATGACAAAACAACTAAAAACAGATGAAAACACCACTTAAATGTGTTGAAACGACTAAAAACAGACGCAAAACTCGACAAAAACATGACAAAACAACTAAAAACAGATGAAAACACCACAAAAACGTGATGAAACGACTAAAAACAGATGAAAACACCACAAAAGCGTGACAAAACGACTAAAGACAGATGAAAACACCACAAAAACGTGACAAAACGGCTGAAAACAGACAAAAAAACCACAAAAACCTGATGAAACTACTAAAAACAGATGGAAACACCACGAAAACGTGATGAAACGACTTAAAACGGATGAAAACACCACAAAAACATGACAATATGACTGAAAACAGACAAAAACACCACAAAAACGTGATGAAACTACTAAAAACAGATGGAAACACCACGAAAACGTGACAAAACGACTGAAAACAGACGAAAACACCACAAAAACGTGATGAAACGACTAAAAACAGATGAAAACACCACCAAAACGTGACAAAAATGACTAAAAACAGATGAAAACACGACAAAAACGTGATGAAACGACTAAAAACAGACGAAAACACCACAAACATGTTATGAAATGACTTAAAACAGATGAAAACACCACAAAAACATGACAAAACGACTTAAAACGGATGAAAACACCACAAAAACATGACAATATGACTGAAAACAGACGAAAACACCACAAAAACGTGACAAGACAATTAAAAACAGACGCAAAACTCCACAAAAACATGACAATACGAGTAAAAACAGACGCAACCACAAAAACATGATGAAACGACTAAAAACAGATGAAAACACCACAAAAACGTGATGAAACGACTAAAAACAGACGAAAACACCACTAAAACGTGACAAAACAACTGAAGACAGATGAAAACACCACAAAAACGTGACAAAAACGACTAAAAACAGACGAAAACACGACAAAACGTGATAAGACAACTAAAAACAGACGAAACACACCACAAAAACGTGATGAAACGACTAAAAACGGACGCAAAACTCGACAAAAACATGACAAAACACCACAAAAAACAGATGAAAACACCACTAAAACGTGACAAAACGACTGAAAAAAGACGAAAACACCACAAAAACGTGGTGAAACGATTAAAAACGGATGAAAACACCACAAAAGCGTGACAAAACGACTAAAAACAGATGAAAACACCACAAAAACGTGACAAAACGACTGAAAACAGACAAAAACACCACAAAAACGTGATGAAACTACTAAAAACAGATGAAACCACCACAAAACGTGATAAGACAACTAAAAACAGACGAAACACACCACAAAAACGCGATATAACGACTAAAAACAGACGCAAAACTCGACCAAAACATGACAAAACAACTAAAAACAGATGAAAACACTACTAAAACGTGACAAAACGACTGAAAACAGACTAAAACATCACAAAACGTGACAAAACGACTGAAAACAGACAAAAACACCACAAAAACGTGATGAAACTACTAAAAACAGTCGAAAACACCAAAAATATGAGATGAAACGACTTAAAACAGACGCAAAACACCACAAAAACATGGCAAAACGACTAAAAACAGACGCAAAACTCCACAAAAACATTATGAAACGACTAAAAACAGATGAAAACACCACAAATATGTGATGAAACGACTAAAAACAGACGAATAAAACCCACAAAAACATGAAAAAACGACTAAAAACAGAAGAAAACACCACAAAAACGTGACAAAACGACCAAAAAAAGATCAAAACACCACAAATATGTGATGAAACGACTTAAAACAGATGCAAAACACCACAAAAACATGGCAAAACGACTAAAAACAGACGAAAACACCACAAAAACGTGATGAAACGACTAAAAACAGACGAAAAATTCCCCAGAAACATGACAAAATGACTAAAAACTGTTTAAAATACCACAAAAATGTGACAAAACAACTAAAAACAGACGAATACAACACAAAACATGATGAAACGACTGAAAACAGACGCAAAACTCCACAAAACCATGACAAAACGACTAAAAACAAATGAAAACACCACAAAAACATGACAAAACAACTAAAAACATATCAAAACACCACAAAAACGTGATGAAACGACTAAAAACTGACGAAAACACCACAAATATGAGATGAAACGACTTAAAACAGATGCAAAACACCACAAACACATGACAAAACGACTAAAAACTGTTTAAAATACCACTAAAACGTGACAAAACGACTAAAAACAGACGAAAACACCAACAAAAACGTGATGAAACGACTAAAATCAGACGAAAACACCACAAATTCGTTATGAAACGACTTAAAATAGATGAAAACTCCACAAAAACATGACAAAACGACTAAAAACAAATGAAAACACCACAACTACATGACCAAAACAACTAAAAACATATCAACACACCACAAAAACGTGATAAAACGACTAAAAACAGAAGAAAACACCACAAATATGTGATGAAACGACTTAAAACAGATGCAAAACACCACAAACACATGACAAAACGACTAAAAACAGACAAAACACCACAAAAACGTGATGAAACGACTAGAAATAGGCGCAAAATTCCACAGAAACATGACAAAACGACTAAAAACTGACTAAAATACCACTAAAACGTGACAAAAGGACTAAAAACAGACGAAAACACTGACAAAAACGTGATGAAACGACTAAAAACAGACGAAAACACCACAAATATATTATGAAACGACTTAAACAGATGAAAACACCACAAAAACATGACAAAAATCACTAAAAACAGATGAAAACACCACAAAAACATGATAAATCGACTAAAAACAGACGCAAAACTCCACAGAAATATGACAAAACGACTAAAAACAGATGAAAACACCACTAAAACGTGACAAAACGACTAAAAACAGACGCAAAAGTCCACAAAAACATTACGAAACGACTAAAAACGGATGAAAGCACCACAAAACGCAAGGAAACGACTAAAAACAGACGAAAACACCACAAAAACATTACAAAACGACTAAAAACGGGTGAAAGCACCACAAAAAGGTGACAAAACGACCAAAAACAGATGAAAACACCACAAGAACATGACAAAACAAATAAAAACAGACGCAAAACTCAACAAAAACGTGATGAAACAACTAAAAACAGATGAAAACACCACAAAAACGTGATAAAACAACTAAAAACAGACGAAAAACACCACCAAAACTTGATGAAACGACTAAAAAAAGACGCAAGACACCACAAAAATGTGACAAAAAGACTAAAAACAGATGAAAACTGCGCAAAAACGTGATGAAACGACAAAAAAAACAGACGAAACCACCACAAAACGTGATAAGACAACTAAAAACAGACGAAACACACCAAAAAAACGCATTATAACTACTAAAAACAGACGCAAAACTCGACAAAAACATGACAAAACAACTAAAAACAGATGAAAACACCACTTAAATGTGTTGAAACGACTAAAAACAGACGCAAAACTCGACAAAAACATGACAAAACAACTAAAAACAGATGAAAACACCACTAAAACGCGACAAAACGACTGAAAACAGACGAAAACACCACAAAAACGTGATGAAACGACTAAAAACAGATGAAAACACCACAAAAGCGTGACAAAACGACTAAAAACAGATGAAAACACCACAAAAACGTGACAAAACGGCTGAAAACAGACAAAAACACCACAAAAACCTGATGAAACTACTAAAAACAGATGGAAACACCACGAAAACGTGATGAAACGACTTAAAACGGATGAAAACACCACAAAAACATGACAATATGACTGAAAACAGACAAAAACACCACAAAAACGTGATGAAACTACTAAAAACAGATGGAAACACCACGAAAACGTGACAAAACGACTGAAAACAGACGAAAACACCACAAAAACGTGATGAAACGACTAAAAACAGATGAAAACACCACCAAAACGTGACAAAAATGACTAAAAACAGATGAAAACACGACAAAAACGTGATGAAACGACTAAAAACAGACGAAAACACCACAAATATGTTATGAAATGACTTAAAACAGATGAAAACACCACAAAAACATGACAAAACGACTTAAAACGGATGAAAACACCACAAAAACATGACAATATGACTGAAAACAGACGAAAACACCACAAAAACGTGACAAGACAATTAAAAACAGACGCAAAACTCCACAAAAACATGACAATACGAGTAAAAACAGACGCAACCACAAAAACATGATGAAGCGACTAAAAACAGATGAAAACACCACAAAAACGTGATGAAACGACTAAAAACAGACGAAAACACCACTAAAACGTGACAAAACAACTGAAGACAGATGAAAACACCACAAAAACGTGACAAAAACGACTAAAAACAGACGAAAACACGACAAAACGTGATAAGACAACTAAAAACAGACGAAACACACCACAAAAACGTGATGAAACGACTAAAAACGGACGCAAAACTCGACAAAAACATGACAAAACACCACAAAAAACAGATGAAAACACCACAAAAACGTGACAAAACGACTGAAAAAAGACGAAAACACCACAAAAACGTGGTGAAACGATTAAAAACGGATGAAAACACCACAAAAGCGTGACAAAACGACTAAAAACAGATGAAAACACCACAAAAACGTGACAAAACGACTGAAAACAGACAAAAACACCACAAAAACGTGATGAAACTACTAAAAACAGATGAAACCACCACAAAACGTGATAAGACAACTAAAAACAGACGAAACACACCACAAAAACGCGATATAACGACTAAAAACAGACGCAAAACTCGACCAAAACATGACAAAACAACTAAAAACAGATGAAAACACTACTAAAACGTGACAAAACGACTGAAAACAGACTAAAACATCACAAAACGTGACAAAACGACTGAAAACAGACAAAAACACCACAAAAACGTGATGAAACTACTAAAAACAGTCGAAAACACCACAAATATGAGATGAAACGACTTAAAACAGACGCAAAACACCACAAAAACATGGCAAAACGACTAAAAACAGACGCAAAACTCCACAAAAACGTGATGAAACGACTAAAATCAGACGAAAACACCACAAATTCGTTATGAAACGACTTAAAATAGATGAAAACTCCACAAAAACATGACAAAACGACTAAAAACAAATGAAAACACCACAACTACATGACCAAAACAACTAAAAACATATCAACACACCACAAAAACGTGATAAAACGACTAAAAACAGAAGAAAACACCACAAATATGTGATGAAACGACTTAAAACAGATGCAAAACACCACAAACACATGACAAAACGACTAAAAACAGACAAAACACCACAAAAACGTGATGAAACGACTAGAAATAGGCGCAAAATTCCACAGAAACATGACAAAACGACTAAAAACTGACTAAAATACCACTAAAACGTGACAAAAGGACTAAAAACAGACGAAAACACTGACAAAAACGTGATGAAACGACTAAAAACAGACGAAAACACCACAAATATATTATGAAACGACTTAAACAGATGAAAACACCACAAAAACATGACAAAAATCACTAAAAACAGATGAAAACACCACAAAAACATGATAAATCGACTAAAAACAGACGCAAAACTCCACAGAAATATGACAAAACGACTAAAAACAGATGAAAACACCACTAAAACGTGACAAAACGACTAAAAACAGACGCAAAAGTCCACAAAAACATTACGAAACGACTAAAAACGGATGAAAGCACCACAAAACGCAAGGAAACGACTAAAAACAGACGAAAACACCACAAAAACATTACAAAACGACTAAAAACGGGTGAAAGCACCACAAAAAGGTGACAAAACGACCAAAAACAGATGAAAACACCACAAGAACATGACAAAACAAATAAAAACAGACGCAAAACTCAACAAAAACGTGATGAAACAACTAAAAACAGATGAAAACACCACAAAAACGTGATAAAACAACTAAAAACAGACGAAAAACACCACCAAAACTTGATGAAACGACTAAAAAAAGACGCAAGACACCACAAAAATGTGACAAAAAGACTAAAAACAGATGAAAACTGCGCAAAAACGTGATGAAACGACAAAAAAAACAGACGAAACCACCACAAAACGTGATAAGACAACTAAAAACAGACGAAACACACCAAAAAAACGCATTATAACTACTAAAAACAGACGCAAAACTCGACAAAAACATGACAAAACAACTAAAAACAGATGAAAACACCACTTAAATGTGTTGAAACGACTAAAAACAGACGCAAAACTCGACAAAAACATGACAAAACAACTAAAAACAGATGAAAACACCACTAAAACGTGACAAAACGACTGAAAACAGACGAAAACACCACAAAAACGTGATGAAACGACTAAAAACGGATGAAAACACCACAAAAGCGTGACAAAACGACTAAAAACAGATGAAAACACCACAAAAACGTGACAAAACGGCTGAAAACAGACAAAAACACCACAAAAACCTGATGAAACTACTAAAAACAGATGGAAACACCACGAAAACGTGATGAAACGACTTAAAACGGATGAAAACACCACAAAAACATGACAATATGACTGAAAACAGACAAAAACACCACAAAAACGTGATGAAACTACTAAAAACAGATGGAAACACCACGAAAACGTGACAAAACGACTGAAAACAGACGAAAACACCACCAAAACGTGACAAAAATGACTAAAAACAGATGAAAACACGACAAAAACGTGATGAAACGACTAAAAACAGACGAAAACACCACAAATATGTTATGAAATGACTTAAAACAGATGAAAACACCACAAAAACATGACAAAACGACTTAAAACGGATGAAAACACCACAAAAACATGACAATATGACTGAAAACAGACGAAAACACCACAAAAACGTGACAAGACAATTAAAAACAGACGCAAAACTCCACAAAAACATGACAATACGAGTAAAAACAGACGCAACCACAAAAACATGATGAAACGACTAAAAACAGATGAAAACACCACAAAAACGTGATGAAACGACTAAAAACAGACGAAAACACCACTAAAACGTGACAAAACAACTGAAGACAGATGAAAACACCACAAAAACGTGACAAAAACGACTAAAAACAGACGAAAACACGACAAAACGTGATAAGACAACTAAAAACAGACGAAACACACCACAAAAACGTGATGAAACGACTAAAAACGGACGCAAAACTCGACAAAAACATGACAAAACACCACAAAAAACAGATGTAAACACCACTAAAACGTGACAAAACGACTGAAAAAAGACGAAAACACCACAAAAACGTGGTGAAACGATTAAAAACGGATGAAAACACCACAAAAGCGTGACAAAACGACTAAAAACAGATGAAAACACCACAAAAACGTGACAAAACGACTGAAAACAGACAAAAACACCACAAAAACGTGATGAAACTACTAAAAACAGATGAAACCACCACAAAACGTGATAAGACAACTAAAAACAGACGAAACACACCACAAAAACGCGATATAACGACTAAAAACAGACGCAAAACTCGACCAAAACATGACAAAACAACTAAAAACAGATGAAAACACTACTAAAACGTGACAAAACGACTGAAAACAGACTAAAACATCACAAAACGTGACAAAACGACTGAAAACAGACAAAAACACCACAAAAACGTGATGAAACTACTAAAAACAGTCGAAAACACCACAAATATGAGATGAAACGACTTAAAACAGACGCAAAACACCACAAAAACATGGCAAAACGACTAAAAACAGACGCAAAACTCCACAAAAACATTATGAAACGACTAAAAACAGATGAAAACACCACAAATATGTGATGAAACGACTAAAAACAGACGAATAAAACCCACAAAAACATGAAAAAACGACTAAAAACAGAAGAAAACACCACAAAAACGTGACAAAACGACCAAAAAAAGATCAAAACACCACAAATATGTGATGAAACGACTTAAAACAGATGCAAAACACCACAAAAACATGGCAAAACGACTAAAAACAGACGAAAACACCACAAAAACGTGATGAAACGACTAAAAACAGACGAAAAATTCCCCAGAAACATGACAAAATGACTAAAAACTGTTTAAAATACCACAAAAATGTGACAAAACAACTAAAAACAGACGAATACAACACAAAACATGATGAAACGACTGAAAACAGACGCAAAACTCCACAAAACCATGACAAAACGACTAAAAACAAATGAAAACACCACAAAAACATGACAAAACAACTAAAAACATATCAAAACACCACAAAAACGTGATGAAACGACTAAAAACTGACGAAAACACCACAAATATGAGATGAAACGACTTAAAACAGATGCAAAACACCACAAACACATGACAAAACGACTAAAAACTGTTTAAAATACCACTAAAACGTGACAAAACAACTAAAAACAGACGAAAACACCAACAAAAACGTGATGAAACGACTAAAATCAGACGAAAACACCACAAATTCGTTATGAAACGACTTAAAATAGATGAAAACTCCACAAAAACATGACAAAACGACTAAAAACAAATGAAAACACCACAACTACATGACCAAAACAACTAAAAACATATCAACACACCACAAAAACGTGATAAAACGACTAAAAACAGAAGAAAACACCACAAATATGTGATGAAACGACTTAAAACAGATGCAAAACACCACAAACACATGACAAAACGACTAAAAACAGACAAAACACCACAAAAACGTGATGAAACGACTAGAAATAGGCGCAAAATTCCACAGAAACATGACAAAACGACTAAAAACTGACTAAAATACCACTAAAACGTGACAAAAGGACTAAAAACAGACGAAAACACTGACAAAAACGTGATGAAACGACTAAAAACAGACGAAAACACCACAAATATATTATGAAACGACTTAAACAGATGAAAACACCACAAAAACATGACAAAAATCACTAAAAACAGATGAAAACACCACAAAAACATGATAAATCGACTAAAAACAGACGCAAAACTCCACAGAAATATGACAAAACGACTAAAAACAGATGAAAACACCACTAAAACGTGACAAAACGACTAAAAACAGACGCAAAAGTCCACAAAAACATTACGAAACGACTAAAAACGGATGAAAGCACCACAAAACGCAAGGAAACGACTAAAAACAGACGAAAACACCACAAAAACATTACAAAACGACTAAAAACGGGTGAAAGCACCACAAAAAGGTGACAAAACGACCAAAAACAGATGAAAACACCACAAGAACATGACAAAACAAATAAAAACAGACGCAAAACTCAACAAAAACGTGATGAAACAACTAAAAACAGATGAAAACACCACAAAAACGTGATAAAACAACTAAAAACAGACGAAAAACACCACCAAAACTTGATGAAACGACTAAAAAAAGACGCAAGACACCACAAAAATGTGACAAAAAGACTAAAAACAGATGAAAACTGCGCAAAAACGTGATGAAACGACAAAAAAAACAGACGAAACCACCACAAAACGTGATAAGACAACTAAAAACAGACGAAACACACCAAAAAAACGCATTATAACTACTAAAAACAGACGCAAAACTCGACAAAAACATGACAAAACAACTAAAAACAGACGAAAACACCACAAAAACGTGATGAAACGACTAAAAACAGATGAAAACACCACCAAAACGTGACAAAAATGACTAAAAACAGATGAAAACACGACAAAAACGTGATGAAACGACTAAAAACAGACGAAAACACCACAAATATGTTATGAAATGACTTAAAACAGATGAAAACACCACAAAAACATGACAAAACGACTTAAAACGGATGAAAACACCACAAAAACATGACAATATGACTGAAAACAGACGAAAACACCACAAAAACGTGACAAGACAATTAAAAACAGACGCAAAACTCCACAAAAACATGACAATACGAGTAAAAACAGACGCAACCACAAAAACATGATGAAACGACTAAAAACAGATGAAAACACCACAAAAACGTGATGAAACGACTAAAAACAGACGAAAACACCACTAAAACGTGACAAAACAACTGAAGACAGATGAAAACACCACAAAAACGTGACAAAAACGACTAAAAACAGACGAAAACACGACAAAACGTGATAAGACAACTAAAAACAGACGAAACACACCACAAAAACGTGATGAAACGACTAAAAACGGACGCAAAACTCGACAAAAACATGACAAAACACCACAAAAAACAGATGTAAACACCACTAAAACGTGACAAAACGACTGAAAAAAGACGAAAACACCACAAAAACGTGGTGAAACGATTAAAAACGGATGAAAACACCACAAAAGCGTGACAAAACGACTAAAAACAGATGAAAACACCACAAAAACGTGACAAAACGACTGAAAACAGACAAAAACACCACAAAAACGTGATGAAACTACTAAAAACAGATGAAACCACCACAAAACGTGATAAGACAACTAAAAACAGACGAAACACACCACAAAAACGCGATATAACGACTAAAAACAGACGCAAAACTCGACCAAAACATGACAAAACAACTAAAAACAGATGAAAACACTACTAAAACGTGACAAAACGACTGAAAACAGACTAAAACATCACAAAACGTGACAAAACGACTGAAAACAGACAAAAACACCACAAAAACGTGATGAAACTACTAAAAACAGTCGAAAACACCACAAATATGAGATGAAACGACTTAAAACAGACGCAAAACACCACAAAAACATGGCAAAACGACTAAAAACAGACGCAAAACTCCACAAAAACATTATGAAACGACTAAAAACAGATGAAAACACCACAAATATGTGATGAAACGACTAAAAACAGACGAATAAAACCCACAAAAACATGAAAAAACGACTAAAAACAGAAGAAAACACCACAAAAACGTGACAAAACGACCAAAAAAAGATCAAAACACCACAAATATGTGATGAAACGACTTAAAACAGATGCAAAACACCACAAAAACATGGCAAAACGACTAAAAACAGACGAAAACACCACAAAAACGTGATGAAACGACTAAAAACAGACGAAAAATTCCCCAGAAACATGACAAAATGACTAAAAACTGTTTAAAATACCACAAAAATGTGACAAAACAACTAAAAACAGACGAATACAACACAAAACATGATGAAACGACTGAAAACAGACGCAAAACTCCACAAAACCATGACAAAACGACTAAAAACAAATGAAAACACCACAAAAACATGACAAAACAACTAAAAACATATCAAAACACCACAAAAACGTGATGAAACGACTAAAAACTGACGAAAACACCACAAATATGAGATGAAACGACTTAAAACAGATGCAAAACACCACAAACACATGACAAAACGACTAAAAACTGTTTAAAATACCACTAAAACGTGACAAAACAACTAAAAACAGACGAAAACACCAACAAAAACGTGATGAAACGACTAAAATCAGACGAAAACACCACAAATTCGTTATGAAACGACTTAAAATAGATGAAAACTCCACAAAAACATGACAAAACGACTAAAAACAAATGAAAACACCACAACTACATGACCAAAACAACTAAAAACATATCAACACACCACAAAAACGTGATAAAACGACTAAAAACAGAAGAAAACACCACAAATATGTGATGAAACGACTTAAAACAGATGCAAAACACCACAAACACATGACAAAACGACTAAAAACAGACAAAACACCACAAAAACGTGATGAAACGACTAGAAATAGGCGCAAAATTCCACAGAAACATGACAAAACGACTAAAAACTGACTAAAATACCACTAAAACGTGACAAAAGGACTAAAAACAGACGAAAACACTGACAAAAACGTGATGAAACGACTAAAAACAGACGAAAACACCACAAATATATTATGAAACGACTTAAACAGATGAAAACACCACAAAAACATGACAAAAATCACTAAAAACAGATGAAAACACCACAAAAACATGATAAATCGACTAAAAACAGACGCAAAACTCCACAGAAATATGACAAAACGACTAAAAACAGATGAAAACACCACTAAAACGTGACAAAACGACTAAAAACAGACGCAAAAGTCCACAAAAACATTACGAAACGACTAAAAACGGATGAAAGCACCACAAAACGCAAGGAAACGACTAAAAACAGACGAAAACACCACAAAAACATTACAAAACGACTAAAAACGGGTGAAAGCACCACAAAAAGGTGACAAAACGACCAAAAACAGATGAAAACACCACAAGAACATGACAAAACAAATAAAAACAGACGCAAAACTCAACAAAAACGTGATGAAACAACTAAAAACAGATGAAAACACCACAAAAACGTGATAAAACAACTAAAAACAGACGAAAAACACCACCAAAACTTGATGAAACGACTAAAAAAAGACGCAAGACACCACAAAAATGTGACAAAAAGACTAAAAACAGATGAAAACTGCGCAAAAACGTGATGAAACGACAAAAAAAACAGACGAAACCACCACAAAACGTGATAAGACAACTAAAAACAGACGAAACACACCAAAAAAACGCATTATAACTACTAAAAACAGACGCAAAACTCGACAAAAACATGACAAAACAACTAAAAACAGATGAAAACACCACTTAAATGTGTTGAAACGACTAAAAACAGACGCAAAACTCGACAAAAACATGACAAAACAACTAAAAACAGATGAAAACACCACTAAAACGTGACAAAACGACTGAAAACAGACGAAAACACCACAAAAACGTGATGAAACGACTAAAAACAGATGAAAACACCACAAAAGCGTGACAAAACGACTAAAAACAGATGAAAACACCACAAAAACGTGACAAAACGGCTGAAAACAGACAAAAACACCACAAAAACCTGATGAAACTACTAAAAACAGATGGAAACACCACGAAAACGTGATGAAACGACTTAAAACGGATGAAAACACCCCAAAACATGACAATATGACTGAAAACAGACAAAAACACCACAAAAACGTGATGAAACTACTAAAAACAGATGGAAACACCACGAAAACGTGACAAAACGACTGAAAACAGACGAAAACACCACAAAAACGTGATGAAACGACTAAAAACAGATGAAAACACCACCAAAACGTGACAAAAATGACTAAAAACAGATGAAAACACGACAAAAACGTGATGAAACGACTAAAAACAGACGAAAACACCACAAATATGTTATGAAATGACTTAAAACAGATGAAAACACCACAAAAACATGACAAAACGACTTAAAACGGATGAAAACACCACAAAAACATGACAATATGACTGAAAACAGACGAAAACACCACAAAAACGTGACAAGACAATTAAAAACAGACGCAAAACTCCACAAAAACATGACAATACGAGTAAAAACAGACGCAACCACAAAAACATGATGAAGCGACTAAAAACAGATGAAAACACCACAAAAACGTGATGAAACGACTAAAAACAGACGAAAACACCACTAAAACGTGACAAAACAACTGAAGACAGATGAAAACACCACAAAAACGTGACAAAAACGACTAAAAACAGACGAAAACACGACAAAACGTGATAAGACAACTAAAAACAGACGAAACACACCACAAAAACGTGATGAAACGACTAAAAACGGACGCAAAACTCGACAAAAACATGACAAAACACCACAAAAAACAGATGAAAACACCACTAAAACGTGACAAAACGACTGAAAAAAGACGAAAACACCACAAAAACGTGGTGAAACGATTAAAAACGGATGAAAACACCACAAAAGCGTGACAAAACGACTAAAAACAGATGAAAACACCACAAAAACGTGACAAAACGACTGAAAACAGACAAAAACACCACAAAAACGTGATGAAACTACTAAGGCAGATGAAACCACCACAAAACGTGATAAGACAACTAAAAACAGACGAAACACACCACAAAAACGCGATATAACGACTAAAAACAGACGCAAAACTCGACCAAAACATGACAAAACAACTAAAAACAGATGAAAACACTACTAAAACGTGACAAAACGACCGAAAACAGACTAAAACATCACAAAACGTGACAAAACGACTGAAAACAGACAAAAACACCACAAAAACGTGATGAAACTACTAAAAACAGTCGAAAACACCACAAATATGAGATGAAACGACTTAAAACAGACGCAAAACACCACAAAAACATGGCAAAACGACTAAAAACAGACGCAAAACTCCACAAAAACATTATGAAACGACTAAAAACAGATGAAAACACCACAAATATGTGATGAAACGACTAAAAACAGACGAATAAAACCCACAAAAACATGAAAAAACGACTAAAAACAGAAGAAAACACCACAAAAACGTGACAAAACGACCAAAAAAAGATCAAAACACCACAAATATGTGATGAAACGACTTAAAACAGATGCAAAACACCACAAAAACATGGCAAAACGACTAAAAACAGACGAAAACACCACAAAAACGTGATGAAACGACTAAAAACAGACGAAAAATTCCCCAGAAACATGACAAAATGACTAAAAACTGTTTAAAATACCACAAAAATGTGACAAAACAACTAAAAACAGACGAATACAACACAAAACATGATGAAACGACTGAAAACAGACGCAAAACTCCACAAAACCATGACAAAACGACTAAAAACAAATGAAAACACCACAAAAACATGACAAAACAACTAAAAACATATCAAAACACCACAAAAACGTGATGAAACGACTAAAAACTGACGAAAACACCACAAATATGAGATGAAACGACTTAAAACAGATGCAAAACACCACAAACACATGACAAAACGACTAAAAACTGTTTAAAATACCACTAAAACGTGACAAAACGACTAAAAACAGACGAAAACACCAACAAAAACGTGATGAAACGACTAAAATCAGAAGAAAACACCACAAATTCGTTATGAAACGACTTAAAATAGATGAAAACTCCACAAAAACATGACAAAACGACTAAAAACAAATGAAAACACCACAACTACATGACCAAAACAACTAAAAACATATCAACACACCACAAAAACGTGATAAAACGACTAAAAACAGAAGAAAACACCACAAATATGTGATGAAACGACTTAAAACAGATGCAAAACACCACAAACACATGACAAAACGACTAAAAACAGACAAAACACCACAAAAACGTGATGAAACGACTAGAAATAGGCGCAAAATTCCACAGAAACATGACAAAACGACTAAAAACTGACTAAAATACCACTAAAACGTGACAAAAGGACTAAAAACAGACGAAAACACTGACAAAAACGTGATGAAACGACTAAAAACAGACGAAAACACCACAAATATATTATGAAACGACTTAAACAGATGAAAACACCACAAAAACATGACAAAAATCACTAAAAACAGATGAAAACACCACAAAAACATGATAAATCGACTAAAAACAGACGCAAAACTCCACAGAAATATGACAAAACGACTAAAAACAGATGAAAACACCACTAAAACGTGACAAAACGACTAAAAACAGACGCAAAAGTCCACAAAAACATTACGAAACGACTAAAAACGGATGAAAGCACCACAAAACGCAAGGAAACGACTAAAAACAGACGAAAACACCACAAAAACATTACAAAACGACTAAAAACGGGTGAAAGCACCACAAAAAGGTGACAAAACGACCAAAAACAGATGAAAACACCACAAGAACATGACAAAACAAATAAAAACAGACGCAAAACTCAACAAAAACGTGATGAAACAACTAAAAACAGATGAAAACACCACAAAAACGTGATAAAACAACTAAAAACAGACGAAAAACACCACCAAAACTTGATGAAACGACTAAAAAAAGACGCAAGACACCACAAAAATGTGACAAAAAGACTAAAAACAGATGAAAACTGCGCAAAAACGTGATGAAACGACAAAAAAAACAGACGAAACCACCACAAAACGTGATAAGACAACTAAAAACAGACGAAACACACCAAAAAAACGCATTATAACTACTAAAAACAGACGCAAAACTCGACAAAAACATGACAAAACAACTAAAAACAGATGAAAACACCACTTAAATGTGTTGAAACGACTAAAAACAGACGCAAAACTCGAAAAAAACATGACAAAACAACTAAAAACAGATGAAAACACCACTAAAACGTGACAAAACGACTGAAAACAGACGAAAACACCACGAAAACGTGACAAAACGACTAAAAACAGATGAAAACACCACTAAAACGTGACAAAACGACTAAAAACAGACGCAAAAGTCCACAAAAACATTACGAAACGACTAAAAACGGATGAAAGCACCACAAAACGCAAGGAAACGACTAAAAACAGACGAAAACACCACAAAAACATTACAAAACGACTAAAAACGGGTGAAAGCACCACAAAAAGGTGACAAAACGACCAAAAACAGATGAAAACACCACAAGAACATGACAAAACAAATAAAAACAGACGCAAAACTCAACAAAAACGTGATGAAACAACTAAAAACAGATGAAAACACCACAAAAACGTGATAAAACAACTAAAAACAGACGAAAAACACCACCAAAACTTGATGAAACGACTAAAAAAAGACGCAAGACACCACAAAAATGTGACAAAAAGACTAAAAACAGATGAAAACTGCGCAAAAACGTGATGAAACGACAAAAAAAACAGACGAAACCACCACAAAACGTGATAAGACAACTAAAAACAGACGAAACACACCAAAAAAACGCATTATAACTACTAAAAACAGACGCAAAACTCGACAAAAACATGACAAAACAACTAAAAACAGATGAAAACACCACTTAAATGTGTTGAAACGACTAAAAACAGACGCAAAACTCGACAAAAACATGACAAAACAACTAAAAACAGATGAAAACACCACTAAAACGTGACAAAACGACTGAAAACAGACGAAAACACCACAAAAACGTGATGAAACGACTAAAAACAGATGAAAACACCACAAAAGCGTGACAAAACGACTAAAAACAGATGAAAACACCACAAAAACGTGACAAAACGGCTGAAAACAGACAAAAACACCACAAAAACCTGATGAAACTACTAAAAACAGATGGAAACACCACGAAAACGTGATGAAACGACTTAAAACGGATGAAAACACCACAAAAACATGACAATATGACTGAAAACAGACAAAAACACCACAAAAACGTGATGAAACTACTAAAAACAGATGGAAACACCACGAAAACGTGACAAAACGACTGAAAACAGACGAAAACACCACAAAAACGTGATGAAACGACTAAAAACAGATGAAAACACCACCAAAACGTGACAAAAATGACTAAAAACAGATGAAAACACGACAAAAACGTGATGAAACGACTAAAAACAGACGAAAACACCACAAATATGTTATGAAATGACTTAAAACAGATGAAAACACCACAAAAACATGACAAAACGACTTAAAACGGATGAAAACACCACAAAAACATGACAATATGACTGAAAACAGACGAAAACACCACAAAAACGTGACAAGACAATTAAAAACAGACGCAAAACTCCACAAAAACATGACAATACGAGTAAAAACAGACGCAACCACAAAAACATGATGAAGCGACTAAAAACAGATGAAAACACCACAAAAACGTGATGAAACGACTAAAAACAGACGAAAACACCACTAAAACGTGACAAAACAACTGAAGACAGATGAAAACACCACAAAAACGTGACAAAAACGACTAAAAACAGACGAAAACACGACAAAACGTGATAAGACAACTAAAAACAGACGAAACACACCACAAAAACGTGATGAAACGACTAAAAACGGACGCAAAACTCGACAAAAACATGACAAAACACCACAAAAAACAGATGAAAACACCACTAAAACGTGACAAAACGACTGAAAAAAGACGAAAACACCACAAAAACGTGGTGAAACGATTAAAAACGGATGAAAACACCACAAAAGCGTGACAAAACGACTAAAAACAGATGAAAACACCACAAAAACGTGACAAAACGACTGAAAACAGACAAAAACACCACAAAAACGTGATGAAACTACTAAAAACAGATGAAACCACCACAAAACGTGATAAGACAACTAAAAACAGACGAAACACACCACAAAAACGCGATATAACGACTAAAAACAGACGCAAAACTCGACCAAAACATGACAAAACAACTAAAAACAGATGAAAACACTACTAAAACGTGACAAAACGACTGAAAACAGACTAAAACACCACAAAACGTGACAAAACGACTGAAAACAGACAAAAACACCACAAAAACGTGATGAAACTACTAAAAACAGTCGAAAACACCACAAATATGAGATGAAACGACTTAAAACAGACGCAAAACACCACAAAAACATGGCAAAACGACTAAAAACAGACGCAAAACTCCACAAAAACATTATGAAACGACTAAAAACAGATGAAAACACCACAAATATGTGATGAAACGACTAAAAACAGACGAATAAAACCCACAAAAACATGAAAAAATTACTAAAAACAGAAGAAAACACCACAAAAACGTGACAAAACGACCAAAAAAAGATCAAAACACCACAAATATGTGATGAAACGACTTAAAACAGATGCAAAACACCACAAAAACATGGCAAAACGACTAAAAACAGACGAAAACACCACAAAAACGTGATGAAACGACTAAAAACAGACGAAAAATTCCCCAGAAACATGACAAAATGACTAAAAACTGTTTAAAATACCACAAAAATGTGACAAAACAACTAAAAACAGACGAATACAACACAAAACATGATGAAACGACTGAAAACAGACGCAAAACTCCACAAAACCATGACAAAACGACTAAAAACAAATGAAAACACCACAAAAACATGACAAAACAACTAAAAACATATCAAAACACCACAAAAACGTGATGAAACGACTAAAAACTGACGAAAACACCACAAATATGAGATGAAACGACTTAAAACAGGCGCAAAACACCACAAAAACATGGCAAAACGACTAAAAACAGACGAAAACACCACAAAAACGTGATGAAACGACTAACAACAGACGACAAATTCCACAGAAACATGACAAAACGACTAAAAACTGTTTAAAATACCACTAAAACGTGACAAAACAACTAAAAACAGACGAAAACACCAACAAAAACGTGATGAAACGACTAAAATCAGACGAAATCACCACAAATTCGTTATGAAACGACTTAAAATAGATGAAAACACCACAAATACATGACAAAAATTACTAAAAACAGATGAAAAACACCACAAAAACGTGATGAAACGACTAAAAACAGATGAAAACACCACAAAACGTGATAAGACAACTAAAAACAGACGAAACACCACAAAAACGTGATGAAACGACTAAAAACAGATGAAAACACCACAAAACGTGATAAGACAACTAAAAACGGACGAAACACACCACAAAAAAGTGATGAAACGACTAAAAACAGACGCAAAACTCCACAGAACATGATGAAACGACTGAAAACATACGCAAAACTCCACAAAAACATGACAAAACGACTAAAAACAAATGAAAACACCACAAAAACATGACAAAACGACCAAAAAAAGATCAAAACACCACAAAAATATGATAAAACAAATAAAAACAGACGAAAACACCACAAAAAAGTGATGAAACGACTAAAAACAGACGCAAAACTCCACAAAACATGATGAAACGACTGAAAATACACGCAAAACTCCACAAAAACATGACAAAACGACTAAAAACAGACGCAAGACACCGCAAAAAAAAATTAACACAGATGAAAACACCACAAAAACGTGATGAAACCACTTAAAACTGATGAAAACATCACAAAACAGTGATGAAACAACTAAACACAGATGCAAAACTCAACAAAAACGTGTGAAACGACTAAAAACAGATGAAAACACCACAAAAATATGTGATGAAACGACTAGAAACAGGCGCAAAATTCCACAGAAACATGACAAAACGACTAAAAACTGATTAAAATACCACTAAAACGTGACAAAAGGACTAAAAATAGACAAAAACACTAACAAAAACGTGATGAAACGACTCAAAACAGACGAAAACACCACAAATATGTTATGAAACGACTTAAAACAGATGAAAACACCACAAAAACATGACTAAAATGAATAAAAACAGATGAAAACACCACAATAACGGGATGAAACGACTAAAGACGGATGAAAACACCACAAAAACGTGATAAAACAACTATAAACAGACGAAACACACCACAAAAACGTGATGAAACGACTAAAAACAGACGCAAGACACCGTAAAAAAGGACTAAAAACACATGAAAACACCACAAAAACGTGATAAAACAACTATAAACAGACGAAACACACCACAAAAACGTGATGAAACGACTAAAAACAGACGCAAGACACCGCAAAAAGGACTAAAAACAGATGAAAACACCCCAAAAACGTAATGAAACCACTTAAAACAGATGAAAACACCTCAAAAATATGATAAAACAACTAAAAAAAGACGAAAACACCACAAAAACGTGATGGAATTACTAAAAACAGACGAAAACACCACAAAAACGTTATAAACCGACTTAAAACAGATGAAAACACCACAAAAATGTGACAAAACGACTAAAAACAGACGAAAACACCACAAGAACATGACAAAACAACTAAAAACAGACGCAAAACTCCAGAAAAACATGACAAAACGACTAAAACAGATGAAAACACCACAAAAACGTGACGAAAAAGACTAAAAACGGATGAAGATACCACAAAAACGTGATAAAACAACTATAAACAGACGAAACACACCACAAAAACGCAATGAAACGACTAAAAACAAACGCAAGACACCACGAAAACGACTAAAAACAGATGAAAACACCAAAAAAACGTGATAAAACAACTAAAAACTGACGAAACACACCACAAAAACGTGATGAAACGACTAAAAACAGACGCAAGACACCACAAAAATGTGACAAAAAGACTAAAAACAGATGAAAACTGCGCAAAAACGTGATGAAACGTCTAAAAACAGATTAAAACAACACAAAAACATGTTAAAACAACTAAAAAAAGACGAAAACACCACAAAAACGTTATGAAACGACTAAAAACAGACGCAAAACTCCAAAGGAACATGACAAAACGGCTAAAAACAGATGAAAACACCAAAAAAACCTGACAAAACGACTACAAACAGACCAAGACTCCACAAAAACATGACAAAAACAACTAAAAACAGAAGAAAACACCACAAAAACGTGACAAAACGAACAAAAAAAGATCATAACACCACAAATATGTGATGAAACGACTTAAAACAGATGCAAAACACCACAAAAACATGGCAAAACGACTAAAAACAGACGAAAACACCACAAAAACGTGATGAAACGACTAAAAACAGACGAAAAATTCCACAGAAACATGACAAAACGATTAAAAACTGTTTAAAATACCACTAAAACGTGACAAAACGACTAAAAACAGACGAAAACACCAACAAAAACGTGATGAAACGACTAAAATAAGACGAAAACACCACAAATACGTTATGAAACGACTTAAAACAGATGAAAACACCACAAAAACATGACAAAACGACTAAAAACAAATGAAAACACCACAAAAACATGACAAAACAACTAAAACATATCAAAACACCACAAATATGTGATGAAACAACTTAAAACAGACGCAAAACACCACAAAAACATGGCAAAACGACTAAAAACAGACGAAAACACCACAAAAATGTGATGAAACGACTAAAAACAGACGAAAAATTCCACAGAAACATGACAAAACGACTAAAAACTGTTTAAAATACCACTAAAACATGGCAAAACGACTAAAAACAGCCGAAAACACCACAAAAACGTGATGAAACGACTAAAAACAGACGAAACACCACAAAAACGTGATGAAACGACTAAAAACAGATGAAAACACCACAAAAGCGTGACAAAACGACTAAAAACAGATGAAAACACCACAAAAACGTGACAAAACGGCTGAAAACAGACAAAAACACCACAAAAACCTGATGAAACTACTAAAAACAGATGGAAACACCACGAAAACGTGATGAAACGACTTAAAACGGATGAAAACACCACAAAAACATGACAATATGACTGAAAACAGACAAAAACACCACAAAAACGTGATGAAACTACTAAAAACAGATGGAAACACCACGAAAACGTGACAAAACGACTGAAAACAGACGAAAACAGACGAAAACACCACAAAAACGTGATGAAACGACTAAAAACAGATGAAAACACCACCAAAACGTGACAAAAATGACTAAAAACAGATGAAAACACGACAAAAACGTGATGAAACGACTAAAAACAGACGAAAACACCACAAATATGTTATGAAATGACTTAAAACAGATGAAAACACCACAAAAAAATGACAAAACGACTTAAAACGGCAGAAAACACCACGAAAACGTGATGAAACGACTTAAAACGGATGAAAACACCACAAAAACATGACAATATGACTGAAAACAGACAAAAACACCACAAAAACGTGATGAAACTACTAAAAACAGATGGAAACACCACGAAAACGTGACAAAACGACTGAAAACAGACGAAAACAGACGAAAACACCACAAAAACGTGATGAAACGACTAAAAACAGATGAAAACACCACCAAAACGTGACAAAAATGACTAAAAACAGATGAAAACACGACAAAAACGTGATGAAACGACTAAAAACAGACGAAAACACCACAAATATGTTATGAAATGACTTAAAACAGATGAAAACACCACAAAAAAATGACAAAACGACTTAAAACGGCAGAAAACACCACAAAAACATGACAATATGACTGAAAACAGACGAAAACACCACAAAAACGTGACAAGACAATTAAAAACAGACGCAAAACTCCACAAAAACATGACATTACGAGTAAAAACAGACGCAACCACAAAAACATGATGAAACGACTAAAAACAGATGAAAACACCACAAAAACGTGATGAAACAACTAAAAACAGACGAAAACACCACTAAAACGTGACAAAACAACTGAAGACAGATGAAAACACCACAAAAACGTGACAAAAACGACTAAAAACAGACGAAAACACGACAAAACGTGATAAGACAACTAAAAACAGACGAAACACACCACAAAAACGTGATGAAACGACTAAAAACGGACGCAAAACTCGACAAAAACATGACAAAACACCACAAAAAACAGATGAAAACACCACTAAAACGTGACAAAACGACTGAAAAAAGACGAAAACACCACAAAAACGTGGTGAAACGATTAAAAACGGATGAAAACACCACAAAAGCGTGACAAAACGACTAAAAACAGATGAAAACACCACAAAAACGTGACAAAACGACTGAAAACAGACAAAAACACCACAAAAACGTGATGAAACTACTAAAAACAGATGAAACCACCACAAAACGTGATAAGACAACTAAAAACAGACGAAACACACCACAAAAACGCGATATAACGACTAAAAACAGACGCAAAACTCGACCAAAACATGACAAAACAACTAAAAACAGATGAAAACACTACTAAAACGTGACAAAACGACTGTAAACAGACTAAAACACCACAAAACGTGACAAAACGACTGAAAACAGACAAAAACACCACAAAAACGTGATGAAACTACTAAAAACAGTCGAAAACACCACAAATATGAGATGAAACGACTTAAAACAGACGCAAAACACCACAAAAACATGGCAAAACGACTAAAAACAGACGCAAAACTCCACAAAAACATTATGAAACGACTAAAAACAGATGAAAACACCACAAATATGTGATGAAACGACTAAAAACAGACGAATAAAACCCACAAAAACATGAAAAAATGACTAAAAACAGAAGAAAACACCACAAAAACGTGACAAAACGACCAAAAAAAGATCAAAACACCACAAATATGTGATGAAACGACTTAAAACAGATGCAAAACACCACAAAAACATGGCAAAACGACTAAAAACAGACGAAAACACCACAAAAACGTGATGAAACGACTAAAAACAGACGAAAAATTCCCCAGAAACATGACAAAATGACTAAAAACTATTTAAAATACCACAAAAATGTGACAAAACAACTAAAAACAGACGAATACAACACAAAACATGATGAAACGACTGAAAACAGACGCAAAACTCCACAAAACCATGACAAAACGACTAAAAACAAATGAAAACACCACAAAAACATGACAAAACAACTAAAAACATATCAAAACACCACAAAAACGTGATGAAACGACTAAAAACTGACGAAAACACCACAAATATGAGATGAAACGACTTAAAACAGGCGCAAAACACCACAAAAACATGGCAAAACGACTAAAAACAGACGAAAACACCACAAAAACGTGATGAAACGACTAACAACAGACGACAAATTCCACAGAAACATGACAAAACGACTAAAAACTGTTTAAAATACCACTAAAACGTGACAAAACGACTAAAAACAGACGAAAACACCAACAAAAACGTGATGAAACGACTAAAATCAGACGAAAACACCACAAATTCGTTATGAAACGACTTAAAATAGATGAAAACACCACAAATACATGACAAAAATTACTAAAAACAGATGAAAAACACCACAAAAACGTGATGAAACGACTAAAAACAGATGAAAACACCACAAAACGTGATAAGACAACTAAAAACAGACGAAACACCACAAAAACGTGATGAAACGACTAAAAACAGATGAAAACACCACAAAACGTGATAAGACAACTAAAAACAGACGAAACACACCACAAAAAAGTGATGAAACGACTAAAAACAGACGCAAAACTCCACAGAACATGATGAAACGACTGAAAACATACGCAAAACTCCACAAAAACATGACAAAACGACTAAAAACAAATGAAAACACCACAAAAACATGACAAAACGACCAAAAAAGATCAAAACACCACAAAAATATGATAAAACAAATAAAAACAGGCGAAAACACCACAAAAAAGTGATGAAACGACTAAAAACAGACGCAAAACTCCACAAAACATGATGAAACGACTGAAAATACACGCAAAACTCCACAAAAACATGACAAAACGACTAAAAACAGACGCAAGACACCGCAAAAAAAAATTAACACAGATGAAAACACCACAAAAACGTGATGAAACCACTTAAAACTGATGAAAACATCACAAAACAGTGATGAAACAACTAAACACAGATGCAAAACTCAACAAAAACGTGTGAAACGACTAAAAACAGATGAAAACACCACAAAAATATGTGATGAAACGACTAGAAACAGGCGCAAAATTCCACAGAAACATGACAAAACGACTAAAAACTGATTAAAATACCACTAAAACGTGACAAAAGGACTAAAAATAGACAAAAACACTAACAAAAACGTGATGAAACGACTCAAAACAGACGAAAACACCACAAATATGTTATGAAACGACTTAAAACAGATGAAAACACCACAAAAACATGACTAAAATGAATAAAAACAGATGAAAACACCACAATAACGGGATGAAACGACTAAAGACGGATGAAAACACCACAAAAACGTGATAAAACAACTATAAACAGACGAAACACACCACAAAAACGTGATGAAACGACTAAAAACAGACGCAAGACACCGTAAAAAAGGACTAAAAACACATGAAAACACCACAAAAACGTGATAAAACAACTATAAACAGACGAAACACACCACAAAAACGTGATGAAACGACTAAAAACAGACGCAAGACACCGCAAAAAGGACTAAAAACAGATGAAAACACCACAAAAACGTGATGAAACCACTTAAAACAGATGAAAACACCTCAAAAATATGATAAAACAACTAAAAAAAGACGAAAACACCACAAAAACATGATGGAATTACTAAAAACAGACGAAAACACCACAAAAACGTTATAAACCGACTTAAAACAGATGAAAACACCACAAAAATGTGACAAAACGACTAAAAACAGACGAAAACACCACAAGAACATGACAAAACAACTAAAAACAGACGCAAAACTCCAGAAAAACATGACAAAACGACTAAAACAGATGAAAACACCACAAAAACGTGACGAAAAAGACTAAAAACGGATGAAGATACCACAAAAACGTGATAAAACAACTATAAACAGACGAAACACACCACAAAAACGCAATGAAACGACTAAAAACAAACGCAAGACACCACGAAAACGACTAAAAACAGATGAAAACACCAAAAAAACGTGATAAAACAACTAAAAACTGACGAAACACACCACAAAAACGTGATGAAACGACTAAAAACAGACGCAAGACACCACAAAAATGTGACAAAAAGACTAAAAACAGATGAAAACTGCGCAAAAACGTGATGAAACGTCTAAAAACAGATCAAAACAACACAAAAACATGTTAAAACAACTAAAAAAAGACGAAAACACCACAAAAACGTTATGAAACGACTAAAAACAGACGCAAAACTCCAAAGGAACATGACAAAACGACTAAAAACAGATGAAAACGTGATGAAAACGACTAAAAACAGACGAAAAATTCCACAGAAACATGACAAAACGACTAAAAACTGCTTAAAATACCACTAAAACGTGACAAAACCACTAAAAACAGATGAAAACACTAACAAAAACGTGATGAAACGACTAAAATCAGACGAAAACACCACAAATACGTTATGAAACGACTTAAAACAGATGAAAACACCACAAAAACATGACAAAAATGACTAAAAACAGATGAAAGCACCACAAAAACATGACAAAACGATTAAAAACAGACGAAAACACCACAAATACGTTATGAAACGACTTAAAACAGATGAAAACACCACAAAAACATGACAAAAATGACTAAAAACAGACGAAAACACCACAAAAACGTGATGAAACGACTAAAAAAAGATGAAAACACCACAAAACGTGATAAGACAACTAAAAACAGACGAAACACACCACAAAAACGTGATGAAACGACTAAAAACAGATGAAAACACCACAAAAACGTGTAAAAAATGACTAAAAACGGATGAAAACACCACAAAAACGTGATAAAACAACTATAAACAGACGAAACACACCACAAAATTGTGATGAAACGACTAAAAACAGACGCAAGACACCGCAAAAACGATTAAAAACAGATGAAAACACCACAAAAACGTGATGAAACCACTTAAAACAGATGAAAACACCACTAAACCGTGATGAAACAACTAAAAACAGAGGCAAAACTCAACAAAAACGTGATGAAACGACTAAAAACAGATGAAAACACCAAAAAAACCTGACAAAACGACTACAAACAGACCAAGACTCCACAAAAACATGACAAAAACAACTAAAAACAGAAGAAAACACCACAAAAACGTGACAAAACGAACAAAAAAAGATCATAACACCACAAATATGTGATGAAACGACTTAAAACAGATGCAAAACACCACAAAAACATGGCAAAACGACTAAAAACAGACGAAAACACCACAAAAACGTGATGAAACGACTAAAAACAGACGAAAAATTCCACAGAAACATGACAAAACGATTAAAAACTGTTTAAAATACCACTAAAACGTGACAAAACGACTAAAAACAGACGAAAACACCAACAAAAACGTGATGAAACGACTAAAATAAGACGAAAACACCACAAATACGTTATGAAACGACTTAAAACAGATGAAAACACCACAAAAACATGACAAAACGACTAAAAACAAATGAAAACACCACAAAAACATGACAAAACAACTAAAACATATCAAAACACCACAAATATGTGATGAAACAACTTAAAACAGACGCAAAACACCACAAAAACATGGCAAAACGACTAAAAACAGACGAAAACACCACAAAAATGTGATGAAACGACTAAAAACAGACGAAAAATTCCACAGAAACATGACAAAACGACTAAAAACTGTTTAAAATACCACTAAAACATGGCAAAACGACTAAAAACAGACGAAAACACCACAAAAACGTGATGAAACGACTAAAAACAGACGAAAAATTCCACAGAAACATGACAAAACGACTAAAAACTGTTTAAAATACCACTAAAACGTGACAAAACGACTAAAAACAGACGAAAACACCAACAAAAACGTGATGAAACGACTAAAATAAGACGAAAACACCACAAATACGTTATGAAACGACTTAAAACAGATGAAAACACCACAAAAACATGACAAAAATGACTAAAAATAGATGAAAACACCACAAAAACATGACAAAACGACTAAAAACAAATGAAAACACCACAAAAACATGACAAAACAACTAAAACATATCAAAACACCACAAATATGTGATGAAACAACTTAAAACAGACGCAAAACACCACAAAAACATGGCAAAACGACTAAAAACAGACGAAAACACCACAAAAATGTGATGAAACGACTAAAAACAGACGAAAAATTCCACAGAAACATGACAAAACGACTAAAAACTGTTTAAAATACCACTAAAACGTGACAAAACGACTAAAAACAGACGAAAACACCAACAAAAACATGACAAAACGACTAAAAACAAATGAAAACACCACAAAAACATGACAAAACAACCAAAAACATATCAAAACACCACAAAAACGTGATGAAACGACTAAAAACAGACGCAAAACACCACAAAAACATGGCAAAACGACTAAAAACAGACGAAAACACCACAAAAATGTGATGAAACGACTAAAAACAGACGAAAAATTCCACAGAAACATGACAATACGACTAAAAACTGTTTAAAATACCACTAAAACGTGACAAAACGACTAAAAACAGACGAAAACACCAACAAAAACGTGATGAAACGACCAAAATCAGACAAAAACACCACAAATACGTTATGAAACGACCTAAAACAGATGAAAACACCACAAAAACATGACAAAAATGACTAAAAACAGATGAAAACACCACAAAAACGTGATGAAACGACTAAAAAAAGATGAAAACACCACAAAACGTGATAAGACATCTAAAAACAGACGAAACACACCACAAAAATGTGATGAAACGACTAAAAACAGACGCAAGACACCACAAAAACGTGATGAAACGACTAAAAACAGACGCAAAACTCCACATAAACATTATGAAATGACTAAAAACAGACGCAAAACTCCACAAAAACACTTAAACGACTAAAAACAGACATAAAACTCAACAGAAAAATGACAAAACGACTAAAAACAGATGAAAACACCACTAAAACGTGACAAAACGATTAAAAATAGACAAAAACACCGGAAGAAAATGACAAAACGACTAAAAACAGACGTAAAACTCCACAAAAACGTTATGGAACGACATAAAACAGATGAAAACACCACAAGAACATGAAAAAATTACTAAAAACAGACGCAAAACTCCACAAAAACTAGATGAAACGACTAAAAACAATGAAAACACCACAAAACCTGACAAAAACGACTAAAAACAGACGAAACACACCACAAAAACGTGATGAAACGACTAAAAACAGACGCAAAACTCCACAAAAACATGACAAAACAACTAAAAACAGATGAAAACACCACTAAAACGTGACAAAACGACTGAAAACAGACGAAAACACCACAAAAACGTGATGAAACGACTAAAAACAGATGAAAACACCACAAAAGCGTGACAAAACGACTAAATACAGATGAAAACACCACAAAAACGTGATAAAACCACTTAAAACAGACGCAAAACTCCACAAAAACATGAAAAAACGACTAAAAACAGATGAAAACACCACAATAACGTGATGAAACGACTAAAAACAGATGAAAACACCACAAAAACGTGATGAAACGACTAAAAACAGACAAAAACACCACAAAAACGTGACAAAAACGACCAAAAACAGATGAAAACACCACAAAAAGGTGATGAAACGACTAAAAACAGACAAAAACACCACAAAAACGTGATGAAGCGCCTTAAAACAGACGCAAGACACCACAAAACAGTGACAAGACGAATAAAAATAGAAGAAAACACCACAAAAATGTGACAAAACGATTAAAAAAAGACAAAAACACCACAAGAACATGACAAAACGACTAAAAACAGACGCAAAACTCCACATAAACATTATGAAATGACTAAAAACAGACGCAAAACTCCACAAAAACACGATGAAACGACTAAAAACAGACATAAAACTCAACAGAAAAATGACAAAACGACTAAAAACAGATGAAAACACCACTAAAACGTGACAAAACGATTAAAAATAGACAAAAACACCGGAAGAAAATGACAAAACGACTAAAAACAGACGTAAAACTCCACAAAAATTTTATGGAACGACATAAAACAGATGAAAACACCACAAGAACATGAAAAAATGACTAAAAACAGACGCAAAACTCCACAAAAACGTGATGAAACGACTAAAAACAATGAAAACACCACAAAACCTGACAAAAACGACTAAAAACAGACGAAACACACCACAAAAACGTGATGAAACGACTAAAAACAGACGCAAAACTCCACAAAAACATGACAAAACAACTAAAAACAGATGAAAACACCACTAAAACGTGACAAAACGACTGAAAACAGACGAAAACACCACAAAAACGTGATGAAACGACTAAAAACAGATGAAAACACCACAAAAGCGTGACAAAACGACTAAATACAGATGAAAACACCACAAAAACGTGATAAAACCACTTAAAACAGACGCAAAACTCCACAAAAACATGACAAAACGACTAAAAACAGATGAAAACACCACAATAACGTGATGAAACGACTAAAAACAGATGAAAACACCACAAAAACGTGATGAAACGACTAAAAACAGACAAAAACACCACAAAAACGTGACAAAAACGACCAAAAACAGATGAAAACACCACAAAAAGGTGATGAAACGACTAAAAACAGACAAAAACACCACAAAAACGTGATGAAGCGCCTTAAAACAGACGCAAAACACCACAAAAACATGACAAAACGACTTAAAACATACGAAAACACCACAAAAACGTGATGAAACTACTAAAGACGGACGCAAAACTCCACAAAAACATTATGAAACGACTAAAAACAGATGCAAAAAACACAAAAACGTGACAAAAACGACTAAAAACGGGTGAAAGCACCACAAAAACGTGATGAAACGACTAAAAACAAATGAAAACACCACAAAAGCATGACAAAACGGCTAACAACAGATGAAAACACCACAAAAACGTGACAAAAACGACCAAAAACAGATGAAAACACCACAAAAAGGTGATGAAACGACTAAAAACAGACAAAAACACCACAAAAACGTGATGAAGCGCCTTAAAACAGACGCAAAACACCACAAAAACATGACAAAACGACTTAAAACATACGAAAACACCACAAAAACGTGATGAAACTACTAAAGACGGACGCAAAACTCCACAAAAACATTATGAAACGACTAAAAACAGATGCAAAAAACACAAAAACGTGACAAAAACGACTAAAAACGGGTGAAAGCACCACAAAAACGTGATGAAACGACTAAAAACAAATGAAAACACCACAAAAGCATGACAAAACGGCTAACAACAGATGAAAACACCACAAAAACGTGACAAAACGACTAAAAACAGACGAAAATTCCACAAAAACGTGATGAAACTACTAAAAAAAGATGAAAACACCACTAAAACGTGAAAAAACGACTGAAAACTGACGAAAACACCACAAAAACATGATGAAACGACGAAAAACAGACGCAAAACTCGACAAAAACATGACAAAACGACTACAAATGGATGAAAACACCACAAAAACGTGACAGAAATTAATAAAAACAGATGAAAAGACCGCGAAAACGTGATGAAACGAATAAAAACAGATGCAAAACTCCACAAAAACGAATAAAAACAGACGCAAAACTCAACAAAAACGTCTAAAAAAACAAATGAAAACACCACAAAAAACGTGATGAAACAACTGAAAACAGATGAAAACACAACAAGAACATGATGAAACGACTAAAAACAGACGAAAAACTCCACAAAAACATGACAAAACGACTAAAAACAGATGAAAACACCACTAAAACGTGACAAAATGATTAAAAACAGACAAAAACACCGGAAGAAAATGACAAAACGACTAAAAACAGACGCAAAACTCCACAAAAACATAATGGAACGACTAAAAACAGATGAAAACACCACAAGAACATGAAAAAATGACTAAAAACAGACGCAAAACTCCACAAAAACATGATGAAACGACTAAAAACAGATGAAAACACCCCCCCCAAAAAAACCCAAAAATGACTAAAAACAGATGAAAACACCAAAAAAACGTGATAAAACCACTTAAAACAGACGCAAAACTCCACAAAAACATGAAAAAACGACTAAAAACAGATGAAAACACCACAATAACGTGATGAAACGACTAAAAACAGATGAAAACACCACAAAAACGTGATGAAACGACTAAAAACAGACAAAAACACCACAAAAACGTGACAAAAACGACCAAAAACAGATGAAAACACCATAAAAAGGTGATGAAACGACTAAAAACAGACAAAAACACCACAAAAACGTGATGAAGCGCCTTAAAACAGACGCAAGACACCACAAAACAGTGACAAGACGAATAAAAATAGAAGAAAACACCACAAAAATGTGACAAAACGATTAAAAAAAGACAAAAACACCACAAGAACATGACAAAACGACTAAAAACAGACGCAAAACTCCACATAAACATTATGAAATGACTAAAAACAGACGCAAAACTCCACAAAAACACGATGAAACGACTAAAAACAGACATAAAACTCAACAGAAAAATGACAAAACGACTAAAAACAGATGAAAACACCACTAAAACGTGACAAAACGATTAAAAATAGACAAAAACACCGGAAGAAAATGACAAAACGACTAAAAACAGACGTAAAACTCCACAAAAATTTTATGGAACGACATAAAACAGATGAAAACACCACAAGAACATGAAAAAATGACTAAAAACAGACGCAAAACTCCACAAAAACGTGATGAAACGACTAAAAACAATGAAAACACCACAAAACCTGACAAAAACGACTAAAAACAGACGAAACACACCACAAAAACGTGATGAAACGACTAAAAACAGACGCAAAACTCCACAAAAACATGACAAAACAACTAAAAACAGATGAAAACACCACTAAAACGTGACAAAACGACTGAAAACAGACGAAAACACCACAAAAACGTGATGAAACGACTAAAAACAGATGAAAACACCACAAAAGCGTGACAAAACGACTAAATACAGATGAAAACACCACAAAAACGTGATAAAACCACTTAAAACAGACGCAAAACTCCACAAAAACATGACAAAACGACTAAAAACAGATGAAAACACCACAATAACGTGATGAAACGACTAAAAACAGATGAAAACACCACAAAAACGTGATGAAACGACTAAAAACAGACAAAAACACCACAAAAACGTGACAAAAACGACCAAAAACAGATGAAAACACCACAAAAAGGTGATGAAACGACTAAAAACAGACAAAAACACCACAAAAACGTGATGAAGCGCCTTAAAACAGACGCAAAACACCACAAAAACATGACAAAACGACTTAAAACATACGAAAACACCACAAAAACGTGATGAAACTACTAAAGACGGACGCAAAACTCCACAAAAACATTATGAAACGACTAAAAACAGATGCAAAAAACACAAAAACGTGACAAAAACGACTAAAAACGGGTGAAAGCACCACAAAAACGTGATGAAACGACTAAAAACAAATGAAAACACCACAAAAGCATGACAAAACGGCTAACAACAGATGAAAACACCACAAAAACGTGACAAAACGACTAAAAACAGACGAAAATTCCACAAAAACGTGATGAAACTACTAAAAAAAGATGAAAACACCACTAAAACGTGAAAAAACGACTGAAAACTGACGAAAACACCACAAAAACATGATGAAACGACGAAAAACAGACGCAAAACTCGACAAAAACATGACAAAACGACTACAAATGGATGAAAACACCACAAAAACGTGACAGAAATTAATAAAAACAGATGAAAAGACCGCAAAAACGTGATGAAACGAATAAAAACAGATGCAAAACTCCACAAAAACGAATAAAAACAGACGCAAAACTCAACAAAAACGTCTAAAAAAACAAATGAAAACACCACAAAAAACGTGATGAAACAACTGAAAACAGATGAAAACACAACAAGAACATGATGAAACGACTAAAAACAGACGAAAAACTCCACAAAAACATGACAAAACGACTAAAAACAGATGAAAACACCACTAAAACGTGACAAAATGATTAAAAACAGACAAAAACACCGGAAGAAAATGACAAAACGACTAAAAACAGACGCAAAACTCCACAAAAACATAATGGAACGACTAAAAACAGATGAAAACACCACAAGAACATGAAAAAATGACTAAAAACAGACGCAAAACTCCACAAAAACATGATGAAACGACTAAAAACAGATGAAAACACCCCCCCCAAAAAAAACCAAAAATGACTAAAAACAGATGAAAACACCAAAAAAAATGACAAAAATTACTAAAAACTGATGAAAACACCACAAAGATAAGATAAAAATACTAAAAAAAGACGAAACACACCACAAAAACGTGATGAAATGACTAAAAACAGATGAAAACACCACAAAAACGTGATAAAACAACTAAAAACAGATAAAACACACCACAAAAACGTGACTAAACGACTAAAAACAGACGCAAGACACCACAAAACCGTGACAAGACGACTAAAAATAGAAGAAAACACCACAAAAATGTGACAAGACGACTAAAAATAGAAGAAAACACCACAAAAATGTGACAAAACGATTAAAAAAAGACAAAAACACCACAAGAACATGACAAAACGACTAAAAACAGACGCAAAACTCCACATAAACATTATGAAATGACTAAAAACAGACGCAAAACTCCACAAAAACACGATGAAACGACTAAAAACAGACATAAAACTCAACAGAAAAATGACAAAACGACTAAAAACAGATGAAAACACCACTAAAACGTGACAAAACGATTAAAAATAGACAAAAACACCGGAAGAAAATGACAAAACGACTAAAAACAGACGTAAAACTCCACAAAAACGTTATGGAACGACATAAAACAGATGAAAACACCACAAGAACATGAAAAAATGACTAAAAACAGACGCAAAACTCCACAAAAACGTGATGAAACGACTAAAAACAATGAAAACACCACAAAACCTGACAAAAACGACTAAAAACAGACGAAACACACCACAAAAACGTGATGAAACGACTAAAAACAGACGCAAAACTCCACAAAAACATGACAAAACAACTAAAAACAGATGAAAACACCACTAAAACGTGACAAAACGACTGAAAACAGACGAAAACACCACAAAAACGTGATGAAACGACTAAAAACAGATGAAAACACCACAAAAGCGTGACAAAACGACTAAATACAGATGAAAACACCACAAAAACGTGATAAAACCACTTAAAACAGACGCAAAACTCCACAAAAACATGACAAAACGACTAAAAACAGATGAAAACACCACAATAACGTGATGAAACGACTAAAAACAGATGAAAACACCACAAAAACGTGATGAAACGACTAAAAACAGACAAAAACACCACAAAAACGTGACAAAAACGACCAAAAACAGATGAAAACACCACAAAAAGGTGATGAAACGACTAAAAACAGACAAAAACACCACAAAAACGTGATGAAGCGCCTTAAAACAGACGCAAGACACCACAAAACAGTGACAAGACGAATAAAAATAGAAGAAAACACGACAAAAATGTGACAAAACGATTAAAAAAAGACAAAAACACCACAAGAACATGACAAAACGACTAAAAACAGACGCAAAACTCCACATAAACATTATGAAATGACTAAAAACAGACGCAAAACTCCACAAAAACACGATGAAACGACTAAAAACAGACATAAAACTCAACAGAAAAATGACAAAACGACTAAAAACAGATGAAAACACCACTAAAACGTGACAAAACGATTAAAAATAGACAAAAACACCGGAAGAAAATGACAAAACGACTAAAAACAGACGTAAAACTCCACAAAAATGTTATGGAACGACATAAAACAGATGAAAACACCACAAGAACATGAAAAAATGACTAAAAACAGACGCAAAACTCCACAAAAACGTGATGAAACGACTAAAAACAATGAAAACACCACAAAACCTGACAAAAACGACTAAAAACAGACGAAACACACCACAAAAACGTGATGAAACGACTAAAAACAGACGCAAAACTCCACAAAAACATGACAAAACAACTAAAAATTGATGAAAACACCACTAAAACGTGACAAAACAACTGAAAACAGACGAATACACGACAAAAACATGACAAACCCACTAAAGACAGACGAAACACACCACTAGAACGTGACAAAACAACTAAAAACAGACGAAAATTCCACAAAAACGTGATGAAACTACTAAAAAAAGATGAAAACACCACTAAAACGTGAAAAAACGACTGAAAACTGACGAAAACACCACAAAAACATGATGAAACGACGAAAAACAGACGCAAAACTCGACAAAAACATGACAAAACAACTAAAAATTGATGAAAACACCACTAAAACGTGACAAAACAACTGAAAACAGACGAAAACACGACAAAAACGTGATAAAATGACTAAAAACAGACGAAAACACCACAAACATGTTATGAAACGACGTAAAACGGATGAAAACACCACAAAAATATGACAAAACGACTAAAAATGGATGAAAACACCACAAAAACGTGACAGAAATTACTAAAAACAGATGAAAAGACCGCGAAAACGTGATGAAACGAATAAAAACAGATGCAAAACTCCACAAAAACGAATAAAAACAGACGCAAAACACCACAAAAACGTGACAAGACAATTAAAAACAGACGCAAAACTCCACAAAAACATGACAATACGAGTAAAAACAGACGCAACCACAAAAACATGATGAAACGACTAAAAACAGATGAAAACACCACAAAAACGTGATGAAACGACTAAAAACAGACGAAAACACCACTAAAACGTGACAAAACAACTGAAGACAGATGAAAACACCACAAAAACGTGACAAAAACGACTAAAAACAGACGAAAACACGACAAAACGTGATAAGACAACTAAAAACAGACGAAACACACCACAAAAACGTGATGAAACGACTAAAAACGGACGCAAAACTCGACAAAAACATGACAAAACACCACAAAAAACAGATGAAAACACCACTAAAACGTGACAAAACGACTGAAAAAAGACGAAAACACCACAAAAACGTGATGAAACGATTAAAAACGGATGAAAACACCACAAAAGCGTGACAAAACGACTAAAAACAGATGAAAACACCACAAAAACGTGACAAAACGACTGAAAACAGACAAAAACACCACAAAAACGTGATGAAACTACTAAAAACAGATGAAACCACCACAAAACGTGATAAGACAACTAAAAACAGACGAAACACACCACAAAAACGCGATATAACGACTAAAAACAGACGCAAAACTCGACCAAAACATGACAAAACAACTAAAAACAGATGAAAACACTACTAAAACGTGACAAAACGACTGAAAACAGACTAAAGCACCACAAAACGTGACAAAACGACTGAAAACAGACAAAAACACCACAGAAACGTGATGAAACTACTAAAAACAGTCGAAAACACCACAAATATGAGATGAAACGACTTAAAACAGACGCAAAGCACCACAAAAACATGGCAAAACGACTAAAAACAGACGCAAAACTCCACAAAAACATTATGAAACGACTAAAAACAGATGAAAACACCACAAATATGTGATGAAACGACTAAAAACAGACGAATAAAACCCACAAAAACATGAAAAAACGACTAAAAACAGAAGAAAACACCACAAAAACGTGACAAAACGACCAAAAAAAGATCAAAACACCACAAATATGTGATGAAACGACTAAAAACAGACGCAAAACTCCACAGAACATGATGAAACGACTGAAAACATACGCAAAACTCCACAAAAACATGACAAAACGACTAAAAACAAATGAAAACACCACAAAAACATGACAAAACGACCAAAAAAAAGATCAAAACACCACAAAAATATGATAAAACAAATAAAAACAGGCGAAAACACCACAAAAAAGTGATGAAACGACTAAAAACAGACGCAAAACTCCACAAAACATGATGAAACGACTGAAAATACACGCAAAACTCCACAAAAACATGACAAAACGACTAAAAACAGACACAAGACACCGCAAAAAAAAATTAACACAGATGAAAACACCACAAAAACGTGATGAAACCACTTAAAACTGATGAAAACATCACAAAACCGTGATGAAACAACTAAAAACAGATGCAAAACTCAACAAAAACGTGTGAAACGACTAAAAACAGATGAAAACACCACAAAAATATGTGATGAAACGACTAGAAACAGGCGCAAAATTCCACAGAAACATGACAAAATGACTAAAAACTGATTAAAATACCACTAAAACGTGACAAAAGGACTAAAAATAGACAAAAACACTAACAAAAACGTGATGAAACGACTCAAAACAGACGAAAACACCACAAATATGTTATGAAACGACTTAAAACAGATGAAAACACCACAAAAACATGACAAAAATGACTAAAAACAGATGAAAGCACCACAAAAACATGACAAAACGATTAAAAACAGACGAAAACACCACAAATACGTTATGAAACGACTTAAAACAGATGAAAACCCCACAAAAACATGACAAAATGACTAAAAACAGATGAAAACACCACAAAAACATGACAAAACGACTAAAAACAGACGAAAACACCACAAATATGTGATGAAACGACTTAAAACAGACGCAAAACACCACAAAAACATGGCAAAACGACTAAAAACAGACGAAAACACCACAAAAACGTGATGAAAAGACTAAAAACAGACGAAAAATTCCACAGAAACATGACAAAACGACTAAAAACTGTTTAAAATACCACTAAAACGTGACAAAACGACTAAAAATAGACGAAAACACCAACAAAAACGTGATGAAACGACCAAAATCAGACGAAAACACCACAAATACGTTATGAAACGACTTAAAACAGATGAAAACACCACAAAAACATGACAAAAATGACTAAAAACAGATGAAAACACCACAAAAACGTGATGAAACGACTAAAAACTGATGAAAACACCACAAAACGTGATAAGACAACTAAAAACAGACGAAACACACCACAAAAACGTGATGAAACGGCTAAAAACAGACGCAAGACACCACAAAACCGTGATGAAACAACTAAAAACAGATGCAAAACTCAACAAAAACGTGATGAAACGACTAAAAACACACGCAAAACTCCACAAAGACGTGATGAAACGACTAAAAAAAGACGCAAAACTCCACAGAAACATGACAAAACGACTGAAAACAGATGAAAACACCACTAAAGCGTGACAAAACGATTAAAAACAGGCAACACCACAAAAATCTGAGAAAACTGCTAAAAAGAGACGCAAAACACCACAACAACATTATGAAACGACTAAAAACAGATGAAAACACCACAAAAACGTGATGAAACGACTAAAAGCAGACAAAAACACGACAAAAACATGACAAACAGCTAAAAACGGATGAAAACACCACAAAAACATGACAAAACGACTGAAAAAAGATCAAAACACCACAAAAACATTATGAAACGACTAAAAACAGACCCAAAGCTCCATAAAACAATGCAAAACGACTAAAAACAGAAGCAAAAGTCCAAAAAAACATGATGAAACGACTAAAAACAGATGAAAAAATCACAAAAACGTGACAAAAACGACTAAAAACGGATGAAAGCTCCACAAAAAGGTGACTAAACGACTAAAAACAGACGAAAACACTTCAAGAACATAACAAAACGACTAAAAACAGACGCAAGACACCACAAAAATGTGACAAAAAGACTAAAAACAGATGAAAACTGCGCAAAAACGTGATGAAACGTCTAAAAACAGATTAAAACATCACAAAAACATGTTAAAACAACTAAAAAAAGACGAAAACACCACAAAAACGTTATGAAACGACTAAAATCAGACGCAAAACTCCAAAGGAACATGACAAAACGACTAAAAACAGATGAAAACGTGATGAAAACGACTAAAAACAGACGAAAAATTCCACAGAAACATGACAAAACGACTAAAAACTGCTTAAAATACCACTAAGACGTGACAAAACGACTAAAAACAGATGAAAACACTAACAAAAACGTGATGAAACGACTAAAATCAGACGAAAACACCACAAATACGTTATGAAACGACTTAAAACAGATGAAAACACCACAAAAACATGACTAAAATGACTAAAAACAGACGAAAACACCACAAAAACGTGATGAAACGACTAAAAACAGCCGAAACACACCACAAAAATGTGATGAAACGACTAAAAACAGACGCAAGACACCGCAAAAACGACTAAAAACAGATGAAAACACCACAAAAACGTGATGAAACCACTTAAAACAGATGAAAACACCACTAAACCGTGATGAAACAACTGAAAACAGAGGCAAAACTCAACAAAAACAAGATGAAACGACTAAAAACAGATGAAAACACCAAAAAAACCTGACAAAACGACTACAAACAGACCAAGACTCCACAAAAACATGACAAAAACAACTAAAAACAGAAGAAAACACCACAAAAACGTGACAAAACGAAAAAAAAAAGATCATAAAACCACAAATATGTGATGAAACGACTTAAAACAGATGCAAAACACCACAAAAACATGGCAAAACGACTAAAAACAGACGAAAACACCACAAAAACGTGATGAAACGACTAAAAACAGACGAAAAATTCCACAGAAACATGACAAAACGACTAAAAACTGTTTAAAATACCACTAAAACGTGACAAAACGACTAAAAACAGACGAAAACACCAACAAAAACGTGATGAAACGACTAAAATAAGACGAAAACACCACAAATACGTTATGAAACGACTTAGAACAGATGAAAACACCACAAAAACATGACAAAAATGACTAAAAATAGATGAAAACACCACAAAAACATGACAAAACGACTAAAAACAAATGAAAACACCACAAAAACATGACAAAACAACTAAAACATATCAAAACACCACAAATATGTGATGAAACAACTTAAAACAGACGCAAAACACCACAAAAACATGGCAAAACGACTAAAAACAGACGAAAACACCACAAAAATGTGATGAAACGACTAAAAACAGACGAAAAATTCCACAGAAACATGACAAAACGACTAAAAACTGTTTAAAATACCACTAAAACGTGACAAAACGACTAAAAACAGACGAAAACACCAACAAAAACATGACAAAACGACTAAAAACAAATGAAAACACCACAAAAACATGACAAAACAACTAAAAACATATCAAAACACCACAAAAACGTGATGAAACGACTAAAAACAGACGCAAAACACCACAAAAACATGGCAAAACGACTAAAAACAGACGAAAACACCACAAAAATGTGATGAAACGACTAAAAACAGACGAAAAATTCCACAGAAACATGACAATACGACTAAAAACTGTTTAAAATACCACTAAAACGTGACAAAACGCCTAAAAACAGACGAAAACACCAACAAAAACGTGATGAAACGACCAAAATCAGACAAAAACACCACAAATACGTTATGAAACGACCTAAAACAGATGAAAACACCGCAAAAACATGACAAAAATGACTAAAAACCGATGAAAACACCACAAAAACGTGATGAAACGACTAAAAAAAGATGAAAACACCACAAAACGTGATAAGACATCTAAAAACAGACGAAACACACCACAAAAATGTGATGAAACGACTAAAAACAGACGCAAGACACCACAAAAACGTGATGAAACGACTAAAAACTGACGAAAAATTCCACAGAAACATGACAAAACGACTAAAAACTGTTTAAAATACCACTGAAACGTGACAAAACGACTAAAAACAGACGAAAAAACCAACAAAAACGTGATGAATAGACTAAAATCAGACGAAAACACCACAAATACGTTATGAAACGACTTAAAACAGATGAAAACCCCACAAAAACATGACAAAATGACTAAAAACAGATGAAAACACCACAAAAACATGACAAAACGACTAAAAACAGACGAGAACACCACAAATATGTGATGAAACGACTTAAAACAGACGCAAAACACCACAAAAACATGGCAAAACGACTAAAAACAGACGAAAACACCACAAAAACGTGATGAAAAGACTAAAAACAGACGAAAAATTCCACAGAAACATGACAAAACAACTAAAAACTGTTTAAAATACCACTAAAACGTGACAAAACGACTAAAAACAGACGAAAACACCAACAAAAACGTGATGAAACGACCAAAATCAGACGAAAACACCACAAATACGTTATGAAACGACTTAAAACAGATGAAAACACCACAAAAACATGACAAAAATGACTAAAAACAGATGAAAACACCACAAAAACGTGATGAAACGACTAAAAACTGATGAAAACACCACAAAACGTGATAAGACAACTAAAAACAGACGAAACACACCACAAAAACGTGATGAAACGGCTAAAAAACAGACGCAAGACACCACAAAAATGACTAAAAACAGATGAAAACACCACAAAAACGTGATGAAACCACTTAAAACAGATGAAAACATCACTCAAACCGTGATGAAACAACTAAAAACAGATGCAAAACTCAAAAAAAACGTGATGAAACGACTAAATACACACGCAAAACTCCACAAAGACGTGATGAAACGACTAAAAAAAGACGCAAAACTCCACAGAAACATGACAAAACGACTAAAAACAGATGAAAACACCACTAAAGCGTGACAAAACGACTAAATACAGATGAAAACACCACAAAACGTGATAAGACAACTAAAAACAGACGAAACACACCACAAAAACGTGATGAAACGGCTAAAAAACAGACGCAAGACACCACAAAAATGACTAAAAACAGATGAAAACACCACAAAAACGTGATGAAACCACTTAAAACAGATGAAACACACCACAAAAACGTGATGAAACGGCTAAAAAACAGACGCAAGACACCACAAAAATGACTAAAAACAGATGAAAACACCACAAAAACGTGATGAAACCACTTAAAACAGATGAAAACATCACTCAAACCGTGATGAAACAACTAAAAACAGATGCAAAACTCAAAAAAAACGTGATGAAACGACTAAATACACACGCAAAACTCCACAAAGACGTGATGAAACGACTAAAAAAAGACGCAAAACTCCACAGAAACATGACAAAACGACTAAAAACAGATGAAAACACCACTAAAGCGTGACAAAACGATTAAAAACAGGCAACACCACAAAAATCTGAGAAAACTGCTAAAAAGAGACGCAAAACACCACAACAACATTATGAAACGACTAAAAACAGATGAAAACACCACAAAAACGTGATGAAACGACTAAAAACAGACGCAAAACACCACAAAAACATGGCAAAACGACTAAAAACAGACGAAAACACCACAAAAATGTGATGAAACGACTAAAAACAGACGAAAAATTCCACAGAAACATGACAATACGACTAAAAACTGTTTAAAATACCACTAAAACGTGACAAAACGCCTAAAAACAGACGAAAACACCAACAAAAACGTGATGAAACGACCAAAATCAGACAAAAACACCACAAATACGTTATGAAACGACCTAAAACAGATGAAAACACCGCAAAAACATGACAAAAATGACTAAAAACCGATGAAAACACCACAAAAACGTGATGAAACGACTAAAAAAAGATGAAAACACCACAAAACGTGATAAGACATCTAAAAACAGACGAAACACACCACAAAAATGTGATGAAACGACTAAAAACAGACGCAAGACACCACAAAAACGTGATGAAACGACTAAAAACTGACGAAAAATTCCACAGAAACATGACAAAACGACTAAAAACTGTTTAAAATACCACTGAAACGTGACAAAACGACTAAAAACAGACGAAAAAACCAACAAAAACGTGATGAATAGACTAAAATCAGACGAAAACACCACAAATACGTTATGAAACGACTTAAAACAGATGAAAACCCCACAAAAACATGACAAAATGACTAAAAACAGATGAAAACACCACAAAAACATGACAAAACGACTAAAAACAGACGAGAACACCACAAATATGTGATGAAACGACTTAAAACAGACGCAAAACACCACAAAAACATGGCAAAACGACTAAAAACAGACGAAAACACCACAAAAACGTGATGAAAAGACTAAAAACAGACGAAAAATTCCACAGAAACATGACAAAACAACTAAAAACTGTTTAAAATACCACTAAAACGTGACAAAACGACTAAAAACAGACGAAAACACCAACAAAAACGTGATGAAACGACCAAAATCAGACGAAAACACCACAAATACGTTATGAAACGACTTAAAACAGATGAAAACACCACAAAAACATGACAAAAATGACTAAAAACAGATGAAAACACCACAAAAACGTGATGAAACGACTAAAAACTGATGAAAACACCACAAAACGTGATAAGACAACTAAAAACAGACGAAACACACCACAAAAACGTGATGAAACGGCTAAAAAACAGACGCAAGACACCACAAAAATGACTAAAAACAGATGAAAACACCACAAAAACGTGATGAAACCACTTAAAACAGATGAAAACATCACTCAAACCGTGATGAAACAACTAAAAACAGATGCAAAACTCAAAAAAAACGTGATGAAACGACTAAATACACACGCAAAACTCCACAAAGACGTGATGAAACGACTAAAAAAAGACGCAAAACTCCACAGAAACATGACAAAACGACTAAAAACAGATGAAAACACCACTAAAGCGTGACAAAACGACTAAATACAGATGAAAACACCACAAAACGTGATAAGACAACTAAAAACAGACGAAACACACCACAAAAACGTGATGAAACGGCTAAAAAACAGACGCAAGACACCACAAAAATGACTAAAAACAGATGAAAACACCACAAAAACGTGATGAAACCACTTAAAACAGATGAAACACACCACAAAAACGTGATGAAACGGCTAAAAAACAGAAGCAAGACACCACAAAAATGACTAAAAACAGATGAAAACACCACAAAAACGTGATGAAACCACTTAAAACAGATGAAAACATCACTCAAACCGTGATGAAACAACTAAAAACAGATGCAAAACTCAAAAAAAACGTGATGAAACGACTAAATACACACGCAAAACTCCACAAAGACGTGATGAAACGACTAAAAAAAGACGCAAAACTCCACAGAAACATGACAAAACGACTAAAAACAGATGAAAACACCACTAAAGCGTGACAAAACGATTAAAAACAGGCAACACCACAAAAATCTGAGAAAACTGCTAAAAAGAGACGCAAAACACCACAACAACATTATGAAACGACTAAAAACAGATGAAAACACCACAAAAACGTGATGAAACGACTAAAAGCAGACAAAAACACGACAAAAACATGACAAACAGCTAAAAACGGATGAAAACACCACAAAAACATGACAAAACGACTGAAAAAAGATCAAAACACCACAAAAACATTATGAAACGACTAAAAACAGACCCAAAGCTCCATAAAACAATGCAAAACGACTAAAAACAGAAGCAAAAGTCCAAAAAAACATGATGAAACGACTAAAAACAGATGAAAAAATCACAAAAACGTGACAAAAACGACTAAAAACGGATGAAAGCTCCACAAAAAGGTGACTAAACGACTAAAAACAGACGAAAACACTTCAAGAACATAACAAAACGACTAAAAACAGACGCAAGACACCACAAAAATGTGACAAAAAGACTAAAAACAGATGAAAACTGCGCAAAAACGTGATGAAACGTCTAAAAACAGATTAAAACATCACAAAAACATGTTAAAACAACTAAAAAAAGACGAAAACACCACAAAAACGTTATGAAACGACTAAAAACAGACGCAAAACTCCAAAGGAACATGACAAAACGACTAAAAACAGATGAAAACGTGATGAAAACGACTAAAAACAGACGAAAAATTCCACAGAAACATGACAAAACGACTAAAAACTGCTTAAAATACCACTAAGACGTGACAAAACGACTAAAAACAGATGAAAACACTAACAAAAACGTGATGAAACGACTAAAATCAGACGAAAACACCACAAATACGTTATGAAACGACTTAAAACAGATGAAAACACCACAAAAACATGACAAAAATGACTAAAAACAGATGAAAGCACCACAAAAACATGACAAAACGATTAAAAACAGACGAAAACACCACAAATACGTTATGAAACGACTTAAAACAGATGAAAACACCACAAAAACATGACTAAAATGACTAAAAACAGACGAAAACACCACAAAAACGTGATGAAACGACTAAAAACAGACGAAACACACCACAAAAACGTGATGAAACGACTAAAAACAGATGAAAACACCACAAAAACGTGTAAAAAATGACTAAAAACGGATGAAAACACCACAAAAACGTGATAAAACAACTATAAACAGACGAAACACACCACAAAAATGTGATGAAACGACTAAAAACAGACGCAAGACACCGCAAAAACGACTAAAAACAGATGAAAACACCACAAAAACGTGATGAAACCACTTAAAACAGATGAAAACACCACTAAACCGTGATGAAACAACTGAAAACAGAGGCAAAACTCAACAAAAACAAGATGAAACGACTAAAAACAGATGAAAACACCAAAAAAACCTGACAAAACGACTACAAACAGACCAAGACTCCACAAAAACATGACAAAAAGAACTAAAAACAGAAGAAAACACCACAAAAACGTGACAAAACGAACAAAAAAAGATCATAAAACCACAAATATGTGATGAAACGACTTAAAACAGATGCAAAACATCACAAAAACATGGCAAAACGACTAAAAACAGACGAAAACACCACAAAAACGTGATGAAACGACTAAAAACAGACGAAAAATTCCACAGAAACATGACAAAACGACTAAAAACTGTTTAAAATACCACTAAAACGTGACAAAACGACTAAAAACAGACGAAAACACCAACAAAAACGTGATGAAACGACTAAAATAAGACGAAAACACCACAAAAACATGACAAAAATGACTAAAAATAGATGAAAACACCACAAAAACATGACAAAACGACTAAAAACAAATGAAAACACCACAAAAACATGACAAAACAACTAAAACATATCAAAACACCACAAATATGTGATGAAACAACTTAAAACAGACGCAAAACACCACAAAAACATGGCAAAACGACTAAAAACAGACGAAAACACCACAAAAATGTGATGAAACGACTAAAAACAGACGAAAAATTCCACAGAAACATGACAAAACGACTAAAAACTGTTTAAAATACCACTAAAACGTGACAAAATGACTAAAAACAGACGAAAACACCAACAAAAACATGACAAAACGACTAAAAACAAATGAAAACACCACAAAAACATGACAAAACAACTAAAAACATATCAAAACACCACAAAAACGTGATGAAACGACTAAAAACAGACGCAAAACACCACAAAAACATGGCAAAACGACTAAAAACAGACGAAAACACCACAAAAATGTGATGAAACGACTAAAAACAGACGAAAAATTCCACAGAAACATGACAATACGACTAAAAACTGTTTAAAATACCACTAAAACGTGACAAAACGCCTAAAAACAGACGAAAACACCAACAAAAACGTGATGAAACGACCAAAATCAGACAAAAACACCACAAATACGTTATGAAACGACCTAAAACAGATGAAAACACCACAAAAACATGACAAAAATGACTAAAAACAGATGAAAACACCACAAAAACGTGATGGAACAACTAAAAAAAGATGAAAACACCACAAAACGTGATAAGACATCTAAAAACAGACGAAACACACCACAAAAATGTGATGAAACGAATAAAAACAGACGCAAGACACCACAAAAACGTGATGAAACGACTAAAAACTGACGAAAAATTCCACAGAAACATGACAAAACGACTAAAAACTGTTTAAAATACCACTGAAACGTGACAAAACGACTAAAAACAGACGAAAAAAACAACAAAAACGTGATGAAACGACTAAAATCAGACGAAAACACCACAAATACGTTATGAAACGACTTAAAACAGATGAAAACCCCACAAAAACATGACAAAATGACTAAAAACAGATGAAAACACCACAAAAACATGACAAAACGACTAAAAACAGACGAAAACACCACAAACATGTGATGAAACGACTTAAAACAGACGCAAAACACCACAAAAACATGGCAAAACGACTAAAAACAGACGAAAACACCACAAAAACGTGATGAAAAGACTAAAAACAGACGAAAAATTCCACAGAAACATGACAAAACAACTAAAAACTGTTTAAAATACCACTAAAACGTGACAAAACGACTAAAAACAGACGAAAACACCAACAAAAACGTGATGAAACGACCAAAATCAGACGAAAACACCACAAATACGTTATGAAACGACTTAAAACAGATGAAAACACAACAAAAACATGACAAAAATGACTAAAAACAGATGAAAACACCACAAAAACGTGATGAAACGACTAAAAACTGATGAAAACACCACAAAACGTGATAAGACAACTAAAAACAGACAAAACACACCACAAAAACGTGATGAAACGGCTAAAAACAGACGCAAGACACCACAAAAATGACTAAAAACAGATGAAAACACCACAAAAACGTGATGAAACCACTTAAAACAGATGAAAACATCACACAAACCGTGATGAAACAACTAAAAACAGATGCAAAACTCAACAAAAACGTGATGAAACGACTAAATACACACGCAAAACTCCACAAAGACGTGATGAAACGACTAAAAAAAGACGCAAAACTCCACAGAAACATGACAAAACGACTAAAAACAGATGAAAACACCACTAAAGCGTGACAAAACGATTAAAAACAGGCAACACCACAAAAATCTGAGAAAACTGCTAAAAAGAGACGCAAAACACCACAACAACATTATGAAACGACTAAAAACAGATGAAAACACCACAAAAACGTGAAGAAACGGCTAAAAGCAGACAAAAACATGACAAAAACATGACAAACAGCTAAAAACGGATGAAAACACCACAAAAACATGACAAAACGACTGAAAAAAGATCAAAACACCACAAAAACATTATGAAACGACTAAAAACAGACCCAAAGCTCCATAAAACAATGCAAAACGACTAAAAACAGAAGCAAAAGTCCAAAAAAACATGATGAAACGACTAAAAACAGATGAAAAAATCACAAAAACGTGACAAAAACGACTAAAAACGGATGAAAGCTCCACAAAAAGGTGACTAAACGACTAAAAACAGACGAAAACACTTCAAGAACATAACAAAACGACTAAAAACAGACGCAAGACACCACAAAAATGTGATAAAACGACTAAAAACAGATGAAAACTGCGCAAAAACGTGATGAAACGTCTAAAAACAGATTAAAACATCACAAAAACATGTTAAAACACCTAAAAAAAGACGAAAACACCACAAAAACGTTATGAAACGACTAAAAACAGACGCAAAACTCCAAAGGAACATGACAAAACGACTAAAAACAGATGAAAACGTGATGAAAACCATTAAAAACAGACGAAAAATTCCACAGAAACATGACAAAACGACTAAAAACTGCTTAAAATACCACTAAGACGTGACAAAACGACTAAAAACAGATGAAAACACTAACAAAAACGTGATGAAACGACTAAAATCAGACGAAAACACCACAAATACGTTATGAAACGACTTAAAACAGATGAAAACACCACAAAAACATGACAAAAATGACTAAAAACAGATGAAAGCACCACAAAAACATGACAAAACGATTAAAAACAGACGAAAACACCACAAATACGTTATGAAACGACTTAAAACAGATGAAAACACCACAAAAACATGACTAAAATGACTAAAAACAGACGAAAACACCACAAAAACGTGATGAAACGACTAAAAACAGACGAAACACACCACAAAAACGTGATGAAACGACTAAAAACAGATGAAAACACCACAAAAACGTGTAAAAAATGACTAAAAACGGATGAAAACACCACAAAAACGTGATAAAACAACTATAAACAGACGAAACACACCACAAAAATGTGATGAAACGACTAAAAACAGACGCAAGACACCGCAAAAACGACTAAAAACAGATGAAAACACCACAAAAACGTGATGAAACCACTTAAAACAGATGAAAACACCACTAAACCGTGATGAAACAACTGAAAACAGAGGCAAAACTCAACAAAAACAAGATGAAACGACTAAAAACAGATGAAAACACCAAAAAAACCTGACAAAACGACTACAAACAGACCAAGACTCCACAAAAACATGACAAAAACAACTAAAAACAGAAGAAAACACCACAAAAACGTGACAAAACGAACAAAAAAAGATCATAAAACCACAAATATGTGATGAAACGACTTAAAACAGATGCAAAACACCACAAAAACATGGCAAAACGACTAAAAACAGACGAAAACACCACAAAAACGTGATGAAACGACTAAAAACAGACGAAAAATTCCACAGAAACATGACAAAACGACTAAAAACTGTTTAAAATACCACTAAAACGTGACAAAACGACTAAAAACAGACGAAAACACCAACAAAAACGTGATGAAACGACTAAAATAAGACGAAAACACCACAAATACGTTATGAAACGACTTAGAACAGATGAAAACACCACAAAAACATGACAAAAATGACTAAAAATAGATGAAAACACCACAAAAACATGACAAAACGACTAAAAACAAATGAAAACACCACAAAAACATGACAAAACAACTAAAACATATCAAAACACCACAAATATGTGATGAAACAACTTAAAACAGACGCAAAACACCACAAAAACATGGCAAAACGACTAAAAACAGACGAAAACACCACAAAAATGTGATGAAACGACTAAAAACAGACGAAAAATTCCACAGAAACATGACAAAACGACTAAAAACTGTTTAAAATACCACTAAAACGTGACAAAATGACTAAAAACAGACGAAAACACCAACAAAAACATGACAAAACGACTAAAAACAAATGAAAACACCACAAAAACATGACAAAACAACTAAAAACATATCAAAACACCACAAAAACGTGATGAAACGACTAAAAACAGACGCAAAACACCACAAAAACATGGCAAAACGACTAAAAACAGACGAAAACACCACAAAAATGTGATGAAACGACTAAAAACAGACGAAAAATTCCACAGAAACATGACAATACGACTAAAAACTGTTTAAAATACCACTAAAACGTGACAAAACGCCTAAAAACAGACGAAAACACCAACAAAAACGTGATGAAACGACCAAAATCAGACAAAAACACCACAAATACGTTATGAAACGACCTAAAACAGATGAAAACACCACAAAAACATGACAAAAATGACTAAAAACAGATGAAAACACCACAAAAACGTGATGAAACGACTAAAAAAAGATGAAAACACCACAAAACGTGATAAGACATCTAAAAACAGACGAAACACACCACAAAAATGTGATGAAACGACTAAAAACAGACGCAAGACACCACAAAAACGTGATGAAACGACTAAAAACTGACGAAAAATTCCACAGAAACATGACAAAACGACTAAAAACTGTTTAAAATACCACTGAAACGTGACAAAACGACTAAAAACAGACGAAAAAACCAACAAAAACGTGATGAAACGACTAAAATCAGACGAAAACACCACAAATACGTTATGAAAAAACTTAAAACAGATGAAAACCCCACAAAAACATGACAAAATGACTAAAAACAGATGAAAACACCACAAAAACATGACAAAACGACTAAAAACAGACGAAAACACCACAAATATGTGATGAAACGACTTAAAACAGACGCAAAACACCACAAAAACATGGCAAAACGACTAAAAACAGACGAAAACACCACAAAAACGTGATGAAAAGACTAAAAACAGACGAAAAATTCCACAGAAACATGACAAAACAACTAAAAACTGTTTAAAATACCACTAAAACGTGACAAAACGACTAAAAACAGACGAAAACACCAACAAAAACGTGATGAAACGACCAAAATCAGACGAAAACACCACAAATACGTTATGAAACGACTTAAAACAGATGAAAACACCACAAAAACATGACAAAAATGACTAAAAACAGATGAAAACACCACAAAAACGTGATGAAACGACTAAAAACTGATGAAAACACCACAAAACGTGATAAGACAACTAAAAACAGACGAAACACACCACAAAAACGTGATGAAACGGCTAAAAACAGACGCAAGACACCACAAAAATGACTAAAAACAGATGAAAACACCACAAAAACGTGATGAAACCACTTAAAACAGATGAAAACATCACACAAACCGTGATGAAACAACTAAAAACAGATGCAAAACTCAACAAAAACGTGATGAAACGACTAAATACACACGCAAAACTCCACAAAGACGTGATGAAACGACTAAAAAAAGACGCAAAACTCCACAGAAACATGACAAAACGACTAAAAACAGATGAAAACACCACTAAAGCGTGACAAAACGATTAAAAACAGGCAACACCACAAAAATCTGAGAAAACTGCTAAAAAGAGACGCAAAACACCACAACAACATTATGAAACGACTAAAAACAGATGAAAACACCACAAAAACGTGATGCAACGACTAAAAGCAGACAAAAACACGACAAAAACATGACAAACAGCTAAAAACGGATGAAAACACCACAAAAACATGACAAAACGACTGAAAAAAGATCAAAACACCACAAAAACATTATGAAACGACTAAAAACAGATGAAAAAATCACAAAAACGTGACAAAAACGACTAAAAACGGATGAAAGCTCCACAAAAAGGTGACTAAACGACTAAAAACAGACGAAAACACTTCAAGAACATAACAAAACAACTAAAAACAGACGCAAAACTCCACAAAAACATGATGTAACGACTAAAAACAGATGAAAACACCACAAAACGCGATGAAACGTCCAAAAAACAGACGAAAACACCACAAAAACATTACAAAACGACTAAAAACAGATGAAAACACCACAAAAACATGACGAAACGACTAAAAACAGACGAAAACACCACAAAAACATTACAAAATGACTAAAGATAGATGAAAACACCGCAAAAAGAAGCAAAATTCAACGAAAATGTGATGAAATGATTAAAAACAGACGCAAAGCTCCACAAAAACATGACAAAACAACTAAAAACACACGCAAAACTCCACAAAAACAATATTGAACGACTAAAAACAGATGAAAACACCACAAAAACGTGATGAAACGACTAAAAACAGACAAAAACACCACAAAAACGTGATGAAACGAATAAAAACAGACGCAAAACTCCACAAAAACGTCTAAAAACAGATGAAAACACCACAAAAAAGTGATGAAACAACTGAAAACAGATGAAAACACCACAAAAACATGATGAAACGACTAAAAACAGACGAAAAAAACACAAATATGTGATGAAACGACTAAAAACAGACGCAAAACTCCACAAAAACATAATGGAACGACTAAAAACAGACGCAAAACTCCACAAAAACATAATGGAACGACTAAAAACAGATGAAAACACCCCCCCAAAAAAAACCAAAAATGACTAAAAACAGATGAAAACACCAAAAAAAATGACAAAAATGACTAAAAACTGATGAAAACACAACAAAGATAAGATAAAAAAACTAAAAATAGACGTAACACACCACAAAAACGAGATGAATTGACTAAAAACAGATGAAAACACCACAAAAACGTGATAAAACAACTAAAAACAGATGACACACACCACAAAAACGTGACGAAACGGCTAAAAACAGACGCAAGACACCACAAAAGCGTGACAAGATGACTAAAAATAGAAGAAAACACCACAAAAATGTGACAAAACGATTAAAAAAAAGACAAAAACACCAAGAGAACATGACATAACGACTAAAAACAGACGCAAAACTCCACATAAACATTATGAAATGACTAAAAATAGACGCAAAACACCGCAAAAACACGATGAAACGACTAACAACAGACATAAAACTCAACAGAAAAATGACAAAACGACTAAAAACAGATGAAAACACCACTAAAACGTGACAAAAAGATTAAAAACAGACAAAAACACCGGAAGAAAATGACAAAACGACTAAAAACAGACGTAAAACTCCACAAAAACGTTATGGAACGACTTAAAACAGATGAAAACACCACAAGGACATGAAAAAATGACTAAAAACAGACGCAAAACTCCACAAAAACGCGATAAAACGACTAAAAACAATGAAAACACCACAAAACCTGACAAAAACGACTAAAAACAGACGAAACACACCACATAAACGTGATGAAACGACTAAAAACATACGCAAAACTCCACAAAAACATGACAAAACAACTAAAAACAGATGAAAACACCACTAAAACGTGACAAAACGACTGAAAACAGATGAAAACACCAAAAAAGCGTGACAAAACGACTAAAAACAGATGAAAACACCACAAAAACATGATAAAACGACTTAAAACAGACGCAAAACTCCACAAAAACATGACAAAACGACTAAAAACAGACGAAAAAACCAACAAAAACGTGATGAAACGACTAAAATCAGACGAAAACACCACAAATACGTTATGAAACGACTTAAAACAGATGAAAACCCCACAAAAACATGACAAAATGACTAAAAACAGATGAAAACACCACAAAAACATGACAAAACGACTAAAAACAGACGAAAACACCACAAATATATGATGAAACGACTTAAAACAGACGCAAAACACCACAAAAACATGGCAAAACGACTAAAAACAGACGAAAACACCACAAAAACGTGATGAAAAGACTAAAAACAGACGAAAAATTCCACAGAAACATGACAAAACAACTAAAAACTGTTTAAAATACCACTAAAACGTGACAAAACGACTAAAAACAGACGAAAACACCAACAAAAACGTGATGAAACGACCAAAATCAGACGAAAACACCACAAATACGTTATGAAACGACTTAAAACAGATGAAAACACAACAAAAACATGACAAAAATGACTAAAAACAGATGAAAACACCACAAAAACGTGATGAAACGACTAAAAACTGATGAAAACACCACAAAACGTGATAAGACAACTAAAAACAGACGAAACACACCACAAAAACGTGATGAAACGGCTAAAAACAGACGCAAGACACCACAAAAATGACTAAAAACAGATGAAAACACCACAAAAACGTGATGAAACCACTTAAAACAGATGAAAACATCACACAAACCGTGATGAAACAACTAAAAACAGATGCAAAACTCAACAAAAACGTGATGAAACGACTAAATACACACGCAAAACTCCACAAAGACGTGATGAAACGACTAAAAAAAGACGCAAAACTCCACAGAAACATGACAAAACGACTAAAAACAGATGAAAACACCACTAAAGCGTGACAAAACGATTAAAAACAGGCAACACCACAAAAATCTGAGAAACTGCTAAAAAGAGACGCAAAACACCACAACAACATTATGAAACGACTAAAAACAGATGAAAACACCACAAAAACGTGATGCAACGACTAAAAGCAGACAAAAACACGACAAAAACATGACAAACAGCTAAAAACGGATGAAAACACCACAAAAACATGACAAAACGACTGAAAAAAGATCAAAACACCACAAAAACATTATGAAACGACTAAAAACAGATGAAAAAATCACAAAAACGTGACAAAAACGACTAAAAACGGATGAAAGCTCCACAAAAAGGTGACTAAACGACTAAAAACAGACGAAAACACTTCAAGAACATAACAAAACAACTAAAAACAGACGCAAAACTCCACAAAAACATGATGTAACGACTAAAAACAGATGAAAACACCACAAAACGCGATGAAACGTCCAAAAAACAGACGAAAACACCACAAAAACATTACAAAACGACTAAAAACAGATGAAAACACCACAAAAACATGACGAAACGACTAAAAACTGACGAAAACACCACAAAAACATTACAAAATCACTAAAGATAGATGAAAACACCGCAAAAAGAAGCAAAATTCAACGAAAATGTGATGAAATGATTAAAAACAGACGCAAAGCTCCACAAAAACATGACAAAACAACTAAAAACACACGCAAAACTCCACAAAAACAATATTGAACGACTAAAAACAGATGAAAACACCACAAAAACGTGATGAAACGACTAAAAACAGACAAAAACACCACAAAAACGTGATGAAACGAATAAAAACAGACGCAAAACTCCACAAAAACGTCTAAAAACAGATGAAAACACCACAAAAAAGTGATGAAACAACTGAAAACAGATGAAAACACCACAAAAACATGATGAAACGACTAAAAACAGACGAAAAAAACACAAATATGTGATGAAACGACTAAAAACAGACGCAAAACTCCACAAAAACATAATGGAACGACTAAAAACAGACGCAAAACTCCACAAAAACATAATGGAACGACTAAAAACAGATGAAAACACCACAAGAACATGAAAAAATTACTAAAAACAGACGCAAAACTCCACAAAAACATGATGAAACGACTAAAAACAGATGAAAACACCCCCCCAAAAAAACCCAAAAATGACTAAAAACAGATGAAAACACCAAAAAAAATGACAAAAATGACTAAAAACTGATGAAAACACAACAAAGATAAGATAAAAAAACTAAAAATAGACGTAACACACCACAAAAACGAGATGAATTGACTAAAAACAGATGAAAACACCACAAAAACGTGATAAAACAACTAAAAACAGATGACACACACCACAAAAACGTGACGAAACGGCTAAAAACAGACGCAAGACACCACAAAAGCGTGACAAGATGACTAAAAATAGAAGAAAACACCACAAAAATGTGACAAAACGATTAAAAAAAAGACAAAAACACCAAGAGAACATGACATAACGACTAAAAACAGACGCAAAACTCCACATAAACATTATGAAATGACTAAAAATAGACGCAAAACACCGCAAAAACACGATGAAACGACTAACAACAGACATAAAACTCAACAGAAAAATGACAAAACGACTAAAAACAGATGAAAACACCACTAAAACGTGACAAAAAGATTAAAAACAGACAAAAACACCGGAAGAAAATGACAAAACGACTAAAAACAGACGTAAAACTCCACAAAAACGTTATGGAACGACTTAAAACAGATGAAAACACCACAAGGACATGAAAAAATGACTAAAAACAGACGCAAAACTCCACAAAAACGCGATAAAACGACTAAAAACAATGAAAACACCACAAAACCTGACAAAAACGACTAAAAACAGACGAAACACACCACATAAACGTGATGAAACGACTAAAAACATACGCAAAACTCCACAAAAACATGACAAAACAACTAAAAACAGATGAAAACACCACTAAAACGTGACAAAACGACTGAAAACAGATGAAAACACCAAAAAAGCGTGACAAAACGACTAAAAACAGATGAAAACACCACAAAAACATGATAAAACGACTTAAAACAGACGCAAAACTCCACAAAAACATGACAAAACGACTAAAAACAGACGAAAAAACCAACAAAAACGTGATGAAACGACTAAAATCAGACGAAAACACCACAAATACGTTATGAAACGACTTAAAACAGATGAAAACCCCACAAAAACATGACAAAATGACTAAAAACAGATGAAAACACCACAAAAACATGACAAAACGACTAAAAACAGACGAAAACACCACAAATATATGATGAAACGACTTAAAACAGACGCAAAACACCACAAAAACATGGCAAAACGACTAAAAACAGACGAAAACACCACAAAAACGTGATGAAAAGACTAAAAACAGACGAAAAATTCCACAGAAACATGACAAAACAACTAAAAACTGTTTAAAATACCACTAAAACGTGACAAAACGACTAAAAACAGACGAAAACACCAACAAAAACGTGATGAAACGACCAAAATCAGACGAAAACACCACAAATACGTTATGAAACGACTTAAAACAGATGAAAACACAACAAAAACATGACAAAAATGACTAAAAACAGATGAAAACACCACAAAAACGTGATGAAACGACTAAAAACTGATGAAAACACCACAAAACGTGATAAGACAACTAAAAACAGACGAAACACACCACAAAAACGTGATGAAACGGCTAAAAACAGACGCAAGACACCACAAAAATGACTAAAAACAGATGAAAACACCACAAAAACGTGATGAAACCACTTAAAACAGATGAAAACATCACACAAACCGTGATGAAACAACTAAAAACAGATGCAAAACTCAACAAAAACGTGATGAAACGACTAAATACACACGCAAAACTCCACAAAGACGTGATGAAACGACTAAAAAAAGACGCAAAACTCCACAGAAACATGACAAAACGACTAAAAACAGATGAAAACACCACTAAAGCGTGACAAAACGATTAAAAACAGGCAACACCACAAAAATCTGAGAAACTGCTAAAAAGAGACGCAAAACACCACAACAACATTATGAAACGACTAAAAACAGATGAAAACACCACAAAAACGTGATGCAACGACTAAAAGCAGACAAAAACACGACAAAAACATGACAAACAGCTAAAAACGGATGAAAACACCACAAAAACATGACAAAACGACTGAAAAAAGATCAAAACACCACAAAAACATTATGAAACGACTAAAAACAGATGAAAAAATCACAAAAACGTGACAAAAACGACTAAAAACGGATGAAAGCTCCACAAAAAGGTGACTAAACGACTAAAAACAGACGAAAACACTTCAAGAACATAACAAAACAACTAAAAACAGACGCAAAACTCCACAAAAACATGATGTAACGACTAAAAACAGATGAAAACACCACAAAACGCGATGAAACGTCCAAAAAACAGACGAAAACACCACAAAAACATTACAAAACGACTAAAAACAGATGAAAACACCACAAAAACATGACGAAACGACTAAAAACTGACGAAAACACCACAAAAACATTACAAAATCACTAAAGATAGATGAAAACACCGCAAAAAGAAGCAAAATTCAACGAAAATGTGATGAAATGATTAAAAACAGACGCAAAGCTCCACAAAAACATGACAAAACAACTAAAAACACACGCAAAACTCCACAAAAACAATATTGAACGACTAAAAACAGATGAAAACACCACAAAAACGTGATGAAACGACTAAAAACAGACAAAAACACCACAAAAACGTGATGAAACGAATAAAAACAGACGCAAAACTCCACAAAAACGTCTAAAAACAGATGAAAACACCACAAAAAAGTGATGAAACAACTGAAAACAGATGAAAACACCACAAAAACATGATGAAACGACTAAAAACAGACGAAAAAAACACAAATATGTGATGAAACGACTAAAAACAGACGCAAAACTCCACAAAAACATAATGGAACGACTAAAAACAGACGCAAAACTCCACAAAAACATAATGGAACGACTAAAAACAGATGAAAACACCACAAGAACATGAAAAAATTACTAAAAACAGACGCAAAACTCCACAAAAACATGATGAAACGACTAAAAACAGATGAAAACACCCCCCCAAAAAAAACCAAAAATGACTAAAAACAGATGAAAACACCAAAAAAAATGACAAAAATGACTAAAAACTGATGAAAACACAACAAAGATAAGATAAAAAAACTAAAAATAGACGTAACACACCACAAAAACGAGATGAATTGACTAAAAACAGATGAAAACACCACAAAAACGTGATAAAACAACTAAAAACAGATGACACACACCACAAAAACGTGACGAAACGGCTAAAAACAGACGCAAGACACCACAAAAGCGTGACAAGATGACTAAAAATAGAAGAAAACACCACAAAAATGTGACAAAACGATTAAAAAAAAGACAAAAACACCAAGAGAACATGACATAACGACTAAAAACAGACGCAAAACTCCACATAAACATTATGAAATGACTAAAAATAGACGCAAAACACCGCAAAAACACGATGAAACGACTAACAACAGACATAAAACTCAACAGAAAAATGACAAAACGACTAAAAACAGATGAAAACACCACTAAAACGTGACAAAAAGATTAAAAACAGACAAAAACACCGGAAGAAAATGACAAAACGACTAAAAACAGACGTAAAACTCCACAAAAACGTTATGGAACGACTTAAAACAGATGAAAACACCACAAGGACATGAAAAAATGACTAAAAACAGACGCAAAACTCCACAAAAACGCGATAAAACGACTAAAAACAATGAAAACACCACAAAACCTGACAAAAACGACTAAAAACAGACGAAACACACCACATAAACGTGATGAAACGACTAAAAACATACGCAAAACTCCACAAAAACATGACAAAACAACTAAAAACAGATGAAAACACCACTAAAACGTGACAAAACGACTGAAAACAGATGAAAACACCAAAAAAGCGTGACAAAACGACTAAAAACAGATGAAAACACCACAAAAACATGATAAAACGACTTAAAACAGACGCAAAACTCCACAAAAACATGACAAAACGACTTAAAACATACGAAAACACCACAAAAACGTGACAAAAACTACCAAAAACAGATGAAAACACCACAAAAAGGTGATGAAACGACTAAAAACAGACGAAAACACCACAAAAACATGATGAAGCGCCTTAAAACAGACGCAAAACACCACAAAAACATGACAAAACGACTTAAAACATACGAAAACACCACAAAAACATTATGAAACGACTAAAAACAGATGAAAACACCACAAAAACGTGATGAAACGACTAGAAACAGACGAAAACACCACAAAAACATGAAAAAACGACTAAAAACGGATGAAAACACCACAAAAACATGACAAAAATGACTAAAAATAGATGAAAACACCACAAAAAGGTTGATAAAAACGACTAAAAACAGATGAAACACACCACTAAAACGTGATGAAACAACTAAAGATAGACGCAAAACTCGACAAAAACATGACAAAACAACTAAAAACAGATGAAAACACCACTAAAATGTCCCAAAACAACTGAAAACAGACGAAAACACCACAAAAACGTGATGAAACGACTAAAAACAGATGAAACCACCACAAAAACGTGATGAAACGACTAAAAAAGATGAAAACACCACAAAACGTGATAAGACAACTAAAAACAGACGAAACACACCACAAAAACGTGATGAAACTACTAAAAAGAGACGCAAAACTCGACAAAAACATGACAAAACAACTAAAAACAGATGAAAACACCACTAAAACGTGACAAAACGACTGAAAACAGGCGAAAAAAACTCAAAAACATGATGAAACTACTAAAAACAGATGAAAAAAACACAAAAGCGTGACAAAACGACTAAAAACAGATGAAAACACCACAAAAACATGACAAAAACGACTAAAAATGGATGAAAACACCACAAAAATTTGATAAAACAACTATAAACAGGCGTAACACACCACAAAAACGTGATGAAACGAATAAAAACAGACGCAAAACTCCACAAAAACGTCTAAAAACAGATTAAAACACCACAAAAACGTGATGAAACTACTGAAAACAGATGAAAACACCACAAAAACATGATGAAACGACTAAAAACAGACGAAAAAAAAATTAATATATGATGAAACAACTTAAAACAGACGCAAAACAACACAAAAACATGAAAAAAACGACTAAAAACAGATGAAAACACCACTAAACGAGACAAAACTATTAAAAACAGACAAAAACACCGGAAGAAAATGAGAAAACAACTAAAAACAGAAGCAAAACTCCAAAAAAACATAATGGAACGACTAAAAACAAATGAAAACACCACAAGAAAATGAAAAAATGACTAAAAACAGACGCAAAACTCCACAAAACATGATGAAACGACTAAAAACAGATGAAAACAACACAAAAACATGAAATAACGACTAAAAACAGATGAAAACACCACAAAAAAATGACAAAAATGACTAAAAACAGATGAAAACACCAAAAAAAATGACAAAAATGACTAAAAACTGATGAAAACACAACACAGATAAGATAAAAAAACTAAAAATAGACGAAACACACCACAAAAACGTGATGAAATGACTAAAAACAGATGAAAACACCACAAAAACGTGATGAAATGAATAAAAACAGATGAAAACACCACAAAAACGTGATAAAACAACTAAAAACAGATGAAACACACCACAAAAACGTGACGAAACGACTAAAAACAGACGCAAGACACCACAAAAGCGTGACAAGACGACTAAAAATAGAAGAAAACACCACAAAAATGTGACAAAACGATTAAAAAAAGACAAAAACACCACAAGAACATGACAAAACGACAAAAAACAGACGCAAAACTCCACATAAACATTATGAAATGACTAAAAACAGACGCAAAACTCCACAAAAACACGATGAAACGACTAAAAACAGACATAAAACTCAACAGAAAAAATGACAAAACGACTAAAAACAGATGAAAACACCACTAAAACGTGAAAAAACGATTACAAATAGACAAAAACACCGGAAGAAAATGACAAAACGACTAAAAACAGACGTAAAACTCCACAAAAACGTTATGGAACGACTTAAAACAGATGAAAACACCACAAGAACATGAAAAAATGACTAAAAACAGAAGCAAAACTCCACAAAAACGTGATGAAACGACTAAAAACAATGAAAACACCACAAAACCTGACAAAAACGACTAAAAACAGACGAAACACACCACAAAAACGTGACTAAACGACTGAAAACAGACGAAAACACCACAAAAACGTGATAAAACAACTAAAAACAGATGACACACACCACAAAAACGTGACGAAACGGCTAAAAACAGACGCAAGACACCACAAAAGCGTGACAAAACGACTAAAATTAGAAGAGAACACCACAAAAATGTGACAAAACGATTAAAAAAAGACAAAAACACCACAAAAACGTGATGAAATGACTAAAAACAGAGGCAAAACTCGACAAAAATATAATGAAACGACTAAAAACAGATGAAAACACCACAAAACGCGATGAAACGTCCAAAAAACAGACGAAAACACCACAAAAACATTACAAAACGACTAAAAACAGATGAAAACACCACAAAAACATGACGAAACGATTAGAAACAGATGAAAACAACACAAAAACATGACAAAAATGACTAAAGATAGATGAAAACACCGCAAAAAGAAGCAAAATTCAACGAAAACATGACAAAACAACTAAAAACAGACGCAAAGCTCCACAAAAACATGACAAAACAACTAAAAACACACGCAAAACTCCACAAAAACAATATTGAACGACTAAAAACAGATGAAAACACCACAAAAACGTCTAAAAACAGATGAAAACACCACAAAAACGTGATGAAAACCATTAAAAACAGACGAAAAATTCCACAGAAACATGACAAAACGACTAAAAACTGCTTAAAATACCACTAAGACGTGACAAAACGACTAAAAACAGATGAAAACACTAACAAAAACGTGATGAAACGACTAAAATCAGACGAAAACACCACAAATACGTTATGAAACGACTTAAAACAGATGAAAACACCACAAAAACATGACAAAAATGACTAAAAACAGATGAAAGCACCACAAAAACATGACAAAACGATTAAAAACAGACGAAAACACCACAAATACGTTATGAAACGACTTAAAACAGATGAAAACACCACAAAAACATGACTAAAATGACTAAAAACAGACGAAAACACCACAAAAACGTGATGAAACGACTAAAAACAGACGAAACACACCACAAAAACGTGATGAAACGACTAAAAACAGATGAAAACACCACAAAAACGTGTAAAAAATGACTAAAAACGGATGAAAACACCACAAAAACGTGATAAAACAACTATAAACAGACGAAACACACCACAAAAATGTGATGAAACGACTAAAAACAGACGAAAACACCACAAAAACGTGATGAAACGACTAAAAACAGACGAAAAATTCCACAGAAACATGACAAAACAACTAAAAACTGTTTAAAATACCACTAAAACGTGACAAAACGACTAAAAACAGACGAAAACACCAACAAAAACGTGATGAAACGACCAAAATCAGACGAAAACACCACAAATACGTTATGAAACGACTTAAAACAGATGAAAACACAACAAAAACATGACAAAAATGACTAAAAACAGATGAAAACACCACAAAAACGTGATGAAACGACTAAAAACTGATGAAAACACCACAAAACGTGATAAGACAACTAAAAACAGACAAAACACACCACAAAAACGTGATGAAACGGCTAAAAACAGACGCAAGACACCACAAAAATGACTAAAAACAGATGAAAACACCACAAAAACGTGATGAAACCACTTAAAACAGATGAAAACATCACACAAACCGTGATGAAACAACTAAAAACAGATGCAAAACTCAACAAAAACGTGATGAAACGACTAAATACACACGCAAAACTCCACAAAGACGTGATGAAACGACTAAAAAAAGACGCAAAACTCCACAGAAACATGACAAAACGACTAAAAACAGATGAAAACACCACTAAAGCGTGACAAAACGATTAAAAACAGGCAACACCACAAAAATCTGAGAAAACTGCTAAAAAGAGACGCAAAACACCACAACAACATTATGAAACGACTAAAAACAGATGAAAACACCACAAAAACGTGAAGAAACGGCTAAAAGCAGACAAAAACATGACAAAAACATGACAAACAGCTAAAAACGGATGAAAACACCACAAAAACATGACAAAACGACTGAAAAAAGATCAAAACACCACAAAAACATTATGAAACGACTAAAAACAGACCCAAAGCTCCATAAAACAATGCAAAACGACTAAAAACAGAAGCAAAAGTCCAAAAAAACATGATGAAACGACTAAAAACAGATGAAAAAATCACAAAAACGTGACAAAAACGACTAAAAACGGATGAAAGCTCCACAAAAAGGTGACTAAACGACTAAAAACAGACGAAAACACTTCAAGAACATAACAAAACGACTAAAAACAGACGCAAGACACCACAAAAATGTGATAAAACGACTAAAAACAGATGAAAACTGCGCAAAAACGTGATGAAACGTCTAAAAACAGATTAAAACATCACAAAAACATGTTAAAACACCTAAAAAAAGACGAAAACACCACAAAAACGTTATGAAACGACTAAAAACAGACGCAAAACTCCAAAGGAACATGACAAAACGACTAAAAACAGATGAAAACGTGATGAAAACCATTAAAAACAGACGAAAAATTCCACAGAAACATGACAAAACGACTAAAAACTGCTTAAAATACCACTAAGACGTGACAAAACGACTAAAAACAGATGAAAACACTAACAAAAACGTGATGAAACGACTAAAATCAGACGAAAACACCACAAATACGTTATGAAACGACTTAAAACAGATGAAAACACCACAAAAACATGACAAAAATGACTAAAAACAGATGAAAGCACCACAAAAACATGACAAAACGATTAAAAACAGACGAAAACACCACAAATACGTTATGAAACGACTTAAAACAGATGAAAACACCACAAAAACATGACTAAAATGACTAAAAACAGACGAAAACACCACAAAAACGTGATGAAACGACTAAAAACAGACGAAACACACCACAAAAACGTGATGAAACGACTAAAAACAGATGAAAACACCACAAAAACGTGTAAAAAATGACTAAAAACGGATGAAAACACCACAAAAACGTGATAAAACAACTATAAACAGACGAAACACACCACAAAAATGTGATGAAACGACTAAAAACAGACGCAAGACACCGCAAAAACGACTAAAAACAGATGAAAACACCACAAAAACGTGATGAAACCACTTAAAACAGATGAAAACACCACTAAACCGTGATGAAACAACTGAAAACAGAGGCAAAACTCAACAAAAACAAGATGAAACGACTAAAAACAGATGAAAACACCAAAAAAACCTGACAAAACGACTACAAACAGACCAAGACTCCACAAAAACATGACAAAAACAACTAAAAACAGAAGAAAACACCACAAAAACGTGACAAAACGAACAAAAAAAGATCATAAAACCACAAATATGTGATGAAACGACTTAAAACAGATGCAAAACACCACAAAAACATGGCAAAACGACTAAAAACAGACGAAAACACCACAAAAACGTGATGAAACGACTAAAAACAGACGAAAAATTCCACAGAAACATGACAAAACGACTAAAAACTGTTTAAAATACCACTAAAACGTGACAAAACGACTAAAAACAGACGAAAACACCAACAAAAACGTGATGAAACGACTAAAATAAGACGAAAACACCACAAATACGTTATGAAACGACTTAGAACAGATGAAAACACCACAAAAACATGACAAAAATGACTAAAAATAGATGAAAACACCACAAAAACATGACAAAACGACTAAAAACAAATGAAAACACCACAAAAACATGACAAAACAACTAAAACATATCAAAACACCACAAATATGTGATGAAACAACTTAAAACAGACGCAAAACACCACAAAAACATGGCAAAACGACTAAAAACAGACGAAAACACCACAAAAATGTGATGAAACGACTAAAAACAGACGAAAAATTCCACAGAAACATGACAAAACGACTAAAAACTGTTTAAAATACCACTAAAACGTGACAAAATGACTAAAAACAGACGAAAACACCAACAAAAACATGACAAAACGACTAAAAACAAATGAAAACACCACAAAAACATGACAAAACAACTAAAAACATATCAAAACACCACAAAAACGTGATGAAACGACTAAAAACAGACGCAAAACACCACAAAAACATGGCAAAACGACTAAAAACAGACGAAAACACCACAAAAATGTGATGAAACGACTAAAAACAGACGAAAAATTCCACAGAAACATGACAATACGACTAAAAACTGTTTAAAATACCACTAAAACGTGACAAAACGCCTAAAAACAGACGAAAACACCAACAAAAACGTGATGAAACGACCAAAATCAGACAAAAACACCACAAATACGTTATGAAACGACCTAAAACAGATGAAAACACCACAAAAACATGACAAAAATGACTAAAAACAGATGAAAACACCACAAAAACGTGATGAAACGACTAAAAAAAGATGAAAACACCACAAAACGTGATAAGACATCTAAAAACAGACGAAACACACCACAAAAATGTGATGAAACGACTAAAAACAGACGCAAGACACCACAAAAACGTGATGAAACGACTAAAAACTGACGAAAAATTCCACAGAAACATGACAAAACGACTAAAAACTGTTTAAAATACCACTGAAACGTGACAAAACGACTAAAAACAGACGAAAAAACCAACAAAAACGTGATGAAACGACTAAAATCAGACGAAAACACCACAAATACGTTATGAAACGACTTAAAACAGATGAAAACCCCACAAAAACATGACAAAATGACTAAAAACAGATGAAAACACCACAAAAACATGACAAAACGACTAAAAACAGACGAAAACACCACAAATATGTGATGAAACGACTTAAAACAGACGCAAAACACCACAAAAACATGGCAAAACGACTAAAAACAGACGAAAACACCACAAAAACGTGATGAAAAGACTAAAAACAGACGAAAAATTCCACAGAAACATGACAAAACAACTAAAAACTGTTTAAAATACCACTAAAACGTGACAAAACGACTAAAAACAGACGAAAACACCAACAAAAACGTGATGAAACGACCAAAATCAGACGAAAACACCACAAATACGTTATGAAACGACTTAAAACAGATGAAAACACAACAAAAACATGACAAAAATGACTAAAAACAGATGAAAACACCACAAAAACGTGATGAAACGACTAAAAACTGATGAAAACACCACAAAACGTGATAAGACAACTAAAAACAGACGAAACACACCACAAAAACGTGATGAAACGGCTAAAAACAGACGCAAGACACCACAAAAATGACTAAAAACAGATGAAAACACCACAAAAACGTGATGAAACCACTTAAAACAGATGAAAACATCACACAAACCGTGATGAAACAACTAAAAACAGATGCAAAACTCAACAAAAACGTGATGAAACGACTAAATACACACGCAAAACTCCACAAAGACGTGATGAAACGACTAAAAAAAGACGCAAAACTCCACAGAAACATGACAAAACGACTAAAAACAGATGAAAACACCACTAAAGCGTGACAAAACGATTAAAAACAGGCAACACCACAAAAATCTGAGAAAACTGCTAAAAAGAGACGCAAAACACCACAACAACATTATGAAACGACTAAAAACAGATGAAAACACCACAAAAACGTGATGCAACGACTAAAAGCAGACAAAAACACGACAAAAACATGACAAACAGCTAAAAACGGATGAAAACACCACAAAAACATGACAAAACGACTGAAAAAAGATCAAAACACCACAAAAACATTATGAAACGACTAAAAACAGATGAAAAAATCACAAAAACGTGACAAAAACGACTAAAAACGGATGAAAGCTCCACAAAAAGGTGACTAAACGACTAAAAACAGACGAAAACACTTCAAGAACATAACAAAACAACTAAAAACAGACGCAAAACTCCACAAAAACATGATGTAACGACTAAAAACAGATGAAAACACCACAAAACGCGATGAAACGTCCAAAAAACAGACGAAAACACCACAAAAACATTACAAAACGACTAAAAACAGATGAAAACACCACAAAAACATGACGAAACGACTAAAAACAGACGAAAACACCACAAAAACATTACAAAATGACTAAAGATAGATGAAAACACCGCAAAAAGAAGCAAAATTCAACGAAAATGTGATGAAATGATTAAAAACAGACGCAAAGCTCCACAAAAACATGACAAAACAACTAAAAACACACGCAAAACTCCACAAAAACAATATTGAACGACTAAAAACAGATGAAAACACCACAAAAACGTGATGAAACGACTAAAAACAGACAAAAACACCACAAAAACGTGATGAAACGAATAAAAACAGACGCAAAACTCCACAAAAACGTCTAAAAACAGATGAAAACACCACAAAAAAGTGATGAAACAACTGAAAACAGATGAAAACACCACAAAAACATGATGAAACGACTAAAAACAGACGAAAAAAACACAAATATGTGATGAAACGACTAAAAACAGACGCAAAACTCCACAAAAACATAATGGAACGACTAAAAACAGACGCAAAACTCCACAAAAACATAATGGAACGACTAAAAACAGATGAAAACACCACAAGAACATGAAAAAATTACTAAAAACAGACGCAAAACTCCACAAAAACATGATGAAACGACTAAAAACAGATGAAAACACCCCCCCAAAAAAAACCAAAAATGACTAAAAACAGATGAAAACACCAAAAAAAATGACAAAAATGACTAAAAACTGATGAAAACACAACAAAGATAAGATAAAAAAACTAAAAATAGACGTAACACACCACAAAAACGAGATGAATTGACTAAAAACAGATGAAAACACCACAAAAACGTGATAAAACAACTAAAAACAGATGACACACACCACAAAAACGTGACGAAACGGCTAAAAACAGACGCAAGACACCACAAAAGCGTGACAAGATGACTAAAAATAGAAGAAAACACCACAAAAATGTGACAAAACGATTAAAAAAAAGACAAAAACACCAAGAGAACATGACATAACGACTAAAAACAGACGCAAAACTCCACATAAACATTATGAAATGACTAAAAATAGACGCAAAACACCGCAAAAACACGATGAAACGACTAACAACAGACATAAAACTCAACAGAAAAATGACAAAACGACTAAAAACAGATGAAAACACCACTAAAACGTGACAAAAAGATTAAAAACAGACAAAAACACCGGAAGAAAATGACAAAACGACTAAAAACAGACGTAAAACTCCACAAAAACGTTATGGAACGACTTAAAACAGATGAAAACACCACAAGGACATGAAAAAATGACTAAAAACAGACGCAAAACTCCACAAAAACGCGATAAAACGACTAAAAACAATGAAAACACCACAAAACCTGACAAAAACGACTAAAAACAGACGAAACACACCACATAAACGTGATGAAACGACTAAAAACATACGCAAAACTCCACAAAAACATGACAAAACAACTAAAAACAGATGAAAACACCACTAAAACGTGACAAAACGACTGAAAACAGATGAAAACACCAAAAAAGCGTGACAAAACGACTAAAAACAGATGAAAACACCACAAAAACATGATAAAACGACTTAAAACAGACGCAAAACTCCACAAAAACATGACAAAACGACTAAAAACAGACGAAAAAACCAACAAAAACGTGATGAAACGACTAAAATCAGACGAAAACACCACAAATACGTTATGAAACGACTTAAAACAGATGAAAACCCCACAAAAACATGACAAAATGACTAAAAACAGATGAAAACACCACAAAAACATGACAAAACGACTAAAAACAGACGAAAACACCACAAATATATGATGAAACGACTTAAAACAGACGCAAAACACCACAAAAACATGGCAAAACGACTAAAAACAGACGAAAACACCACAAAAACGTGATGAAAAGACTAAAAACAGACGAAAGTTCCACAGAAACATGACAAAACAACTAAAAACTGTTTAAAATACCACTAAAACGTGACAAAACGACTAAAAACAGACGAAAACACCAACAAAAACGTGATGAAACGACCAAAATCAGACGAAAACACCACAAATACGTTATGAAACGACTTAAAACAGATGAAAACACAACAAAAACATGACAAAAATGACTAAAAACAGATGAAAACACCACAAAAACGTGATGAAACGACTAAAAACTGATGAAAACACCACAAAACGTGATAAGACAACTAAAAACAGACGAAACACACCACAAAAACGTGATGAAACGGCTAAAAACAGACGCAAGACACCACAAAAATGACTAAAAACAGATGAAAACACCACAAAAACGTGATGAAACCACTTAAAACAGATGAAAACATCACACAAACCGTGATGAAACAACTAAAAACAGATGCAAAACTCAACAAAAACGTGATGAAACGACTAAATACACACGCAAAACTCCACAAAGACGTGATGAAACGACTAAAAAAAGACGCAAAACTCCACAGAAACATGACAAAACGACTAAAAACAGATGAAAACACCACTAAAGCGTGACAAAACGATTAAAAACAGGCAACACCACAAAAATCTGAGAAACTGCTAAAAAGAGACGCAAAACACCACAACAACATTATGAAACGACTAAAAACAGATGAAAACACCACAAAAACGTGATGCAACGACTAAAAGCAGACAAAAACACGACAAAAACATGACAAACAGCTAAAAACGGATGAAAACACCACAAAAACATGACAAAACGACTGAAAAAAGATCAAAACACCACAAAAACATTATGAAACGACTAAAAACAGATGAAAAAATCACAAAAACGTGACAAAAACGACTAAAAACGGATGAAAGCTCCACAAAAAGGTGACTAAACGACTAAAAACAGACGAAAACACTTCAAGAACATAACAAAACAACTAAAAACAGACGCAAAACTCCACAAAAACATGATGTAACGACTAAAAACAGATGAAAACACCACAAAACGCGATGAAACGTCCAAAAAACAGACGAAAACACCACAAAAACATTACAAAACGACTAAAAACAGATGAAAACACCACAAAAACATGACGAAACGACTAAAAACTGACGAAAACACCACAAAAACATTACAAAATCACTAAAGATAGATGAAAACACCGCAAAAAGAAGCAAAATTCAACGAAAATGTGATGAAATGATTAAAAACAGACGCAAAGCTCCACAAAAACATGACAAAACAACTAAAAACACACGCAAAACTCCACAAAAACAATATTGAACGACTAAAAACAGATGAAAACACCACAAAAACGTGATGAAACGACTAAAAACAGACAAAAACACCACAAAAACGTGATGAAACGAATAAAAACAGACGCAAAACTCCACAAAAACGTCTAAAAACAGATGAAAACACCACAAAAAAGTGATGAAACAACTGAAAACAGATGAAAACACCACAAAAACATGATGAAACGACTAAAAACAGACGAAAAAAACACAAATATGTGATGAAACGACTAAAAACAGACGCAAAACTCCACAAAAACATAATGGAACGACTAAAAACAGACGCAAAACTCCACAAAAACATAATGGAACGACTAAAAACAGATGAAAACACCACAAGAACATGAAAAAATTACTAAAAACAGACGCAAAACTCCACAAAAACATGATGAAACGACTAAAAACAGATGAAAACACCCCCCCAAAAAAACCCAAAAATGACTAAAAACAGATGAAAACACCAAAAAAAATGACAAAAATGACTAAAAACTGATGAAAACACAACAAAGATAAGATAAAAAAACTAAAAATAGACGTAACACACCACAAAAACGAGATGAATTGACTAAAAACAGATGAAAACACCACAAAAACGTGATAAAACAACTAAAAACAGATGACACACACCACAAAAACGTGACGAAACGGCTAAAAACAGACGCAAGACACCACAAAAGCGTGACAAGATGACTAAAAATAGAAGAAAACACCACAAAAATGTGACAAAACGATTAAAAAAAAGACAAAAACACCAAGAGAACATGACATAACGACTAAAAACAGACGCAAAACTCCACATAAACATTATGAAATGACTAAAAATAGACGCAAAACACCGCAAAAACACGATGAAACGACTAACAACAGACATAAAACTCAACAGAAAAATGACAAAACGACTAAAAACAGATGAAAACACCACTAAAACGTGACAAAAAGATTAAAAACAGACAAAAACACCGGAAGAAAATGACAAAACGACTAAAAACAGACGTAAAACTCCACAAAAACGTTATGGAACGACTTAAAACAGATGAAAACACCACAAGGACATGAAAAAATGACTAAAAACAGACGCAAAACTCCACAAAAACGCGATAAAACGACTAAAAACAATGAAAACACCACAAAACCTGACAAAAACGACTAAAAACAGACGAAACACACCACATAAACGTGATGAAACGACTAAAAACATACGCAAAACTCCACAAAAACATGACAAAACAACTAAAAACAGATGAAAACACCACTAAAACGTGACAAAACGACTGAAAACAGATGAAAACACCAAAAAAGCGTGACAAAACGACTAAAAACAGATGAAAACACCACAAAAACATGATAAAACGACTTAAAACAGACGCAAAACTCCACAAAAACATGACAAAACGACTAAAAACAGACGAAAAAACCAACAAAAACGTGATGAAACGACTAAAATCAGACGAAAACACCACAAATACGTTATGAAACGACTTAAAACAGATGAAAACCCCACAAAAACATGACAAAATGACTAAAAACAGATGAAAACACCACAAAAACATGACAAAACGACTAAAAACAGACGAAAACACCACAAATATATGATGAAACGACTTAAAACAGACGCAAAACACCACAAAAACATGGCAAAACGACTAAAAACAGACGAAAACACCACAAAAACGTGATGAAAAGACTAAAAACAGACGAAAAATTCCACAGAAACATGACAAAACAACTAAAAACTGTTTAAAATACCACTAAAACGTGACAAAACGACTAAAAACAGACGAAAACACCAACAAAAACGTGATGAAACGACCAAAATCAGACGAAAACACCACAAATACGTTATGAAACGACTTAAAACAGATGAAAACACAACAAAAACATGACAAAAATGACTAAAAACAGATGAAAACACCACAAAAACGTGATGAAACGACTAAAAACTGATGAAAACACCACAAAACGTGATAAGACAACTAAAAACAGACGAAACACACCACAAAAACGTGATGAAACGGCTAAAAACAGACGCAAGACACCACAAAAATGACTAAAAACAGATGAAAACACCACAAAAACGTGATGAAACCACTTAAAACAGATGAAAACATCACACAAACCGTGATGAAACAACTAAAAACAGATGCAAAACTCAACAAAAACGTGATGAAACGACTAAATACACACGCAAAACTCCACAAAGACGTGATGAAACGACTAAAAAAAGACGCAAAACTCCACAGAAACATGACAAAACGACTAAAAACAGATGAAAACACCACTAAAGCGTGACAAAACGATTAAAAACAGGCAACACCACAAAAATCTGAGAAACTGCTAAAAAGAGACGCAAAACACCACAACAACATTATGAAACGACTAAAAACAGATGAAAACACCACAAAAACGTGATGCAACGACTAAAAGCAGACAAAAACACGACAAAAACATGACAAACAGCTAAAAACGGATGAAAACACCACAAAAACATGACAAAACGACTGAAAAAAGATCAAAACACCACAAAAACATTATGAAACGACTAAAAACAGATGAAAAAATCACAAAAACGTGACAAAAACGACTAAAAACGGATGAAAGCTCCACAAAAAGGTGACTAAACGACTAAAAACAGACGAAAACACTTCAAGAACATAACAAAACAACTAAAAACAGACGCAAAACTCCACAAAAACATGATGTAACGACTAAAAACAGATGAAAACACCACAAAACGCGATGAAACGTCCAAAAAACAGACGAAAACACCACAAAAACATTACAAAACGACTAAAAACAGATGAAAACACCACAAAAACATGACGAAACGACTAAAAACTGACGAAAACACCACAAAAACATTACAAAATCACTAAAGATAGATGAAAACACCGCAAAAAGAAGCAAAATTCAACGAAAATGTGATGAAATGATTAAAAACAGACGCAAAGCTCCACAAAAACATGACAAAACAACTAAAAACACACGCAAAACTCCACAAAAACAATATTGAACGACTAAAAACAGATGAAAACACCACAAAAACGTGATGAAACGACTAAAAACAGACAAAAACACCACAAAAACGTGATGAAACGAATAAAAACAGACGCAAAACTCCACAAAAACGTCTAAAAACAGATGAAAACACCACAAAAAAGTGATGAAACAACTGAAAACAGATGAAAACACCACAAAAACATGATGAAACGACTAAAAACAGACGAAAAAAACACAAATATGTGATGAAACGACTAAAAACAGACGCAAAACTCCACAAAAACATAATGGAACGACTAAAAACAGACGCAAAACTCCACAAAAACATAATGGAACGACTAAAAACAGATGAAAACACCACAAGAACATGAAAAAATTACTAAAAACAGACGCAAAACTCCACAAAAACATGATGAAACGACTAAAAACAGATGAAAACACCCCCCCAAAAAAAACCAAAAATGACTAAAAACAGATGAAAACACCAAAAAAAATGACAAAAATGACTAAAAACTGATGAAAACACAACAAAGATAAGATAAAAAAACTAAAAATAGACGTAACACACCACAAAAA